>NC_033798.1:17966951-17971363 GCF_001876935.1 Asparagus officinalis | reverse complement strand
TTTCGTATTTCATTTTTTGACTCATTTTGATCATTGAAAAACACACAGTATATTTCTCAAAGGAAATAGTTTTTCCTGCATCAGGTTTTGTATTTGAATCCAAAGATTCTTGAAGATTTAGCGAAAAGATTGAGATAAAAGGAATTCTCAAATCTTTAGCATGCAGCCCAAGAAGGACTATCAGATCTATGAGATTCAGAGTGCGAGAAGATTACACAGTAACGAATTTAACTCCACGCTCACCGGAGGAGACTAGAGGAAGGAGAATTGAGCTTGAGATAAGATCTCGCCATAGATTCCTCAATTCTCCCTCTTTGGTCCCGTTGACCCATAGCATGAGATCAGATTTCTTCATCATCTTCCCAACGAACTGTGTATCAGTTGATCTCTAGGTCAAGATCAGAATTCAAAGATCTTATCAATATAAAGATCTGCTCTCATTTTCTTCTTTTTCCCCATCAAATCACGGCGGGGCACACGGTTACAAACGAAAGAAAGCCCGCTAACGTGCACCGTAAAAGAACTCCACAAATTTCAATCAGAGACCTCTATACTTCTTACCTTTGTTTTTGCATCTGTCTTGAGGTGAAGCTTAACTTGCTAGCGTGCAACTTGTAGGCATGAAACGAAGCATGGTGTGTCCAGTGTTTGACTTGCACACTTCAAAAAGAACATTAAACGTTAGACATATGGTGCTTTATGATAAATTTGATTGAATGTATAGTATCGGTTCAAATGTGAGACTTGGATGTTAAAATACCGATTATAACACGTGCACATTAAGACTGCAATGTAAATTATTTAGCTTATCTAAGAAACAAATTTGCATAATTTGCATGCGGCATAAGAATATATTATTCACTATATATATATTATACTATATATATATATTAATATATATAATATATATAGTATATATATATAGTATATATTATATATATTTACCACACGAAATCATTGGGCATATTGTTTCTAATTATTTGATCTATTATAGCTACAGATATGCACTTTCAAAATCCACTATTAAATTTCGGCAAGTAATTAGAGGTGCAAAAGAATCAGATGTGAATCAAATAGGATACTCATCATATACATATCCATTTAACTGTTACAGATACAAATATATATTTGTAAGAAAAACTCATATCTATAATTCTGCAAAATCGGATACAAGTACAAAATAAGAGAAGATGTATACGGCTACAAACAAATATGATAAAAACAGATGAGATAAAAAAGATATAGGTCGTATGATACAGCTACAAATAGATACGATAAATACAGATGAGCCCGCTTTTATTCAATTAAGTGGGATTTGATTTGGAAAGGACACGGGTGGGATCGATTTAGATACTTCAGATTTGGAAAGGACATGTGTGGAATCTAACAAGCAAAGCGGGCGTGGTAAAAAAAAAAAATAATAATCCCAGTCAATGTTACTTTGTTAGCTCGTCCAGCGGTGAGAGGCCCGCTAGATGAATGAGAGGGGGAGGGGTGAATAGTACACTCAAGCGAGAAGGCCAGAAGGGGCTACGACTACAGTGGGCGGCAAGACCGCAGATAGCCTCTCAAAGTCCCAACCAACGGCCATTTGTCCGCTGCGGGAATATTAAAGAACTAATGGGCGTGGAGATCACAGGAGGGCGCGGCGGTACGTAGTACCTGCCGACCTCCGGGTCTCCTCCAGATGGACACGTCTTCCTAAAGTACCCGGGGAAATAGAGTGAGAGAATGGAGAGGGGTTTCTGTTCCTACTTTTGTCTCTACAGGTTATATATCCCATCTTGTCTCATTATTATTCTCATTTGGATTCGCATTCATTTTTTGGAACAAGAATGTACGGTAAATCTAGTTTAAAAGGAACTCAGGTTTTTTTTTTTGGTTCCTAAATAGAAGTACCCGGGTCTCCTGCAGATGGACACGTCGTCCTTAAACTACTCGGGGGGATAGAGTGAGAGAATGGAGAGGGTTTCCCAGAAAATATAGCAAATAAATACGAGAGAATTATACAAGTGGAGAAGTATAAAGCTTTTCTTTTCTTTTCCATTTTTTTATTGCCGTTTTCCTCCTGTTGCTAGAAGCTCTCCGCCACTCCCTTTATATGTATGGGTAGAAAACCAACAGTGTACTTTTTAATGACATACCAAATTTTTTCGATAATTAATAGGTTTAATAGGAAATTAATAATTAAAATAAGTAACCATAATAACCAATAATTACGGAAAATTAATATGAAAAATAAAGGTAATAAATTAGGAAAAAATCATATTAAAATTCACAAAAGAAACTCAATCTTTTATTAAGGAAATATATTTTCCAACAATTCGCTCCAAAAGGTTGAGTTCCGAGGAAGAAAAGAAGATCGAGTGGATAAAACAATAAAGAAAAATATGTCGGACAACTTGATATTGTGAATTCCATAAAGGTGGTTTTCGGCTTTGAACCTTTACTCGGTACCATTTGTCACAACCTAAGGAACACAATGGCCAAAACTTAAGTTATGCCCCTTTATCAAATATTAACAAAAGCACGTACAAATATGCATCCATTTAATGAGGAAGCAGTTGGATTGTTAATGGTCATGCTCACATAACCGTCACATGAGAGTTACTAGGGATCAGCCACATGTCCCCTCACAGCGGCCTTCACGGTTCCTCTCACATAGGTAAGTCTTCCACGTATACTGTGACTAGTATCTATCCCCCCACATAGGTCAGACTTATTAAGAATAAAACTCATCCTGCCCAGTCACATCAATAGAGCACCATCACCATAGGAATGAGGGTGTAGCTAATATCAAAAGTATACTGTGACTTACATTTTCTCTATTCTTTCCTTCATATGATCAGGGATTTTTTCATTTAGATCTTTTGATAGGATAGATATCTTCACCTCTCGGAGTAACTGATCAGGTGCACGAATTTTTTGTTGGAAGATCCTCAGATTCCTCTCCTTTCAAATCCAATACACAGTTGCCGATAGTGCCATTCTTTTTATATTTTTCATGAATCCTAGCCCCTTCAAATTGGTGCTATACCAGTTTATAATTTGATTCCAACTGCATGATCTCCAAGCATAGCCCAACCATTCCATTATTTCATTCCAGATATATGTAGAGTATTGACATTCAAAAAACAAGTGCTTACAGGTTTCCTGTTGAGCTGAGCACAAGACACATTGGTTTTCATTTATCATTCCCAGTCTGCATAACCTGTCTTGTGTCAGGAGTCTGGAAAGGGTAGTTAACCACAATATGATTGAATGTTTAGGATAGTGTAGGGCTCCCTAAATTGTATCCGACTAAGTTACATGTGTTGATGATTGAGTCATAGCTTTATATATGGAAGATATCTGAATCTTTTCATTTATGTAACAATCATTTATTACTCTTGCAGATTATCTCTATCTCCAAATCTTCTTAAGGTCATATCCAATCACCTTGAGCAATTGCCTTCACATCCATGAGTCATTTCTCTTTGGTTGAACCTGACATATATCCAATTGGTGTATGTAATTTTCATGCACCCATTTAATCCATAACAGATCTTTATTGGTGTGTATCATCCGTAGCAATTTGATTATAGCTTCATAATTTCAATCCCTTGTACTGAATAGGCCCAGTCCTCCCATCTTCTTGTCTATACATATATCACACCATCAGACTAGGTAAACCTTGTGATCCCATAAGAAAGCAGAGTAAAGTTTTATCTATCTTTTGCAACACCTTTATCAGCAACACATAATTGCTTGTTCGGTAAATTTGAATCCCCAGAATAATAGATTTTATCAATTGAATTTTCCCCACATATGATAGTTTCCTCTTGCTTTGCCAACCTTGAAACTGCTCCAAAATTTTGTTTATTAGGGGTGAACAATCTAGATGAGAAAGCCTTTTTAAAATCAAAGGCATTCCTAAATAACGAACTGGCAACGAGCCTTCTGAGAAATTTAGGTAAGAACAAATTTGGCTCTTTACATTGTCTTCAACCCCACTCAAGTATATAGAACATTTGCTTGGATTTTCCTCCAAACCTGATATTCGACTGAAGTCTTGAAGGCAGTTGTTCAATCTACTAATTGAATTCATGTCAGCTTTACTAAATAGGAGTAAATCATCAGCAAAGATCAAATGGATTATCTCCATGCTAGTACATTTGGGGTGATATTTGAACAAACTGTTAGATTTGAGAGTTTTTAGCCTCCTAGACAAGTATTCCATTCCAATCACAAACAGATATGGGATCACCCTACCGCAAACCTCTTGCTCCCTCAAAATATCCATGTAATGACCCATTAAGAGATAATAAAAACTATGTAGTAGTTATGCATTCCATAATCCACCTAATCATGTTTGTAGGAAACCCAAAACTCGTTCGCATGGCTCTGATAAATTTCCAGCTTATTGTCAGCAA
>NC_033798.1:17920395-17966941 GCF_001876935.1 Asparagus officinalis | reverse complement strand
TGTCGCCCAAGGTTATGGGCGACGGAAAATCATTGGCGACGGATTGAAATCCGTCGCCAATACAAACATTAGCGACGGGAACAACCCCGTCGCCAATGTTTGTATTGGCAACGGATTTCAAATCCGTCGCCAATACCCCGTCGCCAATACTCAGTTTTCTACTAGTGTCTCTCTCTCTCTCTCTCTCTCTCTCTCTCTCTCTCTCTCTCTCTCTCTCTCTCTCTCTCTCTCTTTGTTTTTTCCATGTCAAAAAATTCATAGCATTCAAAAGCTAAAATTAAACTTGAATGGTGATGGGTTGATTGTTAAACCAATGATTGCAAGAATTATCGTAATGTTTCTTGTCAAGAGGTAAAGAATACCAAAAACTTTTCTTTATTTTGATCATACTTTTCTTTATTTTTAAGGTGATAGCTGGTGTAATTCGAGTTGATCCCTATATTATGTAAATTCAGGACCGGTTCTGAGCATTCGGGGGCCCTAGGCAAAAACTTGAACAAAAATCCTAAAGGAGCCCTCTTTATATTCAATATTTTTTTTAAATAAAGTGTTGTATCCAAGTAACTTTAGGGTTGCCTACATACCAATGGATGCTATAACTAACCCCAAGGATCAAACACAATGTAGTTCTCCTAAGCTACCGACTCTGGCCAAAGGCCTACATATCACACCCTAACACTCTCATTCCCAAAACAAGATCAATGAACCAATAGAAGTATCACTTTATGAAGCCTCTTCTTATATTTTTAGATGCAAAATCATTAATTAAACTTGTATAATCAAGCTTCTCCACTATATTTTTCTCAATTGACAAATCATTAATTAAACTTGTATAATCAAGCTTCTCCACTATATTTTTCTCAATTGACAATATAGCTAAGCCATTCAATCTTTCTTGTGACATAGTTGATCTTTTCTCAATTGACAATATAGCTAAGCCATTCAATCTTTCTTGTGACATAGTTGATCGAAGGTAAGATTCGATCAATTTTAACTTTGAAAAGCTTTTTTCTGCAGAGGCAACAGTACATGTATGGTCAACAATATTCTGTAAGCAATCCAAGCATTCAGAAAAGTACCATCCAATTTCTTCAAATAATTCAGCACATCAATTGCTTTTTTGTTTCTCTTGGTAAGTATTCTCTCAAAAGTTTTAACTCTAAAAATAAATCTTCACCATCAATATCAAAATGACTGTCATGCTTTAAAGATTCTTCAAGTTTCGCACAATAAGCCTTCAAACTAGCATCATCAACAATGCTGAATTTCTTCAAATCAAATAAAAACCCAAAGACTTCTTCATAATGCCGAAATTGTTCAAACCTAATCTTAAGAGAAGAAATAGCTTGATCCACTATATATAGAAAGTATTTAACTCTAAATGATTCTTCAGGAGATAATATTGTCTTTTCGGTAGCACTTTCATCAAATTGCCTCTTCCTGCGAATGATACGCTTTTCACGAAATACAGCTTCAATTTCCATTTCAGATGCAACCTTTATAGCTTCAGTAATGGCCTCCTTAAATCCATTTTCTCTGTACTTTTCAAAAAAATAATATAAGCCCATACAATTGATCTATAGCAATATCAATTTGCATGTCTTCCTTTTGCAAAAAATTGCTAACAGAATTAACAGCAAATAATAAATTGTGCCAAGTAATCATACCCAATAAGAACTCAAAATTCTCCATTTCATTTGTTGCTAAGGACTCAGCTTCACTCTTTATTTTTGGATCTCCATCGATACTTGCCAAGTGAAGTAAAGCATCTCTTATTTCTGTAGCTTAAAATCTTGCTGCTTTTACACTTTCAACATGACTTTCCCACCGTGTTTGTGACAATGGCTTAAGTGTGAGACCAGAAACACGCTCTTTGAAAATATCCCACCGCTTAGTAGAAGATGAAAACAAAGTATATAAACGTTGTATCACTCCAATAAAAGATATAGCTTTCGAACAAGAGTTTGCCATATCGCAAAGTGCGAGGTTAAGACTATGGCAGCCACATGGAGTATAGAATGCTCTAGAATTTACTTCGAGGAGTCTTTTCTGCACACCTTTATTTTTTCCTTTCATATTAGATCCATTGTCATACCCTTGTCTTCTTACATTATAAATGTCAAGTTCCAGAATCTTAAATACATCTTCAAGTTCACTAAAAAGACTCAGTCCTGACGTGTCGTCGACCTTAAGAAATTCTAGAAAGAACTCTTCTACATTTACTGTACTTTCTAAAACATCCGCACATCTTATTATAAGAGTCATTTGTTCTTCATGGCTTATATCTGGAGTACAATCTAGTATAACAGTAAAAAATTTTGTTTCTTTGATTATTTTGATCACTATATGTTTGATCTCTCCCGCTAACGTTCCTATCAGTTCATTTTGAATTTTATGACTGAGATAATGCTTATGAGATTCACCACTTTAATAACGTCGAATATGCTCATTCATTACCTGATCAAATTCGGTAATCATTTTAATTAAACTTAAAAAAATTTCATTGTTTTCTTGATAAATCTTCTCATTATCCCTGCGAAATGCTAAACCATTTTTAGCAAGTGTTTTTATAACAACAAGTATTCTTAATAATACTTGTCTCCAATGTTCTCTCTCTTTGTTTACTATTTCTTGCACACTTTTATCAATTGTTTTAATATTACGCAATCTCATTTCCAATTCAATCCAACTTTTCATGCAACTTATGTTGGTATTTTTGTTTTGATGATGTTTTAACAAATAATTTACAACTAATATTGTTTATCTTGTGTTTGTGTTTTCTTGTTTATTCTAGAAAAACAATATGTTGTAGGTTGGTTGGATTGAACCTACACGATCATATACATTGGAGGATGGAAGGAATACCAGAGTGAAGCTATGCACAATTCAAGTCAAAGATTCAAGTTCAAGCTTCATCCATGTTTACCAAGACAAACTTAATCGAAGATTGAGAGCTTGGGTATAGTTTTTATAGTTTAGGAGTTTATACTTGTGTGTAGATACTTCAAGCTCAATCACATACACACATACAGGTTTTTTGTTTTATATATATATATAATATATATATATTTCTAGTATATATATATTATATTATATATATATATATTATATATATAATATATATATATATATATATATATATATACTAATATATAATATAAATATATATAGTAAAATCTATATATATATATATATATTATATTGTGTGGTGTGTATATATATATATATATATATATATATATATATATATATATATATATATATATTATATAATTATTATATATATATATATATTATAATATATTATATGTGTGTGTGCTGTGTGTGTGTGTGTGTGGTGTGTGTGTGTGTGTGTGTGTGTGGTGTGGTGTGTGTGTTTTGATTTAATAGCATACAAGTTTATATATGAAACTAATATACATTCTCATATACATATACACTAGTTTCATATTTACATGTATTTGTGAATTATAGACTTAACAATATTGTTTTACATCTTCCAAAAGTCTATAAAGTCATTTATAAGTTGTTTACAAAGATTTCATTTATGGATTAAAGATGTTTATTTGCAAAATTATATGTTTATGGATTGAAGACTTGTTTACACTATTTTTATATCTTCTATAAGTCTATAAATCCATTCAAATATTTCAAGAGGTTGTTTAAGTTATTATGTCAAAATTATGTGTTTTCGAGATTTTGTATTTTAAGTGATTTTGTAAAATGATGAGATTTCACAAATGGGAAGTGCTATTTGAAAACTAGTTTGTAACATGTTCATTGTCATATTTACAGGTATTTCTCAAAGTTTTATATTTTTCTGAATTTGTTTCCTATTTTTAAAATCAAGTTTAAAAATTAGCATTTCTGTTTTAAACCTGAGTATCTAAAATATCAGTCTGCGGTTGACCGGAATGGTCGCGACGGTCGATCACAAAAAGTCTAGAGACTTTGCTCTATTCTTCAGGCTTTCACAGTCAACCAGCCATGGTGCTGCGGTTGACCGCCAATGTTACCGTTACATAGTAACGACTAGTTTCTAACTTTTGTTTTTAGTGGGATGTTGGGGTTTTCTTAGGTTGTTTCTTCTATCCTATATATACCCCCATTACATTTATCATTCCCACCTACCCAAGAGAGTTTAAAAACAAGTTTTAAGTGTGATTTAAGTTTGTTTAAGTTTTTGTTTACAAAATTGGTTTTGTGAAGATTGTTTCACAAGAAGAGGAGATCACCTTTGGTTTGAGCTTTCCATTTCAGATCCCCATCTCTCTTGATATATAGAGAAGTTTTTCTAAACTCAATCTAGCTTTACATTTATATATTTATTTGATTATCATTTTATTAAGCTAGAGGTTATATTGAGTTTAGTTTTGATTTATTCTCTTTGTTACACACACTCACTTAAGCTTTTAGTATTTTCATACATAGTATATTTGGGAATGTGAGATCGTAACATAGAGTTGGGCTTATTTGAGTTCTCACCTTGTATAGAGAACATTCATTTGTTGTTGAGCTAATTTGTGAGGTTACATTGTATTGCATAAGTGTTGGCCTTCTTGTTTTGATGATGTTTAACAAACAATTTATTACTAATGTTGTTTGTCTAGTGTTTGTACATTCTTATGTATTGTAGACAAACAACGTTGTTGGAGGATGGATGGAATAGAGCTTCAACGATGATATCCAATGGAGGTTGGCGGAATGACGGTGAAGCCTTGCTATTCAAAGTTCAAGATCCAAGTTCAAGCTTCATCCGCAAGATTACCAAGAAAGAGCTTCGTTGAAAATCAAGATTGCTTGGGTAATTCAGTTTAGGAATTTATATTATGTGTGTTAGTACTTTAAGCTCAATCATATACACACATACACGTTTTTGAATTTTGTATATATATAGTTATATATATACATATATGTTTTGGTTTGATAGTTTTCAAGTTTTACTATGAAACAAATGAATAGAATTGGAAAATACTATTTTGTTTCATGTTTATATGCCTATATATGATTTTCCCTTTAACAAGCTTATATTTAATGAAATCATATTTAGTGTTTTGAATATATTGCATAGAATATGCAAATTTATGAAAATATTGTATTTCTAGATTATAGACTTCATAACAACATGTTATATCTTTTATCAAGTCTATACAATCATTTCATAAGGTTTCAAAATGTTGTTTAAGTCAAAATATCAAAATATCAATTTTCAGGTTTTCATGTTTTTGGACTATTTTGTAAAATGATGATATTTTTCATTTGGGAAGTCCTTTTTCGAAACCAGTCATTGTAGCATGTTTATTATCATGTCTACAATCATTCCCCAAAGTTTTACATTTTTTGGAATTTATTTGATATTTTTAAACAGCATTTCAAAATCAGATAAACAGTTTTCATATCAGTTTTCGGTCGACCGCACCGGTCGACCGGTAAATTGTTCATTTGCTCAGTAACCGACAGAGAGTTCGTCGGTCGACCGGTCCGGTCGACCGAGAGCTCAAATCGGTCGACCGACAGAATTTCCGGTCGACCGACGTTAGTCCAGAAAGTTTTCTTCGTGTTTTTGCTCTCATCGGTCGACCGACAGGATTTTCGGTCGACCGACAATATAGCCGTTGGCTACTAACGGCTATTTCTGAGCTGTTTCTCTGGGGGCTGTTTTGTCATTTGTTTTGGGGGTTTTTGCTGAGATTTCTAGTGGGTATATATACCCCATTGCTGATATCTTTTCAAACTGATTAAGAGAGTTTTAAAAACAAGTTTAAGAAAGTTTTAAACAAGGGTTTGAGTTTGTTTAGTTTGTTTTTGGGGTTTGCTGTTACAAAGAGGAGTTTGCATCACCAGTTGAGGATTTCATCCTCAAAATCTTCTCATCCTCTCTTTGTGTTTATAGAGAAGTTTTCTAACTCTTTTCCCTAGCAATTTCATTATTGATTTATCATATATTAATTATTGCTAGTTTGCTATTTGAGTTAGATTTCATTTTACTCATTGTTACACACACCCACATTGAGCTTTTAGTATTTACATACATAGTATAGTTGGGTGGTGAGAGTTTGTAACTTTGAGTTGTGCTTAATTGTGTTCTCATCCATAGTTGAGAACAATCATTTGTTATATTGTGCTTATTGTGAGATTCACTTTGTAATACACTTGTACACCGAGTGAGGAGTGTGTGGTGAGAGTCGGGGATCGTCCCAAGAGGAGTGGCGTCGGTTGACGTGCCTAGGGAGAGGTTGTAACCGAGCACTTGAGGGAGACACGGCTAGGTCCAACACTTAGTGGGTGTAGAGTGGGATTACAATAGTGTGTTGATTGTAAAGTTTTCGGTTAGCTAGAAAACCGAGTGTGAGGTGTAAACGTTGTTCGGGTGAACGTAGAAAACCCGGTTGATAGTGGATTTCTCCCCGGGAGTGGGGAGCGGAGACGTAGGACGGAAGGTCCGAACTCCGTGATCATATTGCTTGTTTGAGTTTGGCTTAGCACTTATATTTGTTCATCTTTATAGCCTTTCTCTCATTGTTTATTTCATCCACTATATCATTTGTTTATGTTACCCTTGTGTTTGCATATCCTTGCATATATCATATAGTATACCTCTTTGCTAGGATATATCACCTTGTGTATATTGCATATTCTTGCACATAACTCTTTGTATATCTATCTTGCAAGAATATATTTATTAATTAGTTTTAATTGGCATAAAATCGGATTAGATTAGCATAAGACCCTAATCACCCCCCCTCTAGGGTCTAACAATTGGTATCAGAGCTTGGTGCTCTTTGATTTAAGGTCTAATCGCCTTGAGTTAAAGATCCAAGTTAGCTTATTGTGCTAATCTAATTTTGAGCTTTATTTGTATCTTGCTTGCCTTTTATATTATGGATATGCATGGTTTAGGTTATGCCATCAATATTGCTCCTAGATTAGATAATTTCCCCTATGCCCAATGGTGTGTTAGATTTAAACTTTTTGTTCAATCTAAACACTTTGATTTATGGGAAATTATAGATGATGCTTATATTGTGCCCACTTTGGAGAAATCCAAGTGGAATAAGAATGATCATCGTATGTTTACAATGAACAATATTTTGTTAGAATATTTGCTAAATGCTTTTAATTCATCTATGTCTAACAAGTTTGTTCATTTTGATAGTGCTTACAAACTTTGAAAATTTATAGAAGCACATCAAGGGGACTTGGAGGCGATCCGAAAAGCTTTGGAGGATCCCGCTTCAAGTTCATATGGAGCATTATGCACACGTGCACTAGGCGATAGCCCTAGTGAGGTTTGCGAGTTCGAACCCGATAATGATTTATCTAGTGATGAACTTGCTTGTGCATATGATAGATTAATGCATGCCTACACTAAGTTGCATAATAATTTCATTGATCTTAAAAGCAAGCATGTTAATTTAAAATCCGATCATGAATTGCTAGCATCAAAATTTGATACTATTGCTAAAGATAATGTGATCCTTAAAGAAAATAATGAAAAATTAAAATTGGATCATATTACCTTGAGTTCCAATGTTGCTAGCTTAATTCATGAGAAGAATGATGCCATGTTAGAAGTAGAGTCTATTAGAAGTAAATTTACATCATTTAAAAATGATCATATTTGCTCTACTTCTATTGACAATGCTTCTATGCCTAATGATGAGTTGAACAATATTAAAAATCGCATTTCATCTTTAGATTCAACTCTTAACACATGCATTGTTAATAACAAGAAACTTATGGACTTATGTGCAAAGTCTCGTGCTAACTCTTCAAAACCAAGCACTCACTATGCACATATGTATAGCAAAGTTTACAAATGCTCAATTTGCGGTCGTAAAGGCCACATTGCTAAATTTTGCTATGATGCACACAAATCTTCTAAGATTAATGCTTCTTGTGCATCTCATAAGGCTTCTTCATCACACACACATGCACATGCATCTATTTCTCATCATAAGCATGCTAATGTGTATAAATGTGATCTATGTGGTCGGTTTGGCCATTTGGCAAAGTTTTGCTTTGACATGAAAAAGAATTCTAGTTTGCCAAATGTTTTTCATAGACCACATGTGTTTAAGTGTGATATTTGTGGTAGATTTGGCCATTTGGCAAAGTTTTGTTATGATTTAAAAAATTATTCAAACTTGCCAAATTTCTCAAGTAGACCACCTTTGTTTAATGATGTTTCTCATTTGCAAAATAATTCTAAAAGACAATCTTTATTTGCAAATGTTCCACGTGCACCTTTTAATGGTCAACATAAGCAAATGCTTCCTTTCCATTGTACATATTGCAATCGGAAGGGTCATTTGAGTAATTATTGCTATGACCGATCCCGTGCACCATATATGTCCAAGAGGGTTCATAACCCTAGGACTTTGAGCTTTAATGATAGGGGTCATGTCCCTAAACAAACCGGCACCAAGAATACTTGGGTGCCAAAATAATTTTTAAAGCCAAGAATTTTAGTATTTTTTCTTTTTCTTGGTTTCGAAAAATGTATTTTAAACTTTTATGAAAACAATTCATTTTATTGGTCAAACTATTTTGTTTTCATGATTATTGGTTTTATTTTGATGAGAGGTTTGTACTTATATAACCCTCCGGATTTATTGGGTGTTTATTCCCAAATCATGTTTACCGGATGCTAAAATGTTCATATGGGTTAATACTAGCTCAAGAGCTAGATAGAGTTGCCTCTCTTGATTTTTGAAAATCAATGATGATTTGGTTTCATGATTTAAACTTTGATTTATGATTTCAATTGGTTGATTTGTTTTCATTTCAAAACTTTTTACATGAATCTCATGTTCCTCTTCTTTTGATTTCATAAATCTATTCTTTTATATGGTTTTTATATTTTTTTGTGCTAATGAGACACTTCTTTCATATTAACATATTTATATGTGTTCTCATTGTCCTTTTGTATGTGAGTGGTGTTTAGCATATTTTTCATCTATGCTTGCTCACATATGTTTGCCATGATCTTCATTTCACATATTCTATATGGCATTTTGATAGGGGGAGCAATCCCTATATCTTTCTATGTTCCACGTGCACCTTTTAATGGTCAACATAAGCAAATGGTTCCTTTCCATTGTACATATTGCAATCGGAATGGTCATTTGAGTGATTATTGCTATGACCAATCCCGTGCACCATATGTGCCTAAGAGGGTTCATAACCCTAAGGCTTTGAGCTTCATTGATAGGGGTCATGTCCCTAAATCTTTTGGTACCAAGAATACTTGGGTACCAAAACAAATTTGATTTTAAACCAAGAACTTTAGTGTTTTTTTTTGTCTTGGTTTTGAAAATTATGTTTTAAGATCTTTTGGTTATGAAAACAAATTTTTCTTTTATCAAATCTTTTGTTTTCATAATTATTAGTCTTGATTTTGATGAGAGGTTTGTATTTATATAACCCTCCGGGTTTATTGGGTGTTTATTCCCAAATCAAGTTTACCGGATGCTAAAATGATTATATGGGTTGGAACAAGCTCAAGAGCTTGATATAATTGTTGCCTCTCTTAAAAATTGTGTTTTGATTTGTTGCTTTTGAATTCATTATAATTCAGTTATATGATGATATTTATGTGTTTGTGCTAATGGATCATCTATTCGTGCTTTATAATGTATTCCATATGTGGTTTGATCAAATCCCACAAAGAAAATTTTCTTGATTGATCAAACATCGTTTTTGGATTTAAACTTTGATTTATGATTTCTTTTGGTTGAATTGTTTTCATTTGAAAACGTTTTGCATGATTCTCATGTTCCTCTTCTTTTGATTTCATAAATCTACTTTTATACATTTTTTTTTATGTTCTTTGATATGAGACACTTCTTTTTCATATTGACATTTTATATGTGTTCTCATTGTCTTTTTGTATGTGAGTGGTGTTTAGCATATTTTTCATTTATGCTTGCTCACATATGTTTGCCATGATATTCATTTCATATATTCCATATGGCATTTTGATAGGGGGAGCAATCCCTATATCTTCTTATGCTTTGTACTCACCTATGCTTATTGATAGGGGGAGCTTTCGCTCTCTTATTCTTTTTGTCCCCTTTTTGATGTTGTCAAAGGGGGAGAAATATTGTGAGTATATCTATCTTGTTTGTTTATATGCATGTGAGTTATTATCTTGTATATGTTCATTTCCTTCATGCATATATTCCTTTTTGTAAATTGTTTGTCATCATCAAAAAGGGGGAGATTGTTGGCCTTCTTGTTTTGATGATGTTTAACAAACAATTTATTACTAATGTTGTTTGTCTAGTGTTTGTGCATTCCTATGTTTTGTAGACAAACAACGTTGTTGGAGGATGGATGGAATAGAGCTTCAACGATCATATCCAATGGAGGTTGGCGGAATAACGGTGAAGCCTTGCTATTCAAAGTTCAAGATCCAAGTTCAAGCTTCATCCGCGAGATTACCAAGTCAAGCTTATTGAAGATCAAGATCATTGCTTGGGTAATTTAGTTTAGGAATTTATATTATGTGTGTTAGTACTTTAAGCTCAATCATATACGCACATACACGTTTTGGATTTTGTATATATATAGTTATATATATACATATATGTTTTGGTTTGATAGTTTTCAAGTTTTACTATGAAACAAATGAATAGAATTGGAAAATACTATTTTGTTTCATGTTTATATGCCTATATATGATTTCACCTTTAACAAGCTTATATTTAATGAAATCATATTTAGTGTTTTGAATATATTGCATAGAATATGCAAATTTATGAAAATATTGTATTTCTAGATTATAGACTTCATAACAACATGTTATATCTTTTATCAAGTCTATACAATCATTTCATAAGGTTTCAAAATGTTGTTTAAGTCAAAATATCAAAATATCAATTTTCAGGTTTTCATGTTTTTGAACTATTTTGCAAAATGATGATTTTTCACAAATGGGAAATGCAATTTGGAAAATTCTTTTTGTAACATGTTCATTTACATGTTTATATACATTTTCCAAAGTTTCATAATTTTTGGACTTCATTTGTTATTTTTAACATTTTTCCAAAGTCTTAAAAGTCAGCTTTAAAATCAGGTTTTGAAATGTCTGTTTTCGGTCGACCGCACCGGTCGACCGCTCGTTTGTTTTTTCGTCAGCATGGTCCAGAGAGTTGGTCGGTCGACCGGTCCGGTCGACCGAAAAGCTCCATCGGTCGACCGCACCGGTCGACCGGATAAGTGTTTGCTTGATTTCCTGTTTTCGACCTGGATAACGGTCGACCGAACTTTCCATCGGTCGACCGAATTTTTCCATCGGTCGACCGACGGAATTTTCGGTCGACCGACAATATAGCCGTTGCTTTTTAACGGCTCTTTCTCTGAGCTGTTTGCTGGGGTTTTTGGTCATTTCGTTTTGGGGTTTTTTGGCTGAGCTTTGAGTGGGTATATATACCCCATTGCTGATGTCTTTTCAAGTTAACCAAGAGAGTTTTTAATCAAGTTTAATAAAGTTTTTAACAAGGGTTTTAGTTTGGTTTAAGTGTGTTTAAAAAGCTTTTAAGCAAATTGAGAGTTTGTTTTGGTGAATCAAATTCCACAAGAGCTTGAGGAGATTATCTATTGAAGTTTGAGCTTCCAACTATCATCCCTCCATCTCTTGTTATCAAATTGAGAAGTTTTCTAAACTCAAACTCTAGCTTTACATTTATATACTTGATTGATTATCATTGTTCTTAAGCTAGATTTAATACTTGAGTTTAGTTGATTTGATCTTATTTACTCATTGTTATACACACACCCACATTGAGCTTATTGTATCTTTCATACATAGTATAGTTGGGTGGTGAGAGATTGTAACTTTGAGTTGTGCTTTCATTGTGTTCTCATCTATTGTAGAGAACAATTCGGTGAGCTAGAAACCGAGTGTGTAGTGAGGTTTTCGGTGAGCTAGAAACCGAGTGTGTAGTGAGGTTTTCGGTGAGCTAGAAACCGAGTGTGAGGAGTGACGTTGATCGGTGAGCGTTGAAAACCGATACTGTGAGGTGTAAACGTTATTCGGGTGAACGTAGAAAACCCGGTTGATAGTGGATTTCTCCCCGGGAGTGGGGAGCGGAGACGTAGGACGGAAGGTCCGAACTCCGTGATCATATTGCTTGTTTGAGTGTGCTTTGGCGTTCATTCATATTTATGTTCATATCTTATATCGCCATTGTCATTAGCTCATTATCTCTTTCATCCACTATCTTGTTTAGATTATTTACCCTTGTGTTAGTTTATATATCCTTACATATATCTATTGTATATTTTCTTGGTAGGATATATTATCTTGTGTTAGTTTATATATCCTTGCATATATATATAATTCATCATATAGGATATATCTCATTGTTTACATTGCTTATCCTAGCTTACAAATATTGTTGTATTTCATACTTGCTAGGATAACGTATTAATTAGTTTTAATTGGCATTTTAATCGGATTAGATTAGCATAAGACCCTAATCACCCCCCCTCTAGGGACTAATAATAAGTACACCAAGAGGAGTGTAGAGGTGAGAGACGTGGTCGGTCCCAATAGGAGTGACGTTGGTAGTAAAGCCTAGTGAGAGGTAGTAATTCCGAGCACTTGAGGGAAACACGTGAGAGGCCAATACTTGAGGTGGTAGTTATATAGTTATATTGTGAGTGATTGTGAACGTTGATCGGTGAGCATTAAAAATTGATATTATATGGTATAAGCATTTTCGGGTGAACATTGAAAACCCGATTGTGATAGTGGATTTCTCCCTGGGAGTGGGGAGCAGAGACGTAGGATGGAAGGTTCGAACTCCGTGATGATTTGATTGCGTTTGAGTTTGCATTGGCGTTCATTATATATTTGTGCTCATTGCTCTATCGTCATTGTCTCATTATTTAGTTTGTCCTCTATATTGTTTATATTTGTATGTTTCACCCTTGTGTCATTTGTACATCCTTGCTTATATATCTTGTCACATATTATACTTGCTAGGATATTTGTTAATTAGTTTTAATTGGCATTAAATCGGAATTAGATTAACATTGACCCTATTCACACCCCTCCCCCTTCTCGGGTTCTTTCCTAGTGGCATTAGGGTCTAACAACTTATGTGCTCACTACTCCCTTCATGACTTTGAAGTCTATGACTAAGATTCTTCCAATTTTTAAATCCTTCATTAACCAAAGAACCCATTTGATTCATGTTTCCATCTTTTCTAAATAATTTGCAACTAAAGTAAAATATCACATTCAAAGAAGTTGAATATATTTGCCATCTCCTATCATGTTTCTCTCCATTTAACCATTGTCGAGTGTAATGAGCGGAAGAGAAATGTCTGCCTTCAATATCTTTAGAAAAATCAATAATAATTCTTCTGGGTCCTCTTTCTACGAAAAGATCTCTCAATTTTTGATCAATATTACCCCAGTTTGCTGGATCGTCAACATTCATGTTTTCATTGACATTCTCAATCCTAAGTTAAGTAGGTTCTTCAATGTTATATTGTGAGTGATTGTGAACGTTGATCGGTGAGCATTGAAAACTGATATTGTATGGTGTAAGCATTTTCAGGTGAACATTGAAAACCCGATTGTGATAGTGGATTTCTCCCTGGGAGTGGGGAGCAGAGACGTAGGATGGAAGGTTCGAACTCTGTGATGATTTGATTGCGTTTGAGTTTGCATTGGCGTTCATTATATATTTGTGCTCATTGCTCTATCGTCATTGTCTCATTATTTAGTTTGTCCTCTATATTGTTTATATTTGTATGTTTCACCCTTGTGTCATTTGTACATCCTTGCTTATATATCTTGTCACATATTATACTTGCTAGGATATTTGTTAATTAGTTTTAATTGGCATTAAACCCCCCCTCTCGGGTTCTTTCCTAGTGGCATTAGGGTCTAACAAATTATGTGCTCACTACTCCCTTCATGACTTTGAAGTCTATGACTAAGATTCTTCCAATTTTTAAATCATTCATTAACCAAAGAACCCATTTGATTCATATTTCCATCTTTTCTAAATAATTTGCAACAAAAGCAAAATATTACATTCAAAGAAGTTGAATATATTTGCCATCTCCTATCATGTTTCTCTCCATTTAACCATTGTCGAGTGTAATGAGCGGAAGAGAAATGTCTGCCTTCAATATCTTTAGAAAAATCAATAACAATTCTTCTGGGTCCTCTTTCTACGAAAAGATCTCTCAATTTTTGATCAATATTACCCCAGTTTGCTGGATCGTCAACATTCATGTTTTCATTGACATTCTCAATCCTAAGTTGAGTAGGTTCTTCAATGTTTCTATCATCTTCTGCAGGTTCTTTAATATTCATATTGTGTTCAGTAGGTTCTTTAATATTCATATTATTTTTCTATTCTTTATTTTGATTTTCTTCATTATTATGTTATTCGTTATCATGCTTTGTATGTCTACTACTAAAAAACTTATCCAACACTCATGCTTGATAATTTTCCAATTTTTCCAATTTTTGTTTCTTTTTTCATATCTAGAACTATACTTTCTATGAAGCATGATGAACGCTGAAAAAATATGATCAATCAACAATGTAAATTTTAGATCAACAAAAAATTATATACAAATACTAAAATACATAAGATCAACAAAAATTATAATTTATAAAGTTATAAAATTACCTTGAAATTTTAATAGCTTCACTTCAAACAAATTTCAGATCAACACGCTTGAATCCTAAAAGATGTACTTTTATCTATTCTTCCTATTCAATAAACAATTAAATCGAACATCCAACAACAGTTAATTGACATAGACATTGTTTTTCAAAGTTAATTGGCAATTTTATGTAAGAATTGTTATAAAATTACCTCTGACATCAAAATGTGTTCACATAAATTGAAGCTTGAAAGTACAATCTAGTGTAAAAACAACTATAAATCCTAATTTTCTTTTATCAGACTACACAAGGAAACTTAATTACGAAGGAGACATAGCATGAATTATTAGCCAAAAAAAAAGATTAGCATGAATTAGATGAAGTTAATTAATCCTGTCAATTACCAAGCTTTCATTAGCTTCGACAAAAGTCTAAATCCACAATAGTCAATTGGATTACTAAATTTATTTTCTTGCAAAATTTGTAGATAACAAGCTTTCTTAGACTCTTAAAAGAGATGGATTTTATCCTAAATTTGAAGCTATTGTAGGCTTTTAGCTTTAATTCAACATTTTTTTGTATTTATTTATTATCCTAGAGCATGTAGTTATAGTTGGAATATATTTCAATTTTAATTTGGAGTAGTTATAAACAAAATCGGCATGTAGCTATAAATTAAAAAAATAACAATAAAAAATCTCAGATAATTCGAAGAGGTGAAGAGCCACCACTGCTCCCTATTTTTTACAGCCTGGCCTCCTGCACGCTCTCGGCTCTGGCTATGATTCGCTCTCTGGCTTCGAAGAGCCTCATATAATCCGGAGGTGGGACGCTGGGACAGTGAGACGGTTGGAATTCCCTATTTTTTGTCGGGCCCCTGTTTTTTGGGCGAGAGAGGCCTATTTTTTGGGCTCCCTCATTTCAATTACACTTACCAAATTTGTTGGGCTTCCTATTTTTTAGGGCCCCTGTTTTTTGGGGGCCCCATGCAATGGCCTCTCCCGCCTATCCCATGGGTCGGCCCTGTGTAAATTTCTCTTTGTTAAGAAAGAGCATATCTTTCTCAATGATTTAAAGTTTGAAGGAAAAAGAGAAAAAGTATTCTTATATTGTCTCAAACATTAGTGTGATCCCGTGTAGGAATGATGAGGACAATAATGGTAATTTTCGTATTTGTTATTTGACTTTCTTTTATTTTAGTTTTGAATAAGGAAGATTTGGTAAGTTTGATCAGATCTTAATTTAGTTTTAATTATGAGAAATTTGAGGGATTTTTCTATTTTGGTAGGATTTTTTTTAATTTGAATTTTGAATTTTGGGTCAAGTTTAGTAGTTAATCAGTTTTTAGTATCTGAGTGATTTGAGGAATCTTTGAATTTTGAATTTTGGGTCAAGTTTAGTAGTTAATCAGTTTTTAGTATCTGAGTGATTTGAGGAATCTGATTGATTTTGAGAGATGTAGTTAATCAGTTTTTAGTATCTGAGTGATTTGAGGAATCTGATTGATTTTGAGAGATTTTGTAATTGATCTATAAAAGCACTACTATAATCAGAATGAAAGATAATGAAGAATTGAATATAATATTTTGTTAGCTAATTTTTGTTGTGAAGCCGAATGTTGGTGTGAAGCCTCGGGTGTGAAACCCTGGGCTAAATCTTCTTCTCCTCTTCACAGCCGCCAATCTCCTCTTTCACAGCCGCCAACCTCCCACAAAAACGCCACGCCCTCCCCTAATCCACTCCCCCTCAGGTCATCCGACTTCTCCTCTCCAAATAGCCCTGTTCTTCTCCATCCTCAGGCAGCCCCGACACCAAGCCCCGCCTCCCTGCCACCTCTACATTAACCGGAGAACCCCCAGTCCACCACCTACGTCATTCCCTCTTCCGAATAGCAACCGACCCTGATCCCCTCCTCCTCCACCGCATCCTACCTACGGGTCATCACATCGTCCTAGCCCCGTCGACCTCGTCATCATTCAGTTCGCCACCATCGTCGTCGCTCAGTTCGCCATCGTCGTCATCACCAGTTCGACACAGTTGTCGTTATCAGTTCCTCCGTCGACCATCACCACTTGATAGCCTAGTAAATTATTTTTCTGTTAATCTCATTTTATTAGTTGAGAGTGTTCCATCTCTAAACTCTTATCATATATTCACTGCTTAGATTGTATTTGTGAGTTGAGAGTAATTGAGCATGTAACTGTTTAAATTTGATATTGGTTGTAGAACTTGAGCATGATAATGAATATTGCAGCTAAATATATAGATCGAGATTGGAATTAATCATAACTACTGATGCAAATTTTGTTAAATCCAATTATCACATTAGTTATTTTGAATTTAATTTCTTGCTAAAGGTCATGGAATTTTGTGAAACGATGCATTATTCGATTTAAATCGTTAATTCTGATAGACTCCTTGTCCTGTTTCACATCATTTTTGGTATCAAAGCCTGGTTCTAGGTTAGGAAATTTTTAGATTAATTTAATTGAATTTTTTTATTTGATTTTAAAAAATAGCATTCATCTCATTTAGTTGTTAGTGCATATCATTCATCTCATTTAGTTGTTAGTGCATGCCCACTCGCACAGGTCTATCCTATTGATTAAGAGAGTTTAGTGAATCGTCTAGTGAGTCCAGCATATCAGGTAGTATAGATTTTGAACTCCTTAAGAAATTCGACGAACTAGCAAGAAAACTAGGTGTCGTAGTCTAGGAGTGAAGAGCTACCTATGATGCCCTAACAGATTTTCAGAATGAAACCAATGAAAGGTTCTCTAGGCTCAAAGAAGCACATGTTGTAACCCCGCCGGCGCAAGGTCAAGGTTATGGACACATCGTTCATTGACCCCCACATCAACCTATGCGTGATCCACATGCGCAATACCTGAGGAGCATCAAGATAGAAGCCCCGACCTTCGATGGTAAGCTTGACTCACAAGCTTTCTTGGATTGGCTGAAGAACATGGATCGCTACTTTGACTGGTACGCCCTGACAGAACCACGAAAAGTCAAGTTCACAGCAATGAAGCTTACCGGACCAGGTTGCCAATATTGGTCCAAACTCAAAATGTTAAGGTATATTAGAGGCGAGTTACCAATTTTAACTTGGCAACAAATGGCCGACAAGCTAAAAAGGAAATACCTCCCTCCAGTTAAAATTAATAAGTCGCCTATAACGGAATCAAAATCTATTCTTGAGGAAGCCGTTAACTAAGCCGTAGATTTGACAGAATCTAACTCTGACAAGAAAATCAGGGATAGTAAAATTGAAAAATCATTCACTTTCATATCTTCTGAAACTACCCCTACAATTGTGGAATTGACTGAAGTTTCAAACAATAACGAAACTCCAATTATTCCCCAAACTACCCATTTGATCACGGAGTTCACTGATGTTATCTCTGAAGTTGTTCTTAAAATTAAAACTCCAACTCCTCCTGAATTCACTCTAGTGATTGAAAACGTTGTTGATATTCCCCACGAAGTCCTCCCAGACAAACATGAATCTATACATGACACCCAACACGTTCACTTAGATATCTGTATGGAAGTTGAATCCCAAATTGAGCATAGTAAAATAACTCTCGTATTAGATATCAAACCACTATGCATTGTCCCGACAGTCACACATACACTGATCCATTTTGGGAATATATAGTTATTAGGTATACAAGTTTGAGCACAAGTGTTTTCATTGATATTTGACCTAAGCTTAACATTTTAAATGAACCGCATACCTTGTCGAGTATTTCATTTCTCTATTATGTTAAGCGCACAAAAACACTCCTCTTTCATGCATTTGTTTGCATGTTCCTCAATATCACTGTTAGAACAAAAAATTTGTTATGCATATCAATGAAGGAACGCCTAATTATTCCATTTGATATAGGATGTCTTACATGTTAGACACTTCGTTGAGTTTACATCTGCCATTAATTGCATTGTTCGAGTCTGCATATCATACATAGTCATTTGAATTGATTTGCATCATTTTGTTTTGATTTGTATTGATCATATATTGCGGATACAGTGATTTAATTTGAATAAATACATTGTTAACTGAAATGTATGATATGGTGTCAGGACATAATTTAAAACTTTTTATGTTTGAGATGATTTGGACTTGTCCAATACAGTTTCTTTTATAGCTGTTTGAGATTTGACATGATATTTATGAACTTTTCCAACTCTTGAAATAATTAATGGCAACATTTATATTATTGATTTGGTCATAGTTTTATTCTCAATATTGATTGATTAAGCAGTTCACAATATTTATTGATAGTCCACTGATATAAGCCTGACCCTAGCCTATTGTTTCTGAGAGTTCTTTCACTTTCCCTCTTCCAAACAGCAACTGACCCTGATCCCCTCCTCCTCCATAGTCACCTACCCATGGGTCATCACATCACCCTAGCCGCGTCGACCTCATCGTTATTCAGTTTGTCACCGTCGTCGTCGCTCAGTTCGCCGCCGTCGTCATCACCAGTTCGACACCGTTGTCATTGCTAGTTCATCTGTCGATTGTCCCTACTTGATAGCCCAGTAAATTATATTTCTATTAATCTCGTTCTATTAGTTAATTACACGAGTATTTCATCTCCAAAATCTTTTCATATATTCACTGCTTAGATTATATTTGTGAGTTGAGAGTAATTGAGCATGTGAATATTTAAATTTGATATTAATTGTAGAATTTGAGCGTGATAACGAATATTGCAGCTAAATTGATCGAGATTAGAATTAATCATAAATACTAATGAAAATTTTGTTAAATTCATCTGTCATATTAGTTGTTTTGAATTTAATTTCCTGCCAAAGATCATGGAATTTGGTGAAAACGATGCATTATTCGATTTAAATCGCTGATTCTGATAGACCCCCTGTCTCATTTCACATCAAGGAAGCTACTCGTTTTGGTACTTTTTGATGTCCTAATATGTATTATTCAAATATAAATCCATTAATTGTAAAAATTATTCTTAGTGTGTGAAATTGCAAAATACTACTTAACAGAGTCACTACATTGAATCAATTGGCTTCTTGATGAAAGGCCCTAGAGGGGGGTGAATAGGGTTTTATGGATAATGAATATGCAATGAAAAGTTTTTTAACAAACCACAAACAAATATGAAGTGCAATAACAATAAAAGAGAGTAGGGATTAGAAATAGTTAGCCAATTGATGACACATGGTATGTTCACGAGGTTCGATCCTCTGACCTACGTCCCCGCTCCCCACTCTCGAGGAGAAATCCACTAACACACCCGGTTTGGAAGCCGAAACTTCTCTATACAATGATCTCCACTGAGATCTCACAATCACATAGTAGATCTTCACGAGATCAAGCTCACAACAGTTACAAATGAAAGAAAAACTCTCTCTTACAATAGCCCTATTGCAAGAGAAAGAGATTGCAAGTGAAGCTTGAGATGTGAGAATTGAAAGTATGAAAACAAATGAAAGTTGAAGCTCTTTTGAATAATAAACAAAAACTCAAGAGATTTTTCAATGCTTACTTGGTTACTGAAGTTAATAGGGTTAGTGGGTATATATAAGAAGTGAAGATGACAACCAAGCCCCAAAGAAACAGATAAAATCCCCCAAAAACCGAGATTTCTAAAACTATATAAAACTAGTCGTTGGAAGGCTTATCAGTCGACTGACGGGTTTCATCGGTCGACTGATGAGCTGACCATTTCAGGCAATTTCCAACTCATCAGTCAACTGACTAGATAATCAGTCAACTGATGAGGTCATCACTCGACTGGTCAGTAAATAAGAAACATAAACTTTTTAAGATTCTAGCAGGTTTCATCAGTCGACTAATCTCAAGCATCAGTCGACTGATAACGGTTTTTCAGCTAGTATTGATTTTTAAAAATGAGTTTCAAATATCTTTTAAAAATAGTAAATAAATTCCAAAAGATGTGAAACTTTGTAAATAGTTTATAAACATAATAACAAACTTGTTTGAAAAGGAATTTTGCAAAAAGGTCATTGTATTTGTGAAAATTATTGTTTTAGCAAAAATATCAAAATACGAGTATTGAAAATATGTAAGTGTGTTATCCCAAGAGCTTTAAATGTTATCAACAAACTACTTTCCTACATTAAGTACTAGAGAGAAAATAAAATAGCAAATATCCCTCACATATAAGTACATGGCTTAAGTCTTGATATTTACTTCTATGTTGATGAAGGTTCTCATGTATGTAGTTCTCCGTGAAAGCTTTACTTCATCACTTTGCCTCCACCTCCTTAGATATCGTCGTTGTAGCCCATATTCCATCCACTCCTCCATCAATGGTACTAATGAATTGTAATCTACAATATAACTCAATAAATAATTAGCACAAATAATAGTGTTTGTAAATCATTATCAAAACAAAAAGGCTAACAATCTCCCCCTTTTTCATGATGCCAAACAACCATTATTCAAGTGCAAATGAAATTGATTATTTAGCTTATAGATAGTTGCTCCCCCTACCTATAAGGCTCCCCCTAACTATGTACACAAATGAGGAGATTTCTCTCCCCCTTTGTCAACATAAAAAATGGGGTAAAAAAATACAATATGCATGCCAAAACCCACACAGTGCACCTCAAGTGTTGGCCTACCCGTGTCATATTCCTCAAGCGTTCGGAATTACTGTAGGCATATAAAATTGCTCATAGGTCACTTAGCTCAGCTCGGCACAAACCGACAAACCAACGAGGCAACGAGATTGACTAATCGCACGCAAGCAACGGAATACGTCCATTCGCGTGCGGGATCAAGCCAAGTGTTCGAAGAGTCAATGAGTCAAGATCGATTTCGGACTTGAACTCAGAAGTAGATTTACTGCCTAATCGGGATCCGGATTTACTGCCAAATCAGATCAACAAATCAAGTCTGGATAAGTCAACCACAAAATCGAATCCGAACCTATCAACCGCAGAACCGGAAAACGGGCACAAAGAGGCAAAACGACAAACACCTGGAGGTCGGCTCACCGAGCCACCAAGGAGGCTCAGTGGCCGAGCCACCAAGTGGTGGCTCGGCCGAGCCACCTGGGTGGCTCACCGAGCCACCTTTGTGGTGACTCGGCGGCCACCAAGGTGGCTCGGCCACCACCGAGGCCACGCTAGGAGGTTTGGTGGCTCGGCCCACCACCGAGCCACCACATGGCGCTCGGGGTTGGCCGCAGCCCACCTATTAGTGGCTCGGGGGCCACCTTGGTGGGGCTCGGCAACCACCGAGGGGGCCGACAATAATTTCGAGCAGTCTCAGAAGCTACTGAGGCTAGGCCGGAAGCCGCAAGAGAGACAAGGAGAGCATGACGTTTGGAAGGGTGGAAAGTTTTTACAGTGAGGTTAGTTTGCAATATGCATCTATGATTCTATAGTCCAAGTCAAACACTATCTCAAACTTTTTAAGCACGTTGGATGGATTAAACGTTGTTAACACATTGGATGACTTGTAATGGAGGGGTCACTCAAATTTTAATTGATTTGGGGATCTAATAGCGAGTGTCAATGATTGAGAGATCCACTCTCAAATCCATGGAGGATTAGATGGTAAATAACCAAATAAATTTGATGGAGATGAATAACCCAATTTTCCTACTAAGTTGATAACTTCCCCCCCCCCCCCCCCCCCCCCGGCCCAAATAAAACACCGGAATCTCACAATATATGTAAAACCTTAATTTAAGCTTCATGAGGAAAACCCCTTTCAACTTTGAGACAAAGTGTGCGTCTAGGTAAACGGGAGCGCAGACTCATTGAATTGTTGGCTAAGGTGGCCGAGCCACCTATAGGTGGCTCGGTGGCCGCCGAGCCACTTGTGGCCGGCCACCCTGTGCCCAAGGCACAGTGAGGGTAGCCTATAAATAGGCCACCCCCTTGTTCATTTGAGAAGGTTGGATTTTGGAGGAGGCGAAGCCCTGCAGGATTGGAGACTCAGATCTAAAAAAGATCTCAACTTTGGGACATCAAGGACTT
Source organism: Asparagus officinalis (assembly GCF_001876935.1). Classification (NCBI taxonomy): domain Eukaryota; kingdom Viridiplantae; phylum Streptophyta; class Magnoliopsida; order Asparagales; family Asparagaceae; genus Asparagus; species Asparagus officinalis. Next base: position 17,944,311 of record NC_033798.1, on the reverse strand, counting down.
GCTCATCCAGATCTGGTGCTCGGCGATCATCAACGTCAAATAAGGCAGGTGTTCGAGAGGATCGGATCTCAGATCTACGTTGCTACACTCCGGATCTAAGCTTGGTCTTAGATCCCGAGACTTGGACGATTGTTTCCTTGGTGAAACAATCCTCCCCGGCTATTATTTCCTTGGTGAAATAATACCCGTTGTACTGCGTAGATCCGACCGGATCTAGATCGCGCGGTGGTCCACGGCAAACAACCCCGGCGCAGGCAAAGAACCCACAAAGCGAGCGACCGCAAAACAGGAGCTCGTGATTCGTTCGACAAACAAGGAAACAAAGTTGTAATTTTCATTTCTTTTCAATTTGATTTTCGTTGTAACCGGATCTTATAAAAAGACCGGATCTTTGTAATCGATAGACTATTACAAGAGTGTACAATGGAATCATTAATGAAGAAAGCAACAATTTTTCCCGCGAACAACCTGGCGACCACAGTGGGAGCCGACGATCTCGCCAACGAGATCGATGCGTCGCAGCCGCGGATTGCGATCCCGGTCGAGGAGGAGGTTGAGTATAAGTTCGACCAACAAAAGTTCGAGGAGTACCTTTCATCCTCGTCCGGATCTACCTCCCCTCGCAAGTCTAAGAAGTCCAAGTTCTCTTCCAGCAGAAATGTGCGTTGGTATGAAGAAGTTGAAGCTACCAACGACGACCTCATCCTGATTGACGTCAAAGTTGCGTCGGGTGAGGCTCCACCAACCTCCAACCAGATCAAGCTGGTTCCAACCAATTCCTCCGTCACCAAAGGAGCGGTGACTCTCTCAAAGAGAGCCCGCCAAAGGCAACGCCAACGCTTGGCCAAACAATTCGCCAAAGCGATGGAGTCCACCGACGGAATCCGCTACAACGCGGATCTGAAGAACGAAAGAGGCAAACAGCCCCAACAACAGATGAACGGCACCTCTTCCAAGCCGCCAACAATGGAATGGATCCGTGTCAAACGGAATCGTTCGACGCTGGAAGAACGCATCCGCAAACGCCGCGCACTATCAGCGCAGGCACGGGCTCAAGTCGAAGAAGCCCGTAGAAAGCTGCAGAAAAAGGTAGCCAAAAAGCCACCACCAACTCGCAAAGTTTGGAGGCCAAAGTCTGAAGCGGCGGTTCAGACCAAAAAGCAGCAACTGCAGCCTCCAACCAAAATTCAACCTCCGGCGAACCCAGCTAAGGCGCCGAGAATTCCCATAGCTACTCCGGGAGATCATGCAGAATCCTCCCGAAGGAGAAAGCCAGTCTTGGAGCGCCTCGGTCCAATTCCCGATGAGCGAAGCAAAGCTCCGATCCAAGAACGTTTGGGCCCACTAAGAAAACCCCGAACGAATCAACACGCTGGGGGTCACCGCTACCTCCAACATGACAAGGAGCTCAAGGCAACTGCGCGCGCTAATTTGCGCATTGAGGTCCAAGAGCCCGCTGAGAATTCACGCCCAAAAAGGCATGTCTCAAGGCGCGTGACTCTTGAAAGTCCAAGGAAGGCAATTCGCCCTCAGATGGAAACATTATCATCTGATAGTGATAATGTTATACCTGAGAAGTCGTGCCCACACACGATAGGTTACTCCGACTGTCAAAATGACGAGTTGTACTATCGTGCTGGGGGTACGAACAGAACCAGAAAGAGGAGTCCCCGAGAACAGGAAACTCAGTGCCCTTGTTCCAAACTCATTCGGGCGGTATTGTCTGAATGCAACTGCATCAAGGCAGTCCCCGAAAGAGTTTCAGTTTTTGAAAGACTTAGTGCGGAGACGCCAAAACCAAGGCGTAGGCGTTTTCGGCAAAGAAGGACGGTGGTTGAAGATGAAGAATTCCCGAGGGTCACCGCTAATATGACAAGCAAAGAGACCTCATCACGGGATAATCTCGAGTCGATTCTGAAAGCATCCCGGCGTCTAACCCGTCTACAGTCTGGAGCAATTACACGAGGAACTTATGGTAGGGTTCGGACAAGATTGCCTTCGGAAGATGAAGAATCGGATTCCTGCTCTGCTGTCGCATCGGACAATACAGTGTCCAGCGAAGGACAACCCCGCGAGTCATTTATGATAAGCGCGGAAGAAATGGCCAAGATGCTTGAAGACGCTTTGGCTAAACAGAAAGAAAGTTTCAAGTTTGAGATGCAGATGGCCATGCAGACTATGAGAGAGATGCATGAGCAACAAATCCAGGCGTTCAGGAACCAACAAGGTGAACCAAGTCACCGTAATCAGGTTGTTCAGGAAGAAGAGCACACGGATAGGGATGGAGCTCACAATGCCAATAACCCTCCCGTCAATGCAGGGGGTGGTAACGAGGATGCCAACGAGGATACAAGTGAAGACTTGAAGATCAAAGATCTCGAGAGCAAAATCAACACATTGATCTCCGCTCAAGAGACGAAGAAAACAGGCATTCCCTGTCCATACCCAAGAGAGTGGGAATCGATCCCATATCCGGCGAAGTTCAATCTAATCAACTTCACGCCGTTCGATGGGAAGGGTTCCCCCACTCAGCATTTGATTTATTTCAAATCGCACCTGGGTATTATTTCCGGCAATGAGCCTCTGATGGTGCGGTCATTCGTCGGCACTCTTCGCGGAGCCGCCTTCGATTGGTACCGCCGCCTCAAGCCAGGAAGCGTGAACAGCTGGGATGACATGGAGACCAAGTTCCTGGCCAACTTCTTCGACGACGACACCGAGATATCTATCGGATCATTGCTCGATGAGAAGCAGAAGGACGGGGAGTTAGTCGACACCTTCGTCAAAAGGTTCCGGAACAAGGCGATGAATTGCCGGGACCCGATCACAGAGGAATTCATCCTCCAAACTTGCCACAACAACCTTGCGTTGGACGTGTTGGAAGCAATGGGAACAGCACCGTCTGACACTTGGAAGGATCTGAAGGTGCGCGGTGAACAAGCCGAACGTTTCCTCCGAAGGAAGAAGGCCGAGAGGAACCTACCGACGGCTAATCCTCTGGACTCAAACTTCGCCTCTCGTGGTAAGGGCAAAACACCTGCAGCTACTGGTGGTGCTAATCAAGCGTCACAACAGCAATCCCGAAGGCAGCAAAAGACTTCGGGTCCGAGACTCCAAAGAGAGTATTCCTTCAAGGACGAAGACGTTCCAGCCATCTTCGAATCCCTCCTTGAAGGTAACAAGATCAAGCTACCACCTATCACAAATCAGGAGGAAGCTGACAACACTACGGACCCAAAGTACTGTGCATACCACAGGAGGGTCGTTCATCCCACCAAGGATTGCTTTGCTCTCAAGAATAGCATTCAGACCTTGGTTGAAGCCGGCGTCATAACGCTAAGGTAAGCCAATTGAGAACGGCAAAACTCCAAAGAGTATACGAGTATAAACTGTTTCTCAATCCTCCGACCGGTACAAGAGGTTAAACTGTTCCCTGATACTCCAATAGGTATATGAGTCTAAACTGTTTCCCCACTTTTGACGGGAAGTTCCTGGAGAATATTAAGCTAATATTCTTAAGGATAACCCGGTTAGTTAACTGATAATAATGTCCGAACCAGTTCCGCAGAGGAAACTGGGGGTGGACGATTTATGTAACGGGAAGTTCCCAAAACCACAGCAATGTAATGAATAAGAACTCCCATTCTCACCATGTCTATGCACTCAACACTCTCTCTGTTAGAGTCTGGACGTAAAGTACCCACTTGGTCAAACCTTCTTACAGTTAGGACCACAGTCAAAATCCCCTCTCACCAAATCAAGATGCACCCAGATGATGAGAAGCATACAGCGTTCAGAACGCCCCTCGGTGTCTTTTGCTACACCGTAATGCCTTTTGGTCTGAAGAATGCAGGCGCCACGTACCAGCGAGCAATGACCAAGATTTTCCAAGAACATCTCAGGAAAACAGTCGAATGCTACGTTGATGATTTGGTTGTAAAAAGCCGCAATAAAGAAGATCACATCAAGGACTTGAAAACGATGTTCGATCTCATGAGGAGTCATCAATTGAAGATGAACCCCACTAAATCATTCCTTGGAATGTCCAGCGGAAAATTCCTGGGATTCGTCGTCACCACTAAAGGTATTCATATCGATCCCGATAAGGTGAAGGCGATACATGAACTGCAACCTCCTAGAAACCTAAGAGAGCTCAGAGGATTGCAAGGGCGTTTAGCTTATATCCGGCGTTTCATCTCAAATCTTTCTGGGAAGTGCCAACCGTTCTCTAAGCTGAACAAGAAAGGGGTATCATTTATCTGGGATGATGCTTGCCAAAAAGCATTCGAAGATATCAAAACGTATCTGGCGAACCCTCCTGTTCTCGTTGCACCGAAATCTGGTAAACCGTTCTTGATTTATCTCAAGGCGATGAACCACTCGATAAGTGCCTTACTAGCGCAAGACGATGATAACGGTCACGAACAGGCAGTTTATTACCTAAGTCGGACGTCGGACTTTGGTAGGCGCAGAGTCTCGATATCCGATGATTGAGAAAGAATGCCTCGCATTGGTGTTCGTAATGCAAAAGATGCGGCATTACTTAGTTGGACAGACGATCTATGTCATCTCCAATGTTAATCCAGTACAGGTGTTTATGACGCAACCGGCCTCTATGAATTGGCGGCTAGCGAAGTGGGCCCTTCTCTTGTCCCAATACGATTTGCACTTCAAGCAGCAGAAGTCGATAAAAGGACAGGCGATTTGTGATCTTTTGGCGGCAAACCCGACCACAGATACGGCAGAAGTGTATGATGACTTGCCGGATGAGACCCACGAGGTTAACACCACATCACACCAACAAGTATGGCAACTATACTTCGATGGTGCCTCAAGGGCAGTTAATAAGGTAATAACCCCGGGAGGTTTTACGGTTTCCTCTGGGGTTGGAGTTGTCTTAATCTCCCCGGGAAAGCATGTGATGCCTCGGGCTTATTCATTGACTAGTCCGTTCTCCAATAACGTTGCCGAATACAATGTGCTTCTCATTGGACTCAGTTTCGCCAAAGAGCTGGGGGTCGGATATCTCGAAGCTTTTGGGGATTCGCAATTGATAGTCAACCAAGTTCGTGGAGAGTATGAAGTCAGGAACCCAGACTTGATCCCATACCACCAGGAAGCCATCAGAATGGCAGAATCTTTTGAAGAATTCTTTATCGAATACATCCCTCGCCTCCAGAACGCTTATGCGGATGCACTGGCAGCGTTAGCAGTATCACTCGCACAGCCTCCCGAAACTGAACTATTGGTCACGGTGATGACGCATCAACTCTGCATACCCATATACAGTATGGAGATTGAAGAGGAAGATGACGGAAACATGAGCGCCAAAGAAGTGAATTCAACTCAAATTGGGTCTGAGTCCCGAGATTGGCGCTTTCCCATCATCGACTACGTCCAGTATGGTATTCTGCCAGAAGACGTAAAAGAAAAGGAATCAATCCGTCGAAGAGCTCCAAGATTCTTCTACAATACCGAAACCCATACATTATACCGTAGAGGGTACGATGGTCTTTTACTCCGATGTCTTTCGAACAGAGAAGCAAATGAAGTTCTTAAGGAAGCACACGAAGGAGAATGTGGTGCGCATCAGCCCGGTCCCAAACTGTATGATCGCATCAGGAGAATGGGATATTTCTGGCCAACGATGGTTCGAGATGCAATCGAACACGCACGAGAATGCCACGCTTGACACGGCGTGCCAAGACGGATTATTCATGACAATGGTCCACAGTTCATAAGCAATGCCTTCGTCAGGTTCTGCGACAAGTTCAAAATTGAAGATGTTTCGTCGACGGCTTACTATCCCGCTGCGAACGGATTAGCTGAAGCGTTTAACAAGACGATCATTAAGATCATGTCCAAGCTCGTGAAGATCAATAAACGAGACTGTGACGATAAACTCGGTGAAGCACTCTGGGCTTATCGCACCACCATACGCACGCCTACAGGTGCCACCCCGTATTCGCTGGTATACGGGTGTGAAGCTGTATTACCGCTGGAAATTCAGATTCCATCCCTTCGTATCGCCCTCGCAACGGAGATGACGACGGAAGAACAATATCAGAAGCGTCTCGAAGAACTTGAGAGGCTGGATGAAAAGAGCCTGGAGGCTCAGCAACAAATTGAACTTTACCAGGCCAGGATGTCTAGGGCTTTCAACAAGAGAGTCCGACAGAGAAGCTTCAAGGAAGGAGATCTGGTCCTCGCTGCTCGCCGACCAATAATTCTCACCTCCAAGAAGAAAGGTAAATTCGAACCCAAATGGGAAGGACCGTTTGTAATAGACACAGTCTATTCAAACGGCGCATATCGCCTGATCACTCAAGAGGGCGAGCGCTAGGCAATTAATGCCAATAAATGGGAAGTTCCTAAAGAAGTACTATCCCTAGTACAATCAGGATAACTCATTTACCGGGAAGTTCCTTGAGGAATATTACACTTAATATTCTAGAGGATAACCCAAAATCCTTCCACCACCAAAACCCCTCACTGATCAGTTTCAATTGACAGTGAGTCCACCAAAAGTGTCCATCTGGCCCTCTTGACTCTTGCCATAGACAAGAGGTCCATTTTCATTTCGGAGTCCCCTTTCGATAAACGAAAGAACTCCCTTCTCTTTCTCTTTGGTCAAGCCTTCCCATGGTTATAACCGAAGTTGGAGTTTCACTTCGATAAACGAAGAATTCTTCTTTCAGTTTAGATGACCAATCCTATAAAAGGCAGGTTTATCTAAATTTTCCAGATTCTCGGGGCGGAGATCCCGCTTCTAGTTTCTTTCGCACTGGAAACAGAATATAAAATTCTTCATTTCCAGAATCAAGGAATAGAATATAAAATTCTTCCTTCCTTGTATTCGGGTTCGCCTTCACCCTAAAAGAAGACCGGGAAATAGAATATAAAATTCTTCCTTTCCCGCATCAATCTTTTCCAAAATTTATCAATCTAGGATTCATCTTAGGAAGTTTATCCCGAATCCTAAGCAGGGATAAGTCTGCGCCTAACACGCGCTGCCGGTTTAGTCTTTTTCCGCATAAAAAGACACCAGAGTCCGATTCTGGGGTATTCTATCCTGAAACCTAAGTAAGGATAAGTCTGTACTTAACCCCCGCTGCCGGTTAGTTCTTAACCGTTAAAAAGAACACCCGTCTACATATTCAACATTGTGACAGGTTGTTATTAATAACACCAAAATCCGTGCCTTACACGCATGGGGAATGTCATCCTGAATCCTAAGAAAGGATATGCCGACACCTAACACGCATCGCCGGTTTAGTCTTTCTCCGTAGAAAAAGACACCAGAGTTCGATCCTGAGGTATCCTATCCTGAAACCTAAACAGGGATAAGTCTGCGCATAAAGTCAACACCTAACACGTGTTGCCGGGTAGCCTATTCCCGTAACAAGGGCAAAGTCTATGTATTCGACATCATAGCACGAAGTCTAAGGGAGTTCATTCCCTTAGCACAACGTTACATGCGGAACGGATTTCGACAATCCGCATGCTAGCCCGACTCAAACGGTAGTCGGTAAAGGCTAATCAAACCCGTTGAAGGCTGGGGGTTAGCCAAAAACCCTAAAGTCAACGCCTAACACGTGTCGCCGGGTAGCCTATTCCCGTAACAATGGCGAAGTCTATGTATTCGACATCATAGCACGAAGTCTAAGGGAGTTCATTCCCTTAGCACAACGTTACATGCGGAACGGATTCCGACAATCCGCATGCTAGCCCGACTCAAACGGTAGTCGGTAAAGGCTAATCAAACCCGTTGAAGGCTGGGGGTTAGCCAAAAACCCTAAAGTCAACGCCTAACACGCGTCGCCGGGTAGTCTAGTCCCGTGAGAAAGACAAAGTCTACGTATTCAATATCGTAGCACTAAGAGCGTTAACTCTCTTAGCATAACGTTACATGCGGAACGGATTTCGACAATCCGCATGCTAGCCCGACTCAAACGGTAGTCGGTAAAGGCTAATCAAACCCGTTGAAGGCTGGGGGTTAGCCAAAAATCCTAAAGTCAACACCTAACACGTGTCGCCGGGTAGCCTATTCCCGTAACAATGGCGAAGTCTATGTATTCGACATCATAGCACGAAGTCTAAGGGAGTTCATTCCCTTAGCACAACGTTACATGCGGAACGGATTCCGATAATCCGCATGCTAGCCCGACTCAAACGGTAGTCGGTAAAGGCTAATCAAACCCGTTGAAGGCTGGGGGTTAGCCAAAAAATCCTAAAGTCAACACCTAACACGTGTCGCCGGGTAGCCTATTCCCGTAACAATGGCGAAGTCTATGTATTCGACATCATAGCACGAAGTCTAAGGGAGTTCATTCCCTTAGCACAACGTTACATGCGGAACGGATTCCGATAATCCGCATGCTAGCCCGACTCAAACGGTAGTCGGTAAAGGCTAATCAAACCCGTTGAAGGCTGGGGGTTTGCCAAAAATCCTATGAGTATTATGGTCAATCATTTCAAACGTGATGAGGAATCATAATAAAGATAAAGATAAAAACCAATTCCACTAAAGAGAATCAAATGTCAAGGTTTTCAGCAAATAAAATCATACATCAAGCCCATGGCTAAGAACCTGCTGACTGAATTCAGACAGCTTCTCATCATAAGAGCGTCTAAGCTCCTCCTGCAACTCAGCTCTAACAGACTCTTCGTTCGCAGCTAAAGTCCTCACAGCATCCTCCTCTGTCTCAGCCAGTCTCTGCTTCAAGGACTTCAGCTCATCAGATAAAGCAGCATTTGCTTGCTGATTCTGCATCTTTGTGTCTTCCTTCTCACGGAGTTCTCGTCGGAGCTGATCTATCTGAGAATCAAGCTCCTCGAGGAAAGAAGATCTAGTGGCGAAATCAGCCTCAACTCGATCTATGCGGTCCCGCTGCACCTGAATCTCGAGCTCAGCAACCATCCGAGTACTGCGCCATGTCTGTAAGCGAGCATCCAACTCGGCAGCAACGAATGAAGAGGCACCTGTATCCCGGAGCTCATGAAACATCTGAAGCTCACGCTCTAAGCGATCAAGGTCATCAACCATAGCCGTCGCTAGATCCGGACATCCTATGTCCCTAATCAAGTTTATCTTGGAATCGAGGTAGGGCTTAAATTGGCGAAGAGAAAGTCCGTCGTGGAGGAGTTTGCCAATTATAACAGTCAGGGAGGAGAAATAAGAGCGGACTTCTACGCTGATGATGATCTTCTCAGGGTCATCCCCTGATAACAACTCCTTAACGAGGATATGAAGCTGAGAAGGAAGCCCTACACAAAGAAGAGAAGTTCGTCAAAAGCCTCAATGAGGAAATGAACGGCATCGCTCAGCTAATTAAATTATACCTCCTTCCCCTCGAGTCACTGGGGGTGATGGAGATGTAACAACTGTAGCTGCATCGACTGGTGGAGTTGGTCGCACAGCCGGCTCAACATGGTCTTTCTCAACAAAAGCTCCTGTCAAATTCAAAACAGAATTCGCAGAGGCGTTACATTATAGCTGCATTAGTCAAGGTCGACTAGTCCTATAATCAACTCAGCAGGAGGCACATACCTTCAAAGGAACCATCCTCAGGATTGTTAGCAAATGCGGACTCAGGAAACATGTCTCCAGGTAGCTGGTCATCAATCTGAGGTGAGCTATATATGTAGTGCATCATAGGAGTGTCCGCAAACAGGCTTCCCTCGTCAAAATCGTCGATGGAGAAATCTGACATAAAAGAATATAAGTGCCAAAGAATAATGAAGAGACTACAACTAATGGAAATGAGTTACCTCTCACGGGTGCATCAGCCTCTTCGTTTCCAAGGTTCGCCTCCTGCAAATTATCTGAAGGAGCAAGGAGTAGAGGACAGTTAGAGGATACACAAATTCATTAATGTATTATCTAAAGAAATACGCTGTCAGTGATAGATGTACCTTGACTCACAGAATCTGGTCCTACACTGATCTCCTCCCTAATGTCAGCAACCCCTGTAGACTTCTCTACAGGGGGTAGTGGGTCAGACTCATCGGGAGATAAGGGAACAGGATCGGGACTCATCTCATCCTCCCCACGCACTCCTATATAGAAATGGAAAAGCATGAGTCAATGTTCAGAATAACCAAGAAAATGGTTCAAAGAGTAGACGTTACCTCTGTCACTAATAGGGTCATCTCCAGCCAGATCCATGTCAGATGCTCGTGAAGCTACACGAGGTTTGCGGGCCAATCTCTTCCGCCTAGCAATAGGGATCGAAGGTCTCGCCTGAGGAGGAGGACGGAAATCTTCATCCTGATCAACTGTGGTATCTGGAACATCAAACCATAGTCAGTTTCAACACTTCTGGAAGATAGAAGAAAAAGATGAAGTGCAAACCTCGCTCGGAAAAGTCATCGTAATCTTCGGGATCCCCGCCCGAAGCCTCGTCTGTGGAATGGAATGTCCTCTGTCCCTCTTCGTCAATCCGACGAGTCTTGTTCCGTATCCTCTGTGCCCGGGCGTTTTCCCGAATCCTGCGGGAATCAACCTGGGAAGCTGCCTCAGCCTCTAACTCTGCGATTGGCTTCACAGGGATAGTCTTGTTGGCTGCTAACAACCATTTGCAGCTCAAGAAAGTAAGGTTCAACTGCCGGTCAGCACTCGGGAGACTAAATCTAACACCAGTACAGCCAGTCACGGTCCACAACCAAGCGCGGAGACCGTCTATCAAACCACTATGAGTACGAAGCTGCTGACGAGGATTCCCAATGTAAAGCTGGTCATAGCCAAACTGGCGAGCGAATCGGCACGGTAGATATGGTTCGATGAAGCACTGATCCCTCACCCGGAAAGTCAGATAGCCGGGCCTAATATTCACTAGCCAGTTGAAGCAGCCGATGTCTAAATAAGTCCGGTACTCTCTAGGCCTCTCATCATCTATCAAGCATTCACCATATCGACCGGAGAACTGCGGAAAACAAGTAGAGAATGCCCAACACTTATGGACCTGCAACTGCTGTCTGACATCAGAAAATCCGCGGCCCTCCCACCTGCCATTCTCAAGCAACTGTAGCAGGGGAACAGAATGGTCTGTGGCGTTCGGCACCGACATCATATCCGAGCGATGAAGGACAAACCAGGCCATCAGATAAGCGTACGGGAGCTCCACCTTAAGCGTGGGAATCTGACCTGGTAAATCGGTCTCCTTCCGTGTGAACGCACTGGAAAGCTGTCGAAGTCCTCGGTGAATATTAGCCACCATCACCGGAAGAAGTGAGAGTTCCTTCTTATAGGCGAGCTGAACTGCTGGGTAAAGTACCTCCAAGGGCAAGGCGTCGCCAGACTGATATGGAACCACGCACTTTTTCAACCAGATAGCAAGAAAGCCAGCAAGAAGTGTCATTGGTCGAATTGGTGCGGTAGCGTGCCACAAGAATGACTTGAACTTGGTCTTCGCAGGAAAGCCACCCTCAGGACCGCCGGTGGTGTAAGATTGAGCGCCGATCTTCTTCAGTAGACTGTTCACCTCTGAAGGAGTGAATGGGGCCAGCTCACAAATATCCTCGCCATGAGTGCTCTCCAGATTCTTGAACAAGTAGTTCGCAAATTGTTTCAGACTCACACATACCTTGGTCCTCTTTGCTAAGGGCTCCGACTGTGCCAAAGCAATATGGTAATGACAAGTGAGGTCCCATAGAGTCTCATAACGGTCAGGCATGCGATCTTTTAATTGGCTCAACTCATGACTGGAAGGAAAGTACTCCTGGTATAGCATCTGTCCCATGGACAAGCCAGAAATCCTGTGCATCTCGTGAAGAGCCAAGCCTAACTCCCCCTGCCGGGTCAGAAAAGTGTTCGAGTCTGGATTATATAGCTCGAACAAAGCACAGAAATGTCTCAAACTGATAGGCAAGCCATACACGGTGGCACGAACGGCTGCATACAAACCGCAAGCATGCAACTCCTCGCCCCATCGGCTCAAGACGTATGTCGTCATGCGGCTCCACCAAGACTTGTCCGAAGAGTGGACCCAACCGTAAAACCTGTGACGTGTCGCTGGCATCTCCCGTCCCAGAACAGCGAGACGATTCCTCAAGGTGGAAGCGGTAGCAAGGAACTCGTTACGTGGTGGTTCGTCCAGCCCCAATACACCAGGACGCAATCCGGTAACACGACTTCTGCACGAACCAGGAACCGCCGAATGAGTGATATAGCCGCAATGGACACTCATATGATCCTCTGTCAAGCGCCACGACATCTCCCGTGTCACAGCCTGACATCTGAGCTCAGTCAATGAACGATGCCGAGGAATCTCCGGCAAGTATATGAAGCCATTGCCGGTCTTGTGAAGCCAATGCTCAGCACCAATGAATACGGCTTCTGGGTCATCGACAGAATCACCAAATAGGAAATCGCTCTTTCGAAGAGGCTGAGTAGAGCTGGCGTCCTTCACAAAAGGCGCATCTGTGATTAGCTGGCGAATAGCTCGATGACCACCTTCCCTCACCACTTGGGCAACCTCAGTCGACGTGTCCGAAGCAAACTGAGGGGTAGCTGGAATAGGGGAAGGATCGTTGGAGTTCGAATAATGCTCGCCACGCCGTCCATATATTGCGTGGGACGGGAATGATCCAGAAGGGTACCCCACTGCAAAATAGACAGTTAAACACTGGTTAGTCTCGATTATAAAAGGAAATTGAACTCATCTTACAAATAGCTAAGATAGAGTCATTGCCTTATAAAGGGTGAGACGATTTGGCCACATTGTGCAATCACAAAACAGGGTATGTCGACAACATATCCCTGCCTTATAAAACGCAATGTAGTGTCAAATCGCCCCCTTTAATTTTGAGATATGGTTTTGACCAAGCAAAACATATCTTTGAAGCGTCGATCCTCACCAAGGAGAATCAAGGCTCTTCCCGATTGCCTCGCCAAGGAGAACAACGTGGGGTTTAAAAAAGGGTCAATTTACAAATTTATAAGAAAAAAGGGTTTATTTGCAAAAAGTAGCTCACCAGCATAAGAGGGAGGCGCGCCATCAACCGACATGGCAGGGGAACGACCTCTCGAGGCGCGAGACATGACGGCCTGCAAAATAACTCAAAGGGTTAGATTCAAAAAATAATTTCAGCCCTAATTTTTGCATAAAAACCCCTCAAAATTGCATTTTTACCCCCCTGAAAGATTAGCTCGAGGCATCAAATCACACCCTCAACCCTCACATATAACCCCACAAATGCATGAATTAAATTGAGCATGAAAAAGATCCAAATTGTGGAAGATTTACCTGAAGAAAGGCTCGAGATCCAACGAAGATGAGACCTTTTAGGAAACTTTCACCACGTGCTCGAGGGGTCTGAGAGGAATTCTAAAAAATGATTTTTTGAAGGATCTCTCAGTCAAAGATCAAAAGGAAACCCAGATCTCGGATAAATATCAAAGTTTCGAGGAGAAAAGACGCTCGAGGGAAGAGAAAACTCAAAAAGGAGGAAGAGGGGGGGGCCGGCCCTAGAAGAGAGGAGGAAGAGAAGAAAAAAGAAGCCAAAAAACCCTCTTTTATAGCCTTAAACCAGATCTGGCTGAAAAACTCCAAAGAGTATACGAGTATAAACTGTTTCTCAATCCTCCGACCGGTATAAGAGGTTAAACTACTCCCTGATACTCCAATAGGTATATGAGTCTAAACTGTTTCCCCACTTTTGACGGGAAGTTCCTGGAGAATATTAAGCTAATATTCTTAAGGATAACCCGGTTAGTTAACTGATAATAATGTCCGAACCAGTTCCGCAGAGGAAACTGGGGGTGGACGATTTATGTAATGGGAAGTTCCCAAAACCACAGCAATGTAATGAATAAGAACTCCCATTCTCACCATGTCTATGCACTCAACACTCTCTCTGTTAGAGTCTGGACGTAAAGTACCCACTTGGTCAAACCTTCTTACAGTTAGGACCACAGTCAAAATCCCCTCTCGATTCCCCCAATGAACGAGAGGTCCACAAATTGAGCGATCAAACCTTCCTACAGTTAGGATTGTCTCAAAACACCCACTTGGTCAAACCTTCTTACAGTTAGGACCACAGTCAAAATCCCCTCTCGATTCCCCCAATGAACGAGAGGTCCACAAATTGAGCGATCAAACCTTCCTACAGTTAGGATTGTCTCAAAACACCCACTTGGTCAAACCTTCTTACAGTTAGGACCACAGTCAAAATCCCCTCTCGATTCTCCCAATGAACGAGAGGTCCACAAATCAAGCGATCAAACCTTCCTACAGTTAGGATCGTCTCAAATCTCCCAATTGGTCAAACCTTCTTACAGTTAGGACCACAGTCAAAATCCCCTCTCGATTCCTCCAATGAACGAGAGGTCCACTTCCAAATCGAGTGATCAAACCTTCCTACAGTTAGGGTCACCTCAAACTCCTGTTTGGCCAAACCTTCCTACAGTTAGGGCCAAAACCGCAATTCACTCTCGATAAACGAGAAATTCATCTTTAGTTCGGTAATCAAACCTTCCGACAGTTAGGGTTATCCGAATCTTTTCGATTTTCGGAGTGGAGATCCCACTCTCAGTTTTAACTTTCCGAATTCTGGGGGTGGAGATCCCACCTCGAGTCTCCTTTCCAGTTGAAGATAGAATATAAAATTCTTCTTCTTCATTGTCGGGAGATAGAATATAAAAATTCTTCCCCCATTTCGGGTTCGTCTTTGCCCCAAGAGAAGACACCACCTTTTTCAAATCCCAAAATCTGTGCCTCACAGGTACAGGGAATTTTATCCCGAATCCTAAGTAGGGATAAGTCAACGCCTAACACGCGTTGCCGGTTTAGTCTTTTTCCGTACAAAAAGACACCAGGGTTCGATTCTGGGGTATTCTATCCTGAAACCTAAGCAAGGATAAGTCTGTGCCTAACCCTCGCTGCCGGTTAGCTCTTAACCGTTGAAAAGAACATCCCTCCACATATTCAACATTGTGGCAGGTTGTTATTAATAACACCAAAATCCATGCCTTACACGCATGGGGAATTTCATCCTGAATCCTAAGAAAGGATATGCCGACGCCTAACACGCGTCGCCGGTTTAGTCTTTTACCGATTGAAAAAGACACCAGAGTTCGATTCTGGGGTATCTCATCCCGAAGCCTAAGTAGGGATAAGTCAACGTCTAATACACGTTGCTGGGTAGCCTATTCCCATGACAACGGCGAAGTCTATGTATTCAAAGTCATAGCAACAAGTCTTAGAGGATTCAGTCTCTAAGCACAACGTTACATGCGGAACGGATTTAGACAATTCGCATGCTAGCCCGACTCAAACGGTAGTCGGTAAAGGCTCATCAAACCCGTTAATGGCTGAGGGTTTGCCAAAAATCCTATAAATACGAGAGTCACTGACGCATCAGCTCCATTAGTCGGTCTCGTGACTTGAGCATCCAATGACGTTCGATACCCTAGGGTCAACGCCGGTCAACGCGTGATCCTAGGTCAACGCCAGTCAACGCGTTGCGAGCAAAAATTCAATGTACGACGTTCAAAACCCTAAGGTCAACGCCGGACAACGCATGACCCTAGGTCAACGCCTATCAATGCGTTGCAATGAAAGAACTAACACTCCGAAGAGTATATGAGTATAAACTGCTCCTCAATCCTCCAACAGTGCATGAGGTTAAACTGCTTCTTAAATACTCCAATAAGGTATATGAGTATAAACTGTTCCCTAATTTTTGTTGAGAAGTTCCTGGAGGATATGTTTTCATAAATATTCTTAAGGATAACTCAACAACACTACGCCGGACAACGCGTTGCAAATAATAAATGCAGCACCGAAACTCTTTCAGACATTCGACAAAGCACCGAATAGCCTGGAGAATTGAAGGAATCAAGAACGGAAGTCATTCCAAGGTCCCATTACACCGACTGAAGGTTGGGACAATCATATCCAAAGTATTCCAGACTCTTCTATAAAAGAACGAGACTGAAATACTTTGGAGGGGGTATCTGTAGGCATATAAAATTGCTTATAGGTCCCTTAGCTCAGCTCGGCACAAACCGACAAACCAACGAGGCAACGAGATTGACTAATCGCACGCAAGCAACGGAATACGTCCATTCGCGTGCGGGATCAAGCCAAGTGTTCGAAGAGTCAACAAGTCAAGATCGATTTCGGACTTGAACTAAGAAGTAGATTTACTGCCTAATCGGGATCCGGATTTACTGCCAAATCAGATCAACGAATCAAGTCTGGACCTATCAACCGCAGAACCGGAAAACGGGCACAAAGAGGCAAAACGACAAACACCTGGAGGTCGGCTCACCGAGCCACCAAGGAGGCTCAGTGGCCGAGCCACCAAGTGGTGGCTCGGCCGAGCCACCTTGGTGCTCACCGGAGCGCCACCTTGTGGTGGGCTTCGGCGCCACGCAAGGTGGCTCGGCCACCACCGAGCCACCAGGTGGTGGCTCGGTGGCGGGAGCCACCTATAGGTGGCTCGGCGGCCACCTTGGTGGCTCGGCCACCACCGAGCCACCAAGAGGTTGGCTCGGTGGCCGAGCCACCAAGGTGGTGCCGGACCGAGCACCAAGGTGGCCGGCCGAGCGCCTATTGGTGGCTCGGTGGCCGCCGAGCCACTTGTGGCCGGCCACCCTGTGCCCAAGGCACAGTGAGGGTAGCCTATAAATAGGCCACCCCCTTGTTCATTTGAGAAGGTTGGAAATTTTGGAGAGGCGAAGCCCTGCTGAACTCAAGACTCAGAACTTAACAAGATTCAAGCTTTGGGACCTCGAGGACTTGCTCATCCATATCTGGTGCTCAGCGATCATCAACGTCAAATAAGGCAGGTGTTCGAGAGGATCGGATCTCAGATCTACGTTGCTACACTCCGGATCTAAGCTTGGTCTTAGATCCCGAGACTTGGACGATTGTTTCCTTGGTGAAACAATCCTCCCCGGCTATTATTTCCTTGGTGAAATAATACCCGTTGTACTGCGTAAATCCGACCGGATCTAGATCGCGCGGTGGTCCACGGCAAACAACCCCGGCGCAAGCAAAGAACCCACAAAGCGAGCGACCGCAAAACAGGAGCTCGCGATTCGTTCGACAAACAAGGAAACAAAGTTGTAATTTTCATTTCTTTTCAATTTGATTTTCATTGTAACCGGATCTTATAAAAAGACCGGATCTTTGTAATCGATAGACTATTACAAGAGTGTACAATGGAATCATTAATGAAGAAAGCAACAATTTTTCCCGCGAACAATTACTACCTCTCACTAGGCTTTACTACCGACCCCACTCCTGTTGAAATTGACCCCAATCTCTCACCTCTACACTCCTATTGGTACTCGTGTATGCTTAAGCATGGTATGACATTGTGGATCAAGAAAAGAATAGATATGACAATGGTAAAGCGAAGAATCATAGCAAGCAAAAATAGGCAAAAATATTTTTTTAATGAATGCACATGCCTAATTCATTTCTAATACGACAAAAATTAACGTCACAAAGGGGTTTGGTAAAGATGTCTGCTAATTGAGATTTTGTGTTAATATAAACAATAAAAATATCTTTCTGTTCAACATGGTCACGCAAGAAGTGATGCCGTACATCTATATGTTTGGTTCTAGAATGCAAAATAGAATTTTTTTTAAAATATTGATAGAACTAGTATTATCACACAAAAAAAAATTGTCGTAAAAATGTAAATCAAAATCAACCAAATTTTGTTTCATCTACAAAAATTATGCACAACATAAGCCGTTGATAATGTATTCCGCTTTCGTAGTGGACAAGACAACACAATTTTATTTCTTGGATGCCCAAGATACAAGGGAGTTACCCAAAAATTGATAAGTATCACTCGTACTCTTGCGGTCCACCCTACAACTGGTAAAGTCGGCATCACAATAACCACAAAGATCAAAAGATGTATTTGTTAGACCCTAGAGGAGGAGTGATTAGGGTCTTATGCTAATCTAATCTGATTATATGCCAATTAAAATTAATTAACAAGTTATCCTAGCAATCTAATCTGATTATATGCCAATTAAAATTAATTAACAAGTTATCCTAGCAAGTATGAAATACAACAAGATATATGAGCTAGGATAAGCAATGTAAACAATGAGATATATCATATATGATGAAATATATATACAAGGATATATACAACAAGATATATGCAAGGATGTGAAACTAACACAAAGGGGTAAACAAAATGAGCTAGATAGTGGATCATATAAATAATGAGACAATGGCGATATGAGCAATGAGCACAAATATAAATAAACGCCAAAGCACAAACACAATCAAATGATCACGGAGTTCGGACCTTCCGTCCTACGTCTCCGCTCCCCACTCTCGGGGGGAAATCCACTATCACAATCCGGTTTGGAAGCTGGAACTTCTACACACTCGGTTTTCTAGCTAACCGAAAACTCTACAACTCACACTATTGCAAACCCACTCTACACCCTCTCAAGTGTTGAACTAGACGTGTCTCCCTCAAGTGGTCGGTTATAACCTCTCCCTAGGTTCGTCAACCGATGCCACTCCTCGTGGGACGATCCCCAACTCTCGCCACACACTTCTCTCGGTGTACAAGTGTATTACAAAGTGATCCTCACAATAAGCACAATATAACAAATGATTGTTCTCTAATATGGATGAGAACATAATGAAATCTCACACTCAATTGTTACAACTCTCACCAACCCAAATATACTATGTATGAAAATACAATAAGCTCAATGTGGTGTGTAAACAATCAACTAAACTCAAATGTAAAACTAACTTTAAATAAGATGATAATCAAGCAAATAGATATAAAGCTAGAAAAGAGTTTAGGGAAACTTCTCAATAGATGACAAGAGATGGAAGGAGAATAGTTGGATGCCCAAACACCAATAGATGATCTCCTCAAGCTCTTGTGAACCAATAGAAAAGACCAAAAAACCCCAAACAGTTGTAGCAGAAAATAGCCGTTGGAGTATGAAAAGACAGTGCGGCGGTCGACCGCGAGCAACAAAGAAACATAAAAAGGCTCTGGACAACAAGTGGTCGACCGCGACGGTCGACAGCGAAAGTCTCTGGACTACGTACGGTCGACCGTCATGGTCGACCGCGAGCCATAAAAACAAATAATGAGTAGTTCTGAACATGGCGGTCGACCGTGGCGGTCGACCGCGAACTGACACATGAAATCAGGTCTGAAAACTGTTTATCTGATTTTAAAACACTGTTTAAAATATCAAATAAATTCTAAAAAATATAAAACTTTGGGGAATGATTGTAAACATGATAATAAACATGCTATAATGACTGGTTTCCAAAAGGGAATTCCCAAATGAAAAATAACATCATTTTACAAAATAGTCCAAAACATGAAAATGTAAACACATGAGTTTGATGTTTTGACCTAAACCGACTTTTGAAACTTTGTAAAATGATTATGTAGACTTAATAAAATATGTATATGATTATTGTTAAGTCCAAAAACTAAGAATATAATATTTTTATAAATACAATAGAAAATGAAACATATGAGTATGTATATGAAAATATATTTGTTTCATATCTAAGTAGATAAACCAAATCACAATAATAAATATGAAATATGGAATTTCATATTTATAAACATAAAAACTAAAACTTGTGTTGTATATATATATGACTACATATATATACAAGGAAACCAATAAAATGTGTGTGTATATTATATTGAGCTTAAGGTACTTAACACACATAATATAAAACCTAAACTAAGTTACCCAAGCTTGATTGGTCTTCAATATGCTTGACTTGGTATACTTTACGGATGAAGCTTGAACTTGGATCTTGAACTTGAATTGCGTAGGCTTCACTCTACAATTCCGCTAACCTCCATTGGAAATAATCGTTGTGGCACAATCCATCCATCCTCCAACTCGTTGTTTCCCTAGAATAAGTACGAAAACACAAACACTAGACAAACAACATTAGAAATAAATTGTTTGTTAAACATCATCAAAACAAAAAGGCCAACAATCTCCCCCTTTTTGATGATGACAAACAATTTACAAAAAGGATATATATGCATGAAGGAAATGAACATATAAAAGATAATACACATGCATATAAACGAGGAATTGTATACTCACAATATTTCTCCCCCTTTGACAACATCAAAAAGGGGACAAAAGAGTGAAGAGAGCGAAAACTCCCCCTATCAATAAGCATAGTTGAGTATCAAACATGTATAGGGATTGCTCCCCCTATCAAAAAGCCATATTGAATATAAGCAATAAAAGATCATGGCAAACATGTGAGCAAGCATAAAAAATATGCTAAAAATCACTCACATTCAAGAGATAATGAGAACATATATAAATATATCAAGATGAACATATTGTCTCATATCAAAAAACATAAAAACCATGTATAAAAAAGATTTATGAAATCACAAGAAGGAAGACATGAGAATCATGAAAAAAGTTTTCAAATGAAAACAAATCACTCAAGTGAAATCATAAATCAAATAAAATCCATAAAAACATAAAACCAAACCATCATTGATTTTCAAAAATCAAGAGAGGCAACTATATCTAGCTCTGGAGCTAGTATCAACCCATATAAAGATTTTAGCATCCGGTAAACAAGATTTGGGAATAAACACCCAATAAATCCGGAGGGTATATAATTACAAACCTCTCATTTAAAATCGAAACTAATAGTCATGAAAACAAAATAATTAATCAAAGAAAAATTGTTTTCATATTCAAAGATTTCAAAGCATAATTTTCAAAACCAAGAAAAGAAAAAATAAGACATTAAAATTCTTGGTTTAAAAATCAAATTTGTTTTGGTACCCAAGAACTCTTGGTACCAAAAGATTTAGGGACATGACCCCTGTCATTTAAGCTCAAAGCCCTAGGGTTATGAACCCTCTTAGGCATGTGTGGTGCACTAACACGGTCAAAGCAATAATCGCTCAAATGACCCTTCCGATTGCAATACGTGCAATGAAAGAGATCCATTTGTTTTTGTGGACCATTAGCTCGTGCACGGGAAACATTTACAACCATAGATGATCTTTTAAGATTATTTTGCAAATGTAAAACATTATCAAAACAAAACTTTCCTAAGTGGCCATATCTACCACAAACATCACATTTAAACTTTTGTGGCTTAATAAAATCATTTGGCAAAGGTGAAGTCTTTTTCAAATCATAGCAAAATTTTGCCAAATGGCCAAAACGACCACAATAATTACACTTGAACACACTAGCATGCTTATGATGAACTTTGTGAGAATGAGCATGTGAATGTGTAAGTGATGAAGAAGCTACATGAGATGCACAAGGAGCATTGACATTTTTATGTTTGTGTGCATCATAGCAAAATTTAGCTAGATGACCTTTTCGGCCACAAATTGAACACTTATAAACTTTGCTATATATGTGTGCATGATGAGTAGATGATGATTTAGACTTAGCACACATATCCATAAGTCTCTTATGATTATCAAAGCATATTTTTAAAGTTGAATCTAAAGATGAAATACATTTTTTCATAAGATTCAAGTCTTTATTTTTAGGCACATATGCACTTTTAGAAGTAGAACATAAATAGTCATTTATAAAGGAAGCAATATCGTTTTGTATGTTTTCTACTTCTAACATGGCATCATCTCTTTCATGAGTTAACTTGGCAAAGTTTGAAAGCAAAGAATCATGATCCAATTTTAATTTTTTATTGTTTTCTTTAAGGATCATATTTTCATTAGAAATAGTATCAAACTTAGAAGTTAAAAACTCATGATCGGATTTCAAAATTACATGCTTGATTTGTAAATTAATGAAATCATTTTGTAATTTCTTGTAGGCATACAATAATTTATCACTAGCACAAGCAAGTTCATCATTAGGTAAATCATTAATAGATTCGAACTCGCAAACCTCACTAGGGCTATCGCCTAGTGCTCGTGTGCATGAAGCTCCTTTAGAACTTGAAACGGGACCCTCCAAAGCTTGTCGGATCGTCTCCAAGTCTCCTTGATGTGCATCTATGAATTTTCATAATGTATAAGCGCTATCAAAAGAATCAAGCTTGTTAGACATAGATGAATCAAATGCATTTAATAAAAAATTCTAACATAAGCTTATTCATAATAAACATCTTTTTATCATGTTTGATCCACTTGGATTTCTCCAACGTGGGCACAATATAAGCACAATCAATGACTTCCCATAAATCGATATTTTTAGATTGAACAAATAATTTGAATCTAAAACACCATTGAGCATAGGGAAAAACATTGAATTTAGAAGCAATACTAGAATCATAGCCTAAACAAGATGCATCATT
Organism: Asparagus officinalis; assembly: GCF_001876935.1. NCBI lineage: Eukaryota > Viridiplantae > Streptophyta > Magnoliopsida > Asparagales > Asparagaceae > Asparagus > Asparagus officinalis. Next base: position 17,922,013 of record NC_033798.1, on the reverse strand, counting down.
CATATCCATGATTTGTAAAAATATGCAAACAAGATACAAATGCAATCAAAACAAGATTAGCACAAAAAGATAACTTAGATCTTTAACTCAAGGCGATTAGACCTTAAATCAAAGAGCACTAAGCTCAGATACCAATTGTTAGACCCTAGAGGGGGGTGATTAGGATCTTATACTAATCTAATCCGATTATATGCCAATTAAAATTAATTAACAAGTTATCCTAGCAAGTATGAAATACCACAAGATATATGAGCTAGGATAAGCAATGTAAACAATGAGATATATCTTATATGATGAAATATATATGGAAGGATATATACAACAAGATATATGCAAGGATATGAAACTAACACAACGGGGTAAACAAAATGAGCTAGATAGTGGATCATATAAATAATGAGACAATGGCGATATGAGTAATGAGCACAAATATAAATCAACGCCAAAGCACAAACACAATCAAATGATCACGGAGTTCGGACCTTCCGTCCTACGTCTCCTCTCCCTACTTCCGGGGAGAAATCCACTATCACAATCCTGTTAGACCCTAGAGGGGGGGTGATTAGGGTCTTATGCTAATCTAATCCGATTAAATGCCAACTAAAATTAATTAATAAATATAGTCTTGCAAGATAGATATACAAAGAGTTATGTGTAAGAATATGAAATATACACAAGGTGATATATCCTAGCAAAGAGGTATACTATATGATAGAGATGTATGCAAGGATATATAAACAACACAAGGGTAAATAATCTAAACAAGATAGTGGATGAAATAAATGAGTAATGCACAATTGACGATATAAGATAAATACACAATTGGCGATATAAGATAAATGCAAAAACAAATACGCCAAAGATAAACTCAAACAAGCAATATGATCACGGAGTTCGGACCTTCCGTCCTACGTCTCCGCTCCCCACTCCCGGGGAGAAATCCACTATCACAACTGGGTTTTCTACACTCACCCGAACAACGTTTACACCTCACAGTATCGGTTTTCAACGCTCACCGAACAACGTTCACTCCTCACACTCGGTTTTTTAGTTTACCGAAAACTTCACAACACACTCGGTTTTCTAGCTCACCGAAAACCTTACACTCTCACAATGTAACAATACAACAAATGATTGTTTTCTAATATGGATGAGAACTCAATTAGGCTCAACTCAATGTTACTATCTCTCACAACCCCAAATATATTATGAATGCAAATACAATAAGCTCAAGTGAGTGTGTGTAACAATGAGATTAATCAAATCTAAACTCAATATGAAACTAGCTTTAATAAGATGATAATCAAACAAATAAATATAAAGCTAGAAAAGAGTTTAGAAAACTTCTCAATAGATAACAAGAGATGAAGGGAGAATAGTTGATTGCTCAAACTCCAATAGATGATCTCCTCAAGCTCTTGTGGAATTTTCTTCACAAACAAACTCTTGAAACAAACTTAAAAACCCTTCAACAAACTTGTAAAACTCTTTTTAAAACTCTATTAAACATCCATAAGAAACAATGAAAGTTGAGGGCTTTTTATAGCCTCTTAAACCATCCACAAACCCCCAAAAACCGAAAATATCAAAAACTAGCCGTTACTAGCCGTTATAGGCT
>NC_033798.1:17916137-17919687 GCF_001876935.1 Asparagus officinalis | reverse complement strand
CCACTCCCCACTCCCGGGGAGAAATCCACTATCACAACCGGGTTTTCTACGCTCACCCGAACAACGTTTACACCTCACAGTATCGGTTTTCAACGCTCACCGAACAACGTTCACTCCTCACACTCGGTTTTTTAGTTTACCGAAAACTTCACAACACACTCGGTTTTCTAGCTCACCGAAAACCTTACACTCTCACAATGTAACAATACAACAAATGATTGTTTTCTAATATGGATGAGAACTCAATTAGGCTCAACTCAATGTTACTATCTCTCACAACCCCAAATATATTATGAATGCAAATACAATAAGCTCAAGTGGGTGTGTGTAACAATGAGATAATATAATCCAAGTGAGTGTGTGTAACAATGAGATTAATCAAATCTAAACTCAATATGAAACTAGCTTTAATAAGATGATAATCAAACAAATAAATATAAAGCTAGAAAAGAGTTTAGAAAACTTCTCAATAGATAATAAGAGATGGAGGAAGAATAGTTGATTGCTCAAACTCCAATAGATGATCTCCTTAAGCTCTTGTGGAATTTTCTTCACAAACAAACTCTTGAAACAAACTTAAAAACCCTTCAACAAACTTGTAAAACTCTTTTTAAAACTCTATTAAACATCCATAAGAAACAATGAAAGTTGAGGGCTTTTTATAGCCTCTTAAACCATCCAAAAACCGAAAATATCAAAAACTAGCCGTTACTAGCCGTTATAGGCTGAAAAGACCAAAATACCCCAAATTCCAGCATTCTGGAAATTTGCGTATCTGACTTTATAAAATCAGTTAGAAATAGTAAATCAATTCAAAAAATCATGAAATTTGTGTAAATGTTCTAAACATGTATATGAACATGTTAGAGAAAGAATTTCTGAAAATTCATTTCTCATTTGAGAGAAATAAATGTTTTAACACAGATATACAGTTTCTGAAAATCTGCTGACATACACGATTTTGTAAAATCAATTGGGCATAGTAAATCAACTCCAAAAATAGTAAACTTTTGAGAGAAGTTTCTAAACATGTACATAAACATGTAAAAGAAAGAATTTCTTGAATACCACTTCTCATTTATGAAAACTCATCTGTTTTGTGCACAAACGAAAAACATGATTTTGTAAATTCCATTAAACATAACAAATCAATTCCAAACTTGATGAAACTTTGCGAAATATTTATAAACATGAAAACAAACATGTTAGAAAAAGAATTTCTCAAATTGAATTTCTATTTGTGAAAACTCATGTATTTTGTAAGTATGTCCAAAACATGAAAACCCAAAACCATGCATGTATATATATAACTATATATATACATAGAAACCAAATACGTGTGTGTATATGATATTGAGCTTAAGGTACTTAACACACATAATATAAAATCTAAACTAGATTACCCAAGCTTGATCTTGATCTTCATTGTAGCTCAACTTGGTACACATGCGGATGAAGCTTGAACTTGATCTTTAACTTGAATTGTATGTTGCTTCACTCCACAATTCCGCCAACCTCCATTTGATATGATCGTTAAGGCTCGATTCCATCCATCCTCCAACTACGTTGTTTGTCTACAAAACATAGGAATGCACAAACACTAGACAAACAACATTAGTAATAAATTATTTGTTAAACATCATCAAAACAAGAAGGCCAACAATCTCCCCCTTTTTGATGATGACAAACAATTTACAAAAAAAAGGATATATGCAAAGGAAATAGATATATAAATTATAATTCACATGCATATAAACAAACAAGATAGATATACTCACAATATTTCTCCCCCTTTGACAACATCAAAAAGGGGACAAAAAGAATAAGAGAGCGAAAGCTCCCCCTATCAATAAGCATAGATGAGTATAAAGCAAATATAGGGAATAGCTCCCCCTATCAAAAAGCCATATGAAATATAAGCAATAAAAGATCATGGCAAACATGTGAGCAAGCATAAATGATATGCCAAAAATCACTCACATCCAAGAGATAATGAGAACACATAATGATATGTCACGATAAATAGGTGTCTCAAAAAACAAGCCTAAATACCATGTATAAAAAAATAGATTTATGAAATCAAAAGAGAGAAAAAACATGAGAATCATGCAAAAAGTTTTCAAATGAAAACAATTCAACCAAAAGAAATCATAAATCAAAGTTTAAATCCAAAAACGATGTTTGATCAATCAAGAAAATTTTCTTTGTGGGATTTGATCAAACCACGTATGGAATACATTATAAGGCACGAATAGATGATCCATAAGCACAAACACATAAATATCATCATATAAGTGAAATATAATGAATTCAAAGCAATAAATCAAAACAAAATCTTTAACAAAAGAATTTCAAGAGAGGCAACAATATATCAAGCTCTTAAGCTTGTTCCAACCCATATAATCATTCTAGCATCCGGTAAACATGATTTGGGAATAAACACCCAATAAACCCGGGGGGTTATATACAATACAAACGCTCTCTCTCAAAATCAAAACTAAATAATCCATGAAAACAAAGATTTGATAAAAATTGCTGTTTCATAACCAACAAAGATGCTAAACATAATTTTCAAAACCAAGACAAAGGAAAAATAAGATACTAAAAATCTCTGGGTTTAAGAATCAAGTTCGTTTTAGTACCGCAAGAACTGCTTGTAGCGCAAAAGATTGTAAGTGGACATGAACCCTATCATTAAGGCTCAAGCCGCTAGGGTTATGAACGTCTTAGGCATATTATGGTGCACTAAGCCATGGTCAAAACAATATTCATTCAAATGACCCTCGCGATTGCAATTTGTACAATGAAAAGATCATTTTTTTTGGTGGACCGCATTAGCTCGTGGCAGCGGGAATCATTTGCAAATAAAGATTTTCTTTAAAATAATTTTGGGGCAAATGAGAACGTCATTAAGGCAAAGGTGTCTTTTTGAGCAAATGTGCAAATTTTTGGAGTATTTTGCAATCAAGAACAAAATTTAGCAAGATGTCCAAAACCAGCCACAAACATCACATTTAAAAACATGTGGTGCTAACTAGAAGCATTTGGCAAATGAGCAATTTAATTTTCAAATGCAAAAAACAATATTGGCCAAATGACCAAGACGACCACAATGATGCAGCATCTATAGCACCATGAGCATGCTTATGATGAAATAATGGGTGCATGATGCAGCATAAAACCATGTACCAAAAAGGTTGCAGTGCACAACGGAGTGTCAAGTAGTAGTATTTAAGATATCGATCCACGAGGAAGGTGTTTGTAGGGAGAAAAATATAAAATCAGTTCTTATGTTGTGTCGTGAAGATAGGAATGATAAGTGAATGTGATTGTGAAGAAGATTGAGATAGTGAAAAATGGTGTGTCAATGAGGTCAAGTGTGAAGTGAGAAGTGGATTTGAAAAGAAGGAGTATGGATCAAGTAAGGTGAGAGGCAAAAAATGAATATAATCAAGACAATGAAAAATGCAAGAATGAAGAACAAAATTCTAGAATAAAAAGAAAATGCAAGTAAATTAAAGAATGGTGGAATTCATTATAGTATGGGTAA
>NC_033798.1:17860196-17916112 GCF_001876935.1 Asparagus officinalis | reverse complement strand
AAAAAGAGAGTATCCCCAAATATATTATAGAATGGCAAATTACACTAAGCTCCAATGAGTTGTGTAACAATGAGAGTTAATCAAATCTAAACTAATATGAAACTAGCTTAATAAGCATGATAATCAAACAAATAAATATAAAGCTAGAAAGAGTTTAGAAAACTTCTCAATAGATATAAGAGATGGGAAGAAAGTTGATTGCTCAAACTCCAATAGATGATCTCCTTAAGCTCTTGTGGAATTTTCTTCACAAACAATATTGAAAACAACCTTAAAACCCTTCAACAACTTGTAAAATCTCTTTTAAAATCTCTATAACATCCATAAGAAACAGTGAAAGTTGAGGCGCTTTTTATAGCTCTTAAACAGCCACAACCCTCAAAAACGCGAAAATATCAAAAACTAGCCGTTACTAGCCGTTATGGCTGAAAAGACAAAATACCAAATTCCAGCATTCTGGAAAATTTGCGTATCTGACTTTATAAAATCAGTTAGAAATAGTAAATCAATTAAAAATCATGAAATTTTAAATGTTCTAACATGTATATGAACATGTTAGAGAAAATTTTTGAAAATTCATTTCTCATTTAGAGAAATAAATTTTAACACAGATATACAGTTTCTGAAATCTTGCTGACATACACGATTTGTAAAATCAATTGGGCATAGTAAATCCGCCAACTCCAAAATTAGTAAACTTTTGAGAGAAGTTCTAACATGTAGAATAAACATGTCAAAGAAGAATTTCTTGAATATCACTTCCCATTTATGAAAACTCATCTGTTTTGTAAACATGCACGAACATCGCACAAACGAAAACATGATTTTTGTAAATTCTTAAACATAACAAATCAATTCACACTTGATGAACTTGCTGAAATATTTATAAACATGAAACAAACATGTTAGAAAAAGAATTTCATCAATTGAATTTCTATTGTGAAAACTCATGTATTTTGTAAGTATGTCCAAAACATGAAAACGCAAAACCATGCATGTATATATATAACTATATATTGCATAGAACCAATACATGTGTGTATAATGATATTGAGGCTTAAGGTACTTAAACACACATAATATAAAATCTAAAATAGATTACCTAAGCTTGATCTTGATCTTCATTGTAGCTCAACTTGGTACACATGCGGATGAAGCGCTTGAACTTGATCTTTAACTTGAATTGTATGTTGGTTCACTCCACAATTCCGCCAACCGTCCATTTGATATGATCGTTAAGGCTCGATTCCATCCATCCTCCAACCACTTGTTTGTCTACAAAACATAGGAATGCACAAACACTAGACAAACAACATTAGTAGTAAATTATTTGTAAATCATCATCAAAACAAGAAGGCCAACAATCTCCCCCTTTTGATGATGACAAACAATTTACAAAAAGAAACAGTATCAATGAATAAATGACTATATATTATAATCACATGCCATATAAACAAGAAGGATTATACTCACAATCATTCTCCCCGCTTTGACAACAATCAAAGGGGACCAAAAGGATAAGAGAGCGAAAAAGCTCCCCCTATCATAGGCATTAGCGTGGCTATAAAAGAGAATATATACTAGGATTGCTCCCCCTTATCAAAAAGCCATATAGAATAGTATACAATGAAGATCACGGGCAAAAATATGTGAGCCATGAGCATCATGAATATGCTAAAATTTACTCACATACATGAAGATAATGGAAGGAACCATATAAATATGTTAATATGAAAATACGTGTCTCATTAAAAAAAATTAAAAAACCAATATAAAGAATAGTTATGAAATCAAAACGAAGAGAACATGAGAATCATCAAAAGTTTCAAATGAAAACAAATCACCAAAGAAGAAATTATAGAATCAAGTTTATATTCAAAAAAATGTTTGATCAATAAAGAAATTTTCTTTACATAAACTTGATCTAAACCCACTCAATCAGATACATTAAAAGACACAAGATGATCCATAAGCACAACACATAAAATATCATCATATATAGTGAAATATAATGAATTCAAGAGCAACAAATCAACAAAATCTTTAACAAAAGAATTTCAAGAGAGCCCAACAATATATCAAGCTCTTAAAGGCTTGTTCCTAACCCATATAATCATTCTACCATCCCGAAACATGATTTGGGAATAAACACTCAATAACCCGGAGGCGTTTATATAACACTAGTCCTCTCATCAAAATAAATACATATCATGAAAACAAAAAGATTTGATACAAAAAAGACTTGTTTTAAACCAAAAGATTTTAAAGCATAATTTCAAAAACCAAGAAAAGGAAAAAGTAAGAACATCTAAAATTCTTGTAAGTTTAAATTTATTTTGTCGACCAAGAACTCTTGGTACCAAAAGATTTAGCGGACATGACCCCTATCATTAAAGCTCAAAGCCTAGGGTATGAACCTCTTTTGACATATATGGTGGCACGTGATCGCTCATAACAATAATTATCCAAATGACCCCTTGCGATTGCCAATATCGTACAATGGAAAGGAAGGCATTTGCTTATTGGATTGACATATAAAGGTGCGCACATGGAACATTTGCAAATAAAGATTGTTTTTAGAATTACTTTTGCAAATGAGAAAACATCATTAAACAAGTGCGTCTACTTAGAGAATTTGCAAGTTGAATAATTTTTTGTAAAGTTCATAACAAAACTTTGCCAATGGCCAAATCTACCACAAATATCACACTTAAACCACATAGTGGTCTATTTGAAAAACATTTGGCAAAGCTATAACTTTCATATCAAAGCAAAACTTTGCGCAAATGGCCAAACCGACCACATAAGATCCACATTTATACACCATTAGCATGCTTATGATGAGAAATAGTGCAGCTGTATGTGGTGTGTCGACGCAAGAAAGCCTTATGCAGATGCCAAGAAGCATTAATCTAGAAGATTTTGTGCATCATAGCAAAATTTAGCCAATGTGGCCTTTACGACCCCAAATTGACATTTGTAGAACTTTGTATACATAGTGTGCATAGTAGTGCTGGTTTTAAGCAGTTAGCACGAGACTTTTTGCATATAAGTCCATAAGCTTTCTGTGTTATTAACAAATGCATGTGTTAAGAGGTTGAATCTAAAGATGAAATGCCCGATTTTTAATATTGTTCAACTCATCATTAGGCATAGAAGCCATTGTCAAATAGAAGTAGAGCAAATATGATCATTTTTAATGATGTAAATTTAACTTCTAATCAGATCTACTTCTAACATGGCATCATTCTTCTCATGAATTAAGCTAGCAAACATTGACTCAAAGTAATATATCCAATTTAATTTTCATTATTTTTCCTTTATAGATCAATACTATCTTTAGCAATAGTATAAACTTTTTGATCGCTAGCAATTCTGATCCAGATTTTAACATTAAAAGCTTGCCTTTTAGATCAATGAAATTATTATCAACTTAGTGTAGGCATGCATTAACCTATCATATGCACGAACAAGTTCATCATTAGGTAAATCATTATGGTTCGGAACTCGCAAACCTCACATAGCGGCTATCGCCTAGTGGCCGTGCTGCATGATGGTCCACATGAACTTTTGAAGCCGGATCCGCCAAAACTTGTGCGATCGCCTCCAAGTCCCCTTGCTGTTGCTTCAATTAATTCGCATAAGGTTAAGCACTACAACATGAACAAAACTTGTTAGACATAGGATGAGTTAAAAAGCTTTAGCAAATATTCTAACAACAATATTGTTCATGAGTAAACATACGATGATCATTTTTATTCCACTTGGATTTCTCACATAGTGGGCGACAATATTGGCATGCATCTATAATTTCCCATAAAATCAAAGTGTTAGATGAACAAAAAGTTTAAATCTAAGCACAACCATTGGCATAGCGCAAATTATCAACCTAGGACAATCATTAATGCATACCTACAACATCATTCCATAATATTAACAAGGCAAGCAAGATAACAAATAAAAGCGTCAAAATTAGATTAGCACAATAAGCATAACTTGGATCTCTTAACTCAAGCGCGATTAGACCTTAATCTCAAGAGCCACCAAGCTCTGATAGCCGCCCCGCCCCCCCGCGCCCGCCAATTGTTAGAGCCCTAGAGGGGGGGTGATTAGGGTTTATGCTAATCTAATCCGATTAAATGCAACTAAATTAATTAATCAAATATAGTCTTGCAAAGATAGAATACAAGAGTTTGTGTAAGAATATGCATATACACATAGGTGATATAATCCTAGCCAAAGAGGTATAGCTATATGACTAGAGATGTATCCAAGGAATATACTAAATCAACACAAGGGTAAATAATCTAAACAAGATAGTGAATGAATAAATGTAGTAATGCACAATTAGCCCGATATAAGATAAAATAGAGCAATTGGGATATTAAGATTAAATGCAAAACAAATACGCCAAAGATAACTCAAACAGCAATATGATCACGGAGTTCGGACTTTCCGTCTACGGTCTCGCCCTCCCCACTCCCCCACTCTCCCGGGAGAAATCCACTATCACCAACGCGGCGTTTGTTCTACACTCACCCGAACAACGTTACACCTCAACAAGTATCGGTTTTCAGACGGCTCCAGCGACACAACCAGTTCACTCCTCAGACTCGGCTTTTTTAGTTTACCGAAAACTTCACACACACTCGGCTTTCTAGCTCACCGAAACCTTACACTTCTCACAATGTAAGCAATACATACAATGATTGTTTCTTCTAATATGGATATGAGAATTCAACTCTATCGGCTCAACTAATGTTACTATCTCTCACAAACCCCAAATATATTATGAATGCAAATAACAGATAAGCTCAAGTGGGTGTGTGAAATGAGATTAATCAAATCTAAACTCAATACTGAACTAGCGCTTTAATAAGATGATAATCAAACAAATAAATATAAAGCCTTAGAAAAAGAGTTTAGAAAACTTCTCAATGAGATAGCAAAAGATGAGGAGAATAGTTGATGCTCACAACTCAATAGAATGATCTCCTTAAGCTGCTGGGAATTTTCTTCGGCAAAACAAACTTTGAAACAACTAAAAACTCTTCAACAAACGTTGGCTTAAAAACTCTTTATAAACTCTGCTAAACATCCATAAGCAAAAAAACAGTGGAAAGTTTGAGGGCTTTTATAGCCTCTTTAAACCAGCCCGTACACAACCCGCAAAAACGAAATTATCAAACTTAGCCGTTACTAGCCGTTATAAGTGGCTGAAAAACCAAAAGACCCCAATTCAGATTCTGGAAATTTGCGTTATCTGACTTTATAAATCAGTTAAACATAGTAAATAAATTCAAAATCATGCATAATTTTGTGGAAATGTTCATAAACATGTATATGACACTGTTAGAGAAATATTCTGAAAATAAAAATCATTTCTTATTTGAGAGAAATAAATATTTTAACACAGATATACAGTTTCTGAAAATCTGCTGACATACACGATTTTGTAAAATCAATTGGGCATAGTAAATCAACTCCAAAAATAGTAAACTTTTGAGAGAAGTTTCTAAACATGTAGATAAACATGTCAAAGAAAGAATTTCTTGAATATCACTTCCCATTTATGAAAACTCATCTGTTTTGTAAAACATGCACGAACATGCACAAACGAAAAACATGATTTTGTAAATTCCATTAAACATAACAAATCAATTCTAAACTTGATGAAACTTTGTGAAATATTTATAAACATGAAAACAAACATGTTAGAAAAAGAATTTCTCAAATTGAATTTCTATTTGTGAAAACTCATGTATTTTATAAGTATGTCCAAAACATGAAAACCCAAAACCATGCATGTATATATATAACTATATATATACATAGAAACCAAATACATGTGTGTATATGATATTGAGCTTAAGGTACTTAACACACATAATATAAAACCTAAACTAAGTTACCCAAGCTAGATCTTGATCTTCAATAAGCTCGACTTGGTACACTTGCGGATGAAGCTTGAACTTGATCTTTAACTTTGAATTGTATGTTGCTTCACTCCACAATTCCGCCAACCTCCATTTGATATGATCGTTAAGGCTCGATTCCATCCATCCTCCAACTACGTTGTTTGTCTACAAAACATAGGAATGCACAAACACTAGACAAACAACATTAGTAGTAAATTGTTTGGTATGTTGCTTCACTCCACAATTCCGCCAACCTCCATTTGATATGATCGTTAAGGCTCGATTCCATCCATCCTCCAACTACGTTGTTTGTCTACAAAACATAGGAATGCACAAACACTAGACAAACAACATTAGTAGTAAATTGTTTGTAAATCATCATCAAAACAAGAAGGCCAACAAATCCGGTTTGGAAGCCGGAACTTCTACACACTCGGTTTTCTAGCTAACCGAAAACTCTACAACTCACACTATTGCAAACTCACTCTACAGCCTCTCAAGTGTTGAACTAGACGTGTCTCCCTCATGCAATCACACTCTACACCCTCTCAAGTGTTGGACCTAGACGTGTCTCCCTCAAGTGCTCGGATACAACCTCTCCCTAGGGTCGTCAACCGACGCCACTCCTCTTGGGATGATCCCCGACTCTCGCCACACACTTCTCTCGGTATACAAGTGTATTACAAAGTGATCCTCACAATAAGCACAATATAACAAATGATTATTCTCTAATATGGATGAGAACACAATGAAAGCTCACACTCAATTATTACAACTCTCACCAACCCAAAATATATTATGAATGTAAATACAATAAGCTCAAGTGGGTGTGTGTAATAATGAGATAAAGAGTGTGTGTAACAATGAGATAATATAATCAAATCTAAACTCAATATAAAAAAGCTAGCTTTAAAGAATGATAATCAAATAACTAAGCAAATGTAAAGCTAGATAAGAGTTTAGAAAACTTCTCAATAGATGACAAGATGGAGAGATGGAGATTGAAGCCCAAACAAGAAGATGATCTCCTCCACTTGTGAAAATTTATTCATAAACCAAACAAACACTAAAACACACTTAAACCCTTGTTTAAAACTTGTTTAAAACACTTCTTGGATTCATTGATAGAACTGAGGTATAAGGAGGTATTTATAGAAACCCTAAAGCCAAGAGAAAGCCAAGAAAAGATCAAAAAACCACTCAGCAACGGCTCTGGAAAACTAGCTTTTAGAACTGATATGAAAGTGTGGCGGTTGAGCGCGGCGGTCGACTACGCTGGACAACAAGTGGTCGACCGCGACGGTCGACAGCGAAAGTCTCTGGACTACGTACGGTCGACCGTCATGGTCGACCGCGAGCCATAAAAACAAATAATGAGTTTCTGAACTCATGGCGGTCGACCGTGGCGGTCGACCGCGAACTGACACATGAAATCAGGTCTGAAAACTGTTTATCTGATTTTAAAACACTGTTTAAAAATATCAAATAAATTCTAAAAAATATAAAACTTTGAGGAATGATTGTAGACATGGTAATAAACATGCTACAATAACTGGTTTCCAAAAAGGACTTCCCAAATGAAAAATATCATTATTTTATAAAATAGTCCAAAACATGAAAATGTAAACACATGAGTTTGATGTTTTGACCTAAACCAACTTTTAAAACTTTACAAAATAATTATGTAGACTTAATGAAATATGTATATGATTATTGTTAAGTCCAAAAACTAAGAATATAATATTTTTACAAATACAATAGAAAATGAAACATATGAGTATGTATATGAAAATATATTTGTTTCATATCTAAGTAGATAAACCAAATCACAATAATAAATATGAAATATGGAATTTCATATTTACAAACATAAAAACCAAAACTTGTGTTGTATATATATATGACTACATATATATACAAGGAAACCAATAAAATGTGTGTGTATATTATATTGAGCTTAAGGTACTTAACACACATAATATAAAACCTAAACTAAATTACCCAAGCTTGATTGGTCTTCAATATGCTTGACTTGGTATACTTTGCGGATGAAGCTTGAACTTGGATCTTGAACTTGAATTGCGTAGGCTTCACTCCACAATTTCTCCAACCTCCATTGGATATGATCGTTTTGGCGCAATCCATCCATCCTCCAACTCGTTGTTTGCGTAGAATAAGTACGAAAATACAAACACTAGAGAAACAACATTAGAAGTAAATTATTTGTTAAACATCATCAAAACAAGAAGGCCAACAGTATTTTTAGGGTAAAATAAACCAAGTTCTATGGTACCATTAATATATTTGATAATTCTTTTAACTACAATCAAATGAGACTTTTTAGGAGAAGCTTGAAAACATGCATATGCACAAACACTAAACATGATATCCGACCTACTAGCGGTGAGAGATAGAAGACTACCTATCATACCTCGATATAGATTTTGGTCTACCTTTTTACCACTATCATCCGCATCCAACTTGATGGTAGTGCTCATTGGAATTGGGGCATGTTTGGAGCTTTCTATCCCGAATTTTTTCACCAACTCCCTAACGTATTTGCTTTGAGATATGAATATGCCATCATTGGATTGTTTAACTTGGAGACCGAGAAAGAAGATGAGCTCTCCCATCATTCTCATCTCAAATTGATCTTACATTACTTTAGAAAAGTTCTTGCACAAAGATTCATTAGTGGCACCAAAAATAATATCATCCACATAAATTTGAACTAAAATGAAATCTTTTTTCCGTTTTCTAACAAAAAGAGTATTATCAATTGTTCCTTTTGTAAAATCATGTTCAATGAGAAAACTTGAGAGATGAGCATACCAAGCTCTAGGAGTTTGTTTTAACCCATGTAAAGCTTTTTGAACCCGGTATACATGATTTGAAAAAGAAGAATCAATGAAGCCGGGGGTTGTTCAACATAAACCTCTTCTTCTATAAAACTATTTAAGAAAGCACTTTTGACATCTATTTAAAACAATTTAAAAATTTTGAAACTAACAAAGGCCAAAAACATCCTAATGGATACCAATCTTGCAACCTGTGCAAAATTTTTATCATAGTCTATGCCCTCCTCTTGATTGTATCATTGGGTAACTAAACGAGATTTATTATTAGTAACTATGCCAAACTCATCAAACTTATTTCTAAAAACCCATTTAGTTATAATAATAGAAATATTATTTGGTCTAGGAACTAATTTCCAAACATTATTTCTTTAAAAATTATTCAGTTCTTCATGCATAGCTTAGATATTAACTCCATATTAGCATGTCCAAGTCTCTTGTGCCAAATCCAAGGATCCTCATCCACCGCGGCAAAGCACTTTACATCTTAATCTATTAGGTCATTCATCTAAAAAATATAAACATTAGATTTTCTAAAAGTAACAAAATGATTTTATCATTCATACTAATAATATATTTATCCGGTTTAAAGGAAATGTCAAAGCCTTTGTCACTTAATTGACAAATGCTAAGAAGATTATGATTTAGTCCTTTAACAAAACAAACATCCTCAATTATAGGAAAATATATCTTACCAATATTACCAATACCTACAATTTTACATTTCTCACCACCATCAAAGGAAACATTGCCCCCATTCAATCCTTGATAGGGTTACAAATAATTTATTATTACCCGTTATGTGACGTGAGCGACCACTATCAAGGTACCATAACTCCTTATGTCTTGTGCGAGACGTTCCCTACATATGAAGAAGTTGTAGAGCCTTTAGGTACCCAAACTTTGGGTCCTTGAATGTTAGTATTTTTGGTACCCTTGGGTATCCATATTAACTCATAATGATCAATGTTATTGTTATTCCTACAATGAGTAGAAATATGACCATATTTCATGTAATATGTGCACAAGAAATTTTTCTTATATGTAGGAGCATGAGATTTATGATACTATTTTCTATCAATATGATGATGACTAGAGTAAGCATGATTAGATTTAATTCTATTATTTTTTAATCTCTAATCTCTCAATTTTAGATCTTAATTGTTTGTTTTCAAAGTCTAGATCTCCTATCATTTCATCTTTTAGAGCAAGAGAGGATTGTAGTTGCTCAAACTTAAAGTCACAAGAAATATGTAATTTTTTGAATGAAGAATATTCTTTTGCTAATCTTTTAAATTCAAAATTTAATTCTTCTAAAGTCGCTTCTAGTTCACATTGCATATAAAGAGATTCACTTTTAGTTTTGGATTGTACCTCATCTTCATGAGCCATGAAGCAAATGTTTGGATCATGAAGAACAATCTTGACGCCCTCATCATTACTATCCAAATCGCTTGGTTCGGATTCATCCCAACCGGCATACATAGCCTTCTTCTTCTTGTACTTCAAATACTTCTCCTTAAGCTTGGGACAATCCTTGACTAGGTGTCTCAGTTCGTTGCATTCGAAGCATTTACCTATACGAGAAGGAAATTTATTGTTAGATTGATTTTTAAAATTTTTATTCATTTTGATTATCTTGATATTCTTATAGAGAGGTGTGCCACTTCTCTAGAGATATCAACTTCACTATCCGAGAAGGATCAATCATCAATTGCTCCCTTAAGCATAATAGACTTTGAATTTTGGGGTGGCTCCTCAGTTGCTTTTGGGGTTGCTTCTTCCTTCTCCTTGATCTTCTTTTCATGGACCTTGAGCTTGCCAATAAGTCCATCAAGAGTGAGAGTTTAGAGGTCATGAGCTTCTTCGATAGCCGTGGCTTTAGGTTCCCAAGCCGGCGTCAAAGAGCGAAGAATTTTATAATTCATCTCTTGATTCTCCAAGTCCTTATCAAGACCATGTAATTTATTTATGATGTTAGTGAACCGAGAAAACATAGAATCGATAGATTCATTTGGAAGCATTTTAAAAGGTTCATAATCATGCACGAGTCCACTAATCTTGGACTCCTTTACTTGGGGGTTCCTTCATGAGTGATGCATAATTTCTCCCAAATTTTGTGTGCGGTTGCACACGTAAAAACTCTCTTATATTCATTAGGGATAAGACCACAAATTAGTGCATTCATAGCCTTAATATTAAGGTTAGCTAAGTTCCTTTCACGCTCGGTCATTTCATTACTAGGCTTCTTGACATATTTTTTCTCCACAATGACTAGGATATCAAGGTCAATGCATTGTAAATAAATCATCATCCTAACTTTCCAATAGGCAAAGTTGCTACCGGTAAAAATAGGTGGCCTAGTGGTGGATTGTCCTTCTAACATATGCATATTCATTAAAGCATCCATTTAGATCTTTTCTCTAAGGGGTTTAAGCCTAACAAATAGTAGAGACCTTGCTCTGATACTAATTGAAAGGTCCTAGAGGAGGGTGAATAGGGTTTATGGATAATGAATATACAATTAAAATATTTTTTTTAATAAACCACAAACAAATATGAAGTGCAATAACAATAAAAGAGAGTAGAGAATAGAAATAGTTAGCTAATTGATGACACACGATATGTTTACGAGGTTTGGTCCTTTGACCTACATCCCCGCTCCCTACTATATTGAGGAGAAATCCACTAACACATCCGGTTTGGAAGCCGGAACTTCTCTACACAACGATCTCCACTAAGATCTCACAACCACACAGTAGATCTCCACGAGATCAAGCTTACAATAGTTACAAATAAAAGAAAAACCCTCTCTTATAGCAGCCCTATGGCAAGAGGAAGAGATTGCAAGTGAAGCTTGGGATGTGAGATTTGAAAGTGTGAAAACAAATGAAAGTTGAAGCTCTTTTAAACAATAAACACAAACTCAAGATATTTTTTAATGCTTACTGGTTACTGAAGTTAATGGGGTTGGTGGGTATTTATAAGAAGTGAAGATGACAGCCAAGCCCCAAAGAAACATACAAAATCCCTAAAAAATCGAGATTTTTAAAACTGTATAAAACTAGCCGTTGGAAGGCTTATCAGTCGACTGACAGGTTTCATCAGTCGACTGATGAGCTGACCGTTTCAGGCAATTTCCAGCTCATCAGTCGACTGACTAGTTAATCAATCGACTGATAAGGTCATTAGTCGACTGGTCAGTAAATAATAAATAGAAACTTTTTAAGATTCTGGCGGGTTTCATCAGTCAATTGATCTCTAGCATCAGTCGACTAATAACGATTTTTTAGCCAGTATTGATTTTTGAAAATGAGTTTCAAATATCTTTTAAAAATAGTAAATAAATTCCAAAAAATATGAAACTTTGGAAATAGTTTATAAACATAATAACAAACTTATTTGAAAAGGAATTTTGCAAAAATGTCCTCGTATTTGTGAAAATCATTATTTTAGCAAAAATGTCAAAATATGAGTATTGAAAATATGTAAGTGTGTTATCCCAATAGCTTCAAATGTAATCAACAAACTACTTGCCTACATTAAGTACTAGAGAGAAAATAAAATAGCAAATATCCCTCACATATAAGTACATGGCTTGAGTCTTGATATTTGCTTCTATGTTGATGAAGCTTCTCATGTATATAGTGCTCTTTGAAAGCTTTACTTCATCACTTTGCCTCCACCTCCTTAGATATCGTCATTGTAGCTCATATTCCATCCACTCCTCCATCAATGGTGCTAACGAATTGTAATCTACAATATAGCTCAATAAAAAATTAGCACCAATAATGGTGTTTGTAAATCATCATCAAAACAAAAAGGCTAACACTTGATTCTTCCAAGTGTTTCTTCAATAAATATTAATTTCTATAATCTTTTTATTGATCAGATCAAAATGGGTCGAGGGAAAGTTAAACTCAATTTGATCAAAGACCAGTCTCAAAGAAGCAATACACACCAGAAAATAAAGCAAGGATTGAAGAAGAGAGCCCACGAGCTATCCACTCTCTGCAACATCCCGGTCCTTGCAATATGCATGGATCCAAGCACCGGAGAAATCGACTCTTTCAATTCTCAAGAAATGACAGATACCATGGTGATACACCTTAAAGCTGATGGAAAAAACCAAAGAAATTAACTGCTTTGACTTGCCAAGATTCTTAAAGGATGGTGTACGGAAGATGGAATCTGAGCTCAAGAATGAACGGGTTGAGGATCTACAACTGTTAGATTCTAAGAGTAGTTCTGTGAATGAGAGGGTTCAGGGTTTTGACGACAAGAAAAGAGAGAGGGTTGCATTTTGGCAAGATTTGTTGCAGGCGAGCTGGAGGCAACAAGATTATCCTCTTAAGATTTTTAGTGGTAGCATTGCAGAGTACTACAATGGAACTTTGATGGACAGGGGACAGAATACATTTGCATTGAATCTATATGATAGTTACAGTAATTTTGGGGAGTATGGCGATTTGGGTCTTGATTTAATGCAAAATCTCCCCTTGAACAGCACCGTGAATCAACCTGAAAATTCGATTGGGGTTTCTGATACCAGTCTCTGATGGGAAACGCTGAAGGAGGAGCAAATTACATTAATTTTGGCGATTTGAGTTTCAGTTTAATGCAGAATCATCCATTGGCCGGTGCTGATGGATTCAATACATTCGTGATGAATCCACCTGAGAATTCGATTGGGTTTTCTGATAGCAATTTTTTGATTGGAAACGCCGATGGAGAGTCTAATTACAGTAAATTTGGTGATCCGGGTCTCGGTCTCACACAGAATCATCCTTCGATCAGTGGTGATGGACAGCAGATATTCACGATGATTTCACCTGAGAATTCAAGTAGGATTTCAAATAACCATGTTTTGATGCTCAGGCGATGTTGAAGGAAGAAGCACCGTGGTTTTTCTAAGCAGAGATAATGGCTCAGATGGGACGCACTGTAGCTAGCAAGGCATGCGTCAATTTTATTTCAGATTTCTGTAATGTTTAGTATGGAGCATTATTGTAACAATTCAACTATATAAACGCATGAATTTTGTACCTGGAAACGAGGTAATTTCTGTAAAGAGATCTTTATCGTAGATTATGCATATTACTACCGTGTGAAATAATTTTTGCCAGCAGAAAATATTATGACGATGTTAGTCAAGTATGCTTTCTGTTTGTTTCTATGTGAAATAATTTTTGCCAGCAGAAAATATTATGACGATGTTAGTCAAGTATGCTTTCTGTTTGTTTCTACTGGTTAATGTTGTTGTTAAGTCCTCTCCTTATGACGATGTTAGTCAAGTATGCTTTCTGTTTGTTTCTACTGGTTAATGTTGTTGTTAAGTCCTCTCCAATGACTGGTTATTCTCCTCCAAACTCATTGGTGGCGACTGAGAGGACAAGTGGAAAAGCAAAAGAAATAAATTGAGGAGGGACTTTTGAGTTTTAGGTGTAGCAGAGATTTATTTACATAGAGTGTTCTTGTGAACTTGGGAATTTTATATTCTACTTCCAAGGAAATTCCCCATCACATTGACGTACAAAATTTAGAAGTTAAAAGCTACATATGTTGTTGCCCAGTTCCCTGGTACTAAATTGTTGCAAGCCATAAACTGAATGAATTTGATAGCTCATGTCAATAGCCTGGTAAATACATACAAACAAAAAAAATGCTGAAAATGCAGCATTAATCAAGTAGTAGACTTCAAAACACAGTTCAGGAGACTGTAAAACTGAGCAGTTTTCTTACCAATAGATGAAGCAGAACAATTACACACCAACACCAAATCCAGCAACAGGAACAACATTATTGTCAATTGCATAAATGTTATCGCTGTAATTATAGCTATTTACATAGATTACACTGGTGCCAGGTACAAAATTGCTGCATTTATAACTGCTGAATTAGTTCAATAAACAAACCATGGTAAACATCTATAAAAACGAATCTATACAAACAAATGTCTGTCATTTACGAGACTTTAAATGCTAAATATTATCCTTACACAGGCTCTTGCTCCCAATTTGTGATTCCGAGGTTAGACTGTGCTGGTAAAGCAGTGGAGTCTACAAGCAAAATGCTAATACATATAATAAAATGTACTTAAATACTTCACATAAAGACAAAAGCCAAGACATAGGATAAATCAAAATGAAGGAATCATTTAATTACACAAGCATCAGCAACAGCACCAATTTATTGACAACAGGAGAAAGTGAAAATAATATTTCCATTTCCTGTGACATTATGCAAAATTTAGAACTTAGCCACATACGATGAGCCATAGCCTAATAAATATATGTACGCAAAGAAATGCTAAAAATGCAGCATTAATCACAGTAATAGGCTTCAAACAACGGGAAACTGAAAAAATAAGCAATTTTCTTAGTAATAGAAGAAGCAGAACAATAACCTACCGACACCAGTAATAGGATTAACAAAATCGGAACTTATTAATAATACCATTTTTCAATTGCATAAAGGTTAGAATTGTAATTATAATTCTTTACATAAATTATACTCCTCCCCAGTACAAAATTGCTGCATTTGTTACAGCTGAATTGGTGCAATAAACAAACCATGGTAAACATCTATAAAAAAATAATCTATACAAACAAAATTGCTCCTTCCATACCCGAAGCTGAACCAATATAGCCCATCTCCTTCTACGAATGGCTCTGTTCAGTAAAACAATGGGAGTTCCTCCGGAGCATAAAAATCACTGGACAGAGGATAATCCTGCATAAGCTCCACACCCAAATGATCAAATTTGGCAAAATTAATGTAATGGGCTCCTCCATCACAATTTCCCACCTGCAGATTCACAGTGAAGCTGTCCAGTTCAAAGTCTAGAAAAGCTCCAAAACTGTACTCTGGCATACTATCTTCCATCAACAAATCTTGCCAGAATGCAGTTCTCTCTTTCTCCAAACTTTCATTCGAAACAACATAATTGTTACTGCCATTCTCAACAAACTCGATCCTGTTGTTGACTAAATCGATATTTGGAATGCCAGTGCCCTTATCAACATCAGATTGGCCAAGCATCATCACTTCACAAGGAGAATCACACCTGACACTCTCTTGCATCGAGTCTTGCCGGTATGTACTGTTCCCTAGTTCAGAGCTTCCCTCAGCCATAATATGCCCTTTCTCAAGCAGCTGAATCCTCTCGTCAACAGATTTGATCTTAGCTTCCAACCTCTGGAGCTTTGCTAGGCGGGCATTCTTGAGATCAGATTGCAGCTCGCAGGTTTGAGCTTTATTGAAGCTTGGAGGGCTGAATGTGCTCTCCTCTCGGGATTTCTTGCTAGAGCTCATGTACCTCTCCATGATCTCTCTTGCTTCTTGAGCATTTTCGGGCCATGAGTCGACCTCTCCGGTGCTTGGATCAAAGAATAATGCGAGGACCGGAATGTCGCAGAGGGTGGATAACTCATAGGCCTTCTTCTTTAATCCTGCCTTTCTTTTTTGGCATGTAATCTTTCGTTGGTTCTGGTCTTTGATCAAACTGAGTTGAACCTTCGATTTATAGCGACCCATTTCGACCTGATAAACGGAATAATTCTGAAAATTACAATTCTGAAAATTACAAAGTTCCAATATGAGGAATGAGCAATGTACCGCATAGAACTAACAACAATTGAAGACTGGATAGTATAGATATTAAGCTAGAGAGCTAATATATAAAGGTCAGGCAATAGATTGACGTTAAAAAAATTCCTTTTTTCTTGTTTCCTGAGAAGAAAAAAAAGTCCGGATAATATGTATCAGTCTTCTAATTCAACAACAAGTACAATAGCCTTCAAGGTTTAGATATTTGTGAATTATTTGATATCTTGTTCACATTACAAAATGGAAAGCCCCCAAATATAAGTTCCAGCAACCCAAAACAGAAAATCCTAATTGGAAAGCAAAAAAGCCAATTTCTAGCCTTTTAGGCCCCAAAAACTTCTTGAACTATTTGATATTTTATTCACATTAAAGAAAAGAAAAGAAAAACCCCGCAGTCTATGTGATCAGAAAACAAGCATAAACCGTAATTTTAGGGTTTAAAGTTGAAATATTTATGAACTATTCAATCTTTTACTCAAATTAGGGCAAACAAAAAGCGCCCAACTTATAATTCCGCAAATGGAAACCCTAGTTCGAAGGAAAAGAAGTCATTTTGTTAATCGATAAAGGCAAAAATAACGCAATTACATTACATAAAAGAGAAATCTTTAGGAAAGGAGGAACTAAATTATCTATCAGATTAAACCTAGAAGCAAAATCATTAAAGAAAAAGAAAGGGAAATGTACCTTAATTGAACTCTGAGTATCAAAAACTTGATCCCCGATTTCTCTTTTATTGTATATAAGAAATATGAGAGAGAGAGAGAGAGAGAGAGAGAGAGAGAGAGATTTGGCGCAAAATAAGCCTGGGATCAATGTCTTGAGCGGGAGAGCTAGGAACAGTTTAATTGCTTTTAGGTCTCGAGGGGTATCATATCGTTTCGACCAGAGTCATTATTAATTGATTCAAAATATATCTTTTCGTCAAAATTGAGAATCTTTCTCCAAAAATTAATGATTGGTTGTATTTCGGTTAATTTCTTTGGAGGCAAGTTAAAGTTTATTATGAGATATATATTAAGTAAAATTGAGACCCTCTAATTATAGATGACATGTCACTTTTGTATTTTTCTTCTTATTTTAAAGTTACAAATTATGTTAAAAGTTAATTATTTTGTGTAAAGAAGTTAATTATACTAAATAATAATATTTTTGTCATGCACATAACACACGCACATAGTACTATTACGTAGTGAATTAAACTACGTGGCATGTTTTGATATCCGTCATATTGAACTACCCAACCTGTTTCCTTAATCAAACATTCAAACTACAAATTTATACATTATAATTGTAAAAATATCAAGTTCAATCATGAATTTAAATCACATTTTAAAAAAGAATAAGGTTTAGATAGTAGTCCCTCAAATCTTCAATAGTTTATACATACCAATCTCTCCAGAGATTTGACTCAAATGTCAAATCTCGAGGGGTCTTGCAATCTCCTAAATACCAAAAAATTCAAACTTAAGTGAAAACATGGGCATTTGGGATTTGGGGAGGGGTACTAACCTGAAGGGTAATTATGGGACCAATTTTTGCAAGAACACTTTGCGAGCTGTATGAGCAATTTCGAAGATTCGAGAATAATATCGAAAAACCTAAAAACATCAAATCATTTCAAAATTGAAGTGTCTTTTTAATTAATGAAAATAATCATTGTACCTGTATCTCGTTGTATCTGTGTCTCATGCATTAGATTTGGTTAATGCAAGGAAACAAGAATCCGTAAGAATTAATGATAATCGTAAAACCAATTCAACATACCAAATTTACCCAGGATAAAGATTTTTTTTTTTTGAGCTGACGAAAAATAATTAGAAATAGAAGAGAAAAAATAATTTAATTAAGTATCTAAGCCTTGTCTCCTCTATTTTGAAGCTTTAAAGGCTAAAAATCACCTTAACTACTCGCGAGGTCCGCGACGACTAGAGTTGGAGACTTGGAAGCCCGCGACCAAGACTGGAGTTGGAGTTGGGGGGTCTGAGTGTGGGGTTGGATCGCAGCCCTCAGACTTAGGACTGGAGCGGCGACGGCTCTCTAAAGAAGTAGGGCTGGAGCCGCGACGGCTGGAGGCTGGAGGCTGAGATTGGAGAGGAGTAGGAGACTTTGGGATTTTATAGTAAGCGAAGAATGGGTGGTTTGAAAATATTTCAACCCGACCCGACCCGACTTAATTTAATTCAATAGCCTGCTGATTCTCTCTATGTTGCTCTCTATTCCTCTCGCTAAATCTCAAGGTCAAATTCCTTAGATTTTCTATTTAAGTGAGTTTTATATGTGTAAATTCTTTTAAGGGTAGCTCTTTCATTTGTTATTTAATTGGAAAATTGAAAAAATTTCCATTGAAAATGGGACGTCTTTGTTTTTTGTTTATTCCATGTCAAAAAATTCATATGATTCAAAAAGATTGAACGTTGTAAATTTTTCAGGGGAAAAAAGGTAAGAATTTTCTTTATTTAATTTACTATATTTCTTCATTTTTGTGTTGCTGCTGAAATTGGAGTTGATCCCTGTATTTGTGTAAATTTGTCAATGTATTTCTCAAGAAAGAACAAGTTTTCTTATGTTGTCTCAAATATTGATGGGATCTTGTTGTGCGCGGCGGAAGCCTCGAAGCGACACGAACAATCCAAGAGATAAATCACAACCAATAAGCTAAACACAATATCACAACAAGACAACGAGTTTAACGTGGTTCGACAAGTTGCCTATGTCTACGGGGCAAGGAGAGGGGAGTTCTTACTATTAGAAATCAAGAGAATGCAAATAGAGTTACAAATCTCACTGATCATATCCTAAAACAAAACTCTAGATCTCTCACAAATCTCCCACAGTTGGATACAGCAATCCTCTCAAAAAACTGCTCAAAAACGTCATTGCTTAACCCTAACTAATCAGGATAAGAGTTATATACTAACTCAAAACAAAACGGGTTGAAAACCTAAAGCCCAATCCAAAATAGTCTGTGGTCGACCATCACAGTCGACCATGATGGTCGACCGAACCAAACGACAGAGACTTAAATCGATTACAGGAAACCCACGGTCAATCACGACGGTTGACCGAATCTCATCCCGAGAGCAAAATCACCTACAGGATTGGCGCGATCGACCGCCGCTGACTCGCGGTCGATCGCCAGTCTGCCTGGCTGAATTCTCCTGCTTAATTTCCTACAATTCTCTCGTCGCGTTCGTCAATTCTTTAATTCTCCACCTCGGCGAATGTTTCTATCAAAAAACTGAGCCAACACCAAATCATCCAATAGTCCTACTTGTTGCGTCCAGGACGTTGTGGAAACATCCTACGATAACAGACTCAATTCACAACAAGTCCGGGATCCAAACTAAAGCTGAAACGATCTCTCTGATCGAAATTAAAATCGGGTGCATCGAAAAGACTGCCTACGTATCCTCTTACCTAAGGAATCAAGCCGAACGTAGTTCACCCAAATGGCATCCAAAGACCTCAATCCATTAGAATAGTTTGCAACCCTTATCCAACATCACGATCAAGTCTATGACTAATAGCACCTCTAATGGCCCTAAACTGAAACAATCCAAACATCTCCACCTGAGATGAACCAATAGCCATATCCAAACTCCATCTATCAGCTACACTCGAATCGATCAACCTATCATCTACATCCAAATCAACATAATTCCCAATCTGTGTCAGATCAGCTAAAATCCCAAACGATGTAGTATGATCTGAAGTATGTAGAGTAATCTCCATCTAATATGGAGTAGCATCACTCTCCACCCGCTGAGATGTCCTAATGATCTGATCACCATTCTCTACCTGCCGAGAGTCAAACGTGACATACCTACTCAGAACAAAGTCAGAAACCAATACCTGATAATCAAACACGCCTCTGAATCCCAAATATGCTATCAGATCAAATCTCACATCCACTATGTGACCAAGTGCTGGGTAGCCAAACATCCGACGCAACCCAAAATCTGAAACAGCTCTACCAGATCCAAAATCTCTACAAACAGCAGTCGACAACCTATGCATAAGATAGCCCAAACATGTCGTAGCCCGCACACCAATGCCAATGCTCGACATCAAATGTCTATCCTCCTTTAGAAAGGAACAGCTCCCTAAATCTGCCATCTCATCACGTCGCCCCAAAGTTTCCACACCAGTGAAGTGTCTCCAATTGCCTTGAGCTCGGTGTAAACGCAAGAAAGAACCCCTACCATAAATAGAACGTTGGGTTACACTTTTGCCAACACACTTCCTCCATTTGTTGTGGGCTTCTAGGACTTCACACCAACTAGACTTGGTTGAAACTCACTAATGCCTAGAACAATCCCCAACTACGGAAACCACATACCTATTACCTCCCAATGATACTCCCTTGGAAGGCTCTCGAATGCCTGAATGAACACCCCTCAGAAGACCCCTCGAATGATGGATAGAAGTGCCAAACTCTACATTGGTCTTCTTGCTCATACCAATGGGTTCACAGGACTTCAAACTGCAGGTCAAAACACTCCTCAACAACCTATGCACGATATTACCAATCAAATAACCCAACATCAAACAACGTCACGATCTAGTCAAATTTGATAAAGTCGTCAGCTCCCTATCAATCGCCGTACTTCCGATAAATTAATACAAATTGCTCCTTCTGACGCCCTTCATCACAATCATAGACCCCAATATGACCTTCAAGCGTGCGTCTACCAAGGTCACCTTATAGCCTGCTGTCTCCAAAGCTCCAAGTAAAATGATGTTCATCTATAATTATGGAACAAACCTTACATCATCCAACTCTCGCATCATTCCTTCACTCATCCTAATTCGAACAGTATCAATACCACCAATAGAGCATGCATGTCCATTAGCCATGAGCACGGCATCCTCTCTTTCCAACTCCTGAAAGCTGGAGAACAAATCCCTCCTAAGACAAAAGTGGTAAGAAGCACCCGAATCCAACATCCACTCCGTAGAGTCGGCATCACAAACTGATGGTAGTGCGGATAACGAATAGCCTGAAGAATCTGAATCTGAATTGTTACCACTAGTCTTGGCAACATTCACTCTGAAGCTTGTACAACTTTCCCCTTATTCTTCTCAGGTCGATCTATTTTTGGGCATTCAGCTTTTTAATGTCTATCCTCTTTACAAAAAGCACACTGATTCCTATGAATCTCATGATGTGCACCTCTAGACTGTGATCTCCTACTTTGGTTTGAACCACGGCCTTGAACTACTAATGCATCTCCCGATGCCTTCTCGGAGGACTCATCAACACTCTTCCTCAACTCATAATTCACTAACGCTGAGGTCACATTCTTGTAGCTAACAGTAGTTCTTCCATTAATCATAGTGAGAACAAATGCACCATAATCATCCTTAGGCAATGAATACAAAAGTAGCATCACATTGTCTTCATCCTCAACCATGTTATCTTCATTGGCCATGTCTGAAAGTAGCTTCGTGAAGTTGTTAGCATGCTCCCTGATGGAAACTCTCCTCTTTATCTTGAACTGGTAAAACCTCTTCTTCAAGTGAAGCTCATTCTCAATGCTCTTAGTAAGATACTTTTCATTGAGTGTTTCCCACATCTTCTTCGCTGACGTCTTGTTCATCACATCATAAATAAGATCCGGCGTCAACCATGACCGAAAACTCCACACGCCCTACTATTCATCTTCTTCCATACCTTTTCTTCCATATCAGCAGGTTTCTCTTGCAACTCAAGAGTCTCTTCCAAGTTTTGAGCGTCCAACGCATCCATCACCTAGCACCTCCACAAACCAAAATTGATCTTTCCATCAAACTTCGAAACATCGATCTTCATGTTATTGATGTTCAAACTATGTATCGTTTTCATAAGAGACGATCCCGATGTGCTTGTTTCATCCATGTTGTCAATCTAGCTTTTCAAATAAGAATCCAACAGCGAATCCTTCGAACAAGCTCCTAAATCCAACCTGGAGCTCTGATACCAATTGTTGTGCGCGGAGGAAGCCTCAAAGCGACATGAACATTCCAAGAGATAAATCACAACCAATAAGCCAAACACAATACCACAGCAAGATAACAATTTTAACGTGATTCAGCAAGTTGCCTACAGTTAGACCCTAGAGGGGGGGGGGGTGATTAGGGTCTTATGCTAATATAATCCGATTTTATACAAATTAAAACTAATTAACAAATATATTCTTGCAAGATAGATATACAAAGAGTTAAGTGCAAGAATATGCAATATACACAAGGTGATATATCCTAGCAAAGAGGTATATTATATGATATATGTAAGGATATGCAAACACAAGGGTAACATAAAAAAAAGATATAGTGGGTGAAATAAACAATGAGAGAAAGGCTATAAAGATGAACAAATATAAGTGTGCTAAGCCAAACTTAAACAAGGAGAGAAAGGCTATAAAGATGAACAAATATAAGTGTGCTAAGCCAAACTTAAACAAGCAATATGATCACGGAGTTCGGACCTTCCGTCCTACGTCTTTATAAGTGTGCTAAGCCAAACTTAAACAAGCAATATGATCACGGAGTTCGGACCTTCCGTCCTACGTCTTCGCTGCCCACTCCCGAAAGAAATCTACTATCATAATCCGATTTGGAAGCCGGAACTTCTACACACTTGGTTTTCTAGCTAACCGAAAACTCTACAACTCACACTCTTGCAAACCCACTCTACACCCTCACAAGTATTGGACCTAGCCGTGTCTCCCTCAAGTGCTCGGTTATAACCTCTCCCTAGGTTCGTCAACCGACATCACTCCTCTTGGGATGATCCCCGACTCTCACCACACACTCCTCTCGGTGTACAAGTGTATTACAAAGTGTGTCTCACAATAAGCATAAATACAATAAATGATTGTTCTCTAATATGGATGAGAACACAATGAAAGCTCACTCTCAATTGTTACAACTCCCCATAACCCAAATTATACTATGAATGTAAATACAATAAGCTCAATGGTTGTGTGTGTAAGCAATGAGAAAATCAAAACAACTAAACTCAAATAAAATCTAGCATATAGAAATTATGAATAAAACAATAAATAGCTAGAAATAGAGTTTAGGAATTCTTCTCTGAAAACCAAGATGGAGAGATGGATTAAAAGGAAGCTCAAACAATGTAGATGATCTTCTCCACTTGTAAAACAATCTTCACAAACCAAACAAACTTTAAACCCAACTAAAACCGTTTACAAAACTCTTTTAAACTTCTTTTAAAACTATTCTTTGGGTTGGGTTGAGAACTGAGATCAATGGGGTATTTATAGCCTCCCAAAAGCTCAGCCAAGAACCCCAAACAAAAGACCAAAAAAACCCACAGAATCCAAAATCGGATTCTGTACAAAATAGCCGTTGGAGTATACGGCGGTCGACCGTGGCAGTCGACCATGAGCAACAAAAAACAGGAAAAACTTCCTGAGAGTTCGACGGTCGACCGCGAGGAATTCAGCTCGACGGTCGACCGTGGCGGTCGACCGCGAAAGTTTCTGCTGCCTACTATGGAAATGACTTAGGCGCGGTCGACAATGGAGGTCGACCGTGAACTTATATATGAAATTTTACAGTTTTGAACAGTTTTCTGATTTTAAAACACTGTTTAAAAATATCAAATAAATTCCAAAAAATGTAAAATTTTGAAGAATGATTGTAGATATGATAATAAACATGCCACAATGATGTATATGATTGTTATTAAAATAGGCCAAAACATTATTTTACAAAATAGGCCAAAACATGAAAATGTAAACATATGAATTTTAATATTTTGGCTAAACTATGTTTTGAAACTTTACAAAATAGGCCAAAACATGAAAATGTAAACATATGAATTTTAACATTTTGGCTAAATCATGTTTTGAAACTTTACAAAATGATTATGTAGACTTAATAAAAGATGTATATGATTGTTATTAAGTCCATAAACTGAGAATACAATATTTTCACAAATACAATAGAAAATAAAACATATGAGTATGTATATGAAAATATATTTGTTTCATATCTAAGTAGTTAAACCAAATCACAATAATAACTATGAAATATGTAATTCCATATTTGTAAACATGAAAACCAAATCTTGTGTTGTATATATATATGACTACATATATATACAAGGAAACCAATAAAATGTGTGTGTATATGATATTGAGCTTAAAGTACCAACACACATAATATAACACCTAAACTAAAAGTTACCCAAGCAATCTTGATTTTGATCTTCAATAAGCTTGACTTGGTACACTTGCGGATGAAGCTTGAACTTGATCTTTAACTTTGAATTGCGTAGGCTTCACTCCACAATTCCGTCAACCTCCATATGATATGATCGTGAATGCTCGATTCCATCCATCCTCCAACTCGTTGTTTGCCTAGAATAAATACAAAAACATAAACACTAGACAAATAACATTAGATGTAAATTGTTTATTAAACATCATCAAAACAAGAAGGCCAACAATCTCCCCCTTTTTGATGATGATAAACAATTTACAAAAAGGATATATGCATGAAGGGAAATGAATATCGAAAGTATAATATATCATGCATATAAACAAGAAAGAATATACTCACAATATTTCTCCCCCTTTGACAACATCAAAAAATGGGACAAAGGGATGAAGAGAGCGAAATCTCCCCCTATCAATATGCATGGGTGAGTATAAAACAAGTATATATATGGAGATTGCTCCCCCTATCAAAATGCCTCATGAATGTATAAAATGAATGCTAAGGCATACATATGTGAGAAAGCATAGATTAAAAACATGCTAAACATAACTCACATACAAAAAAGATAATGAGAACACATATAAATATGTTAATATGAAAGAAGTGTCTCATTAACAAAAACATAAAGATCAAAAATAGATTTATGAAATCAAAAAGTTTTCAAATGAAAACACATCAACCAAAAGAAATCATAAATCAAAGTTTAAATCCAAAAACGTAAAATCAAATCATCATTGATTCAAAAATCAAGAGAGGCAACTATATCTAGCTTTTGAGCTAGTATCAATCAAATCATCATTGATTCAAAAATCAAGAGAGGCAACTATATCTAGCTTTTGAGCTAGTATCAACCCATACAAACATTTTAACACCCGGTAAACAAGATTTGGGAATAAACACCTAATAAATCTGGAGGGTTATATAAGTGCAAACCTCTCATCAAAACAAAACCAATAATCATGAAAACAAAAGAATTTGATCAATGAAAAAAAATTATTTTCATGTTCAAAAGTTTAAAGTATAATTTTTCAAAACCAAAAAAAATAAAAAACACTAAAATTTTTGGTTTAAGAAAAATTATTTTGGTACCCAAGCATTCTTGGTGCCGAATTGGTTAGGGACATGATCCCTATCATTTAAGCTCAAAGCCCTAGGGTTATGAACTCTCTTGGTCATATGTGGTGCACGGGATCAGTCATAGCAATAATCACTCAAATGATCCTTCCGATTGCAATATATACAATGGAAAGGAAGCATTTGCTTATGTTGACCATTAAAAGGTGCACGTGGAACATTTGCAAACAAAGGTAAATTATTTGAAGCCTTTTGCAAATGTGAAACATTATCAAAACAAAAATTTCCTAAGTGGCCAAATCTACCACAAACATTACATTTATAAACATGTGATCTACTAGAAACATTTGACAAATGAGATTTATTTTTTAAATCAAAACAATATTTGGCCAAATGACCAAAACGACCACAAATATCACATTTAAACACATGAGCATACTTATGATGAACATGATGAGTATGTGCATGTGTATGTGATGAAGAAGCTACATGAGATGCACAAGGAGCATTAGCATTCTTATGTTTGTGTGCGCATCATAGCAAAATTTTGATAAATGACCTTTTCGGCCGCAATTAGAGCATTTGTAAACTTTGCTATATATGTGTGCATAATGAGTGGATGATGACTTAGACTTGGCACATATATCCATAAGCCTCTTATGATTATTAATGCATGTTTTCAAAGTTGAATCTAAAGATGAAATGCATTTATTCATAAGATTCAAATCTTCATTTTTAGGCACATATGCATTTTTAGAAGTAGAACATAAATAGTTATTTATAAAAGAAGCAGTATCATTTTGTATGTTCTCTACTTCTAATATGACATTATTTCTTTCATGAGTTAACTTACCAAAGTTTGAAATTAAAGAATCATGATCCAATTTTAATTTTTCATTATTTTCTTTAAGGATCATATTCTCATTAGAAACAGTATCAAACTTAGAAGCTAAAGACTCATGATCGGATTTTAAAATTACATGCTTGCTTTGTAAATCAATAAAATCATTTTGTAATTTTTTATAGGCATGCAATAATTTTTTACTAGCACAAGCAAGTTCATCACTAGATAAACCATTAATAGTTTCGAACTCGCAAACCTCACTAGGGCTATTGCCTAGTGCATGTGTGCATGAAGCTCCTTTTGAACTTGAAGCGGGATCCCCTAAAGCTTGTTGGATCGCCTCCAAGTCCCCTTGATGCGCTTCTATGAATTTTCATAATGTATAAACGCTATCAAAAGAATCAAGCTTGTTAGATAATAATGAATTAAATGAATTTAATAAAAATTCTAACATAAGCTTGTTTATAATAAACATCTTTTTATCATGTTTACTCCACTTGGATTTCTCCAACGTGAGTACAATATAAGCACAATCAATGACTTCCCATAAATCAATATTTTTAGATTGAACAAATAATTTGAATCTAAAATACAATTGAGCATAGGGGAAGGCATTGAATTTAGGAGCAATACTAGAATCATAGCCTAAACAAGATGCATCATTCATATCTATAATTTGTAAAAATATACAAGCAAGATACAAATACAATAAAAGCAAGATTAGCACAAAAAGATAACTTGGATCTTTAACTCAATGTGATTAGACCTTAAATCAAAGAGCACCAAGCTCTGATACCAATTGTTAGACCCTAGAGGGGGGGTGATTAGGGTCTTATGCTAATCTAATCCGATTTTATGCCAATTAAAACTTACAAGCAAGAATATGCAATATACACAAGGTGATATATCCTAGCAAAGATGTATACTATATGATATATGCAAGGATATACAAACACAAGGGTAACATAAACAAAAGATATAGTGGATGAAATAAACAATAAGAGAAAGGCTATAAAGATGAACAAATATAAGTGTGCTAAGCCAAACTCAAACAAGCAATATGATCACGGAGTTCGGACCTTCCGTCCTACGTCTCCGCTGCCCACTCCCGGGGAGAAATCCATTATCACAATCCGGTTTGGAAACCGTAACTTCTACACACTCGGTTTTCTAGCTAACCAAAAACTCTACAACTCACACTCTTGCAAACCCACTCTACACCCTCACAAGTGTTGGACCTAGCCGTGTCTCCCTAAAGTGCTCGGTTACAACCTCTCCCTAGGTTCGTCAACCGACGCCACTCCTCTTGGGACGATCCCCGACTCTCACCACACACTCCTCTCGGTGTACAAGTGGATTACAAAGTGTATCTCATAATAAACACAAATACAACAAATGATTGTTCTCTAATATGGATGAGAACACAATGAAAGCTCACTCTCAATTGTTACAACTCCCCACAATCCAAATTATACTATGAATGTAAATACAATAAGCTCAATGGTTGTGTGTGTAAGCAATGAGAAAATCAAAACAACTAAACTCAAATAAAATCTAGCATATAGAAATTATGAATAAAACAATAAATAGCTAGAAATAGAGTTTAGGAATTCTTCTCTGAAATTCAAGATGGAGAGATGGATTAAAAGGAAGCTCAAACAATATAGATGATCTTCTCCACTTGTAAAATAATCTTCACAAACCAAACAGACTTTGAACCCAACTAAAACCCATTTCAAAACTCTTTTAAATTCTTTTAAAAACTACTCATTGGGTTGGGTTGAGAACTGAGATCAATAGGGTATTTATAGCCTCCCAAAAGCTTAGCCAAGAACCCCAAACAAAAGACCAAAAAAAAAACCCACAGAATCCAAAATCAGATTCTGTACAAAATAGCCATTGGAGTATACGGCGGTCGACCGCGAGCAACAAAACAACAGGAAAAACTTCCAGAGAGTTCGACGGTCGACCGCGACGATCGACTCCGAGGAATTCAGCTTGACGATCGACCGTGACGGTCGACCATGAAAGTTTCTGCTGCCTACTAGGGAAATGACTCAGGCACGGTCGACCGTGGCGGTCGACCGTGAACTGATATATAAAATTTTATAGTTTTGAACAATTTTCTGAATTTAAAACACAGTTTAAAAATATCAAATAAATTCTAAAAAATGTAAAATTTTGGAGAATGATTGTAGACATGATAATAAACATGCTACAATAATTAGTTTCCATAAATGACTTCCCAAATAAAAAATATCATCATTTTATAAAATAGGCCAAAACATAAAAATGTAAACATATGAATTTTGACATTTTGGCTAAACCATGTTTTGAAACTTTACAAAATGATTATGTAGACTTAATAAAAGATATATATGATTGTTATTAAGTACATAAACTGAGAATACAATATTTTCACAAATACAATAGAAAATGAAACATATGAGTATGTATATGAAAATATATTTGTTTTATATCTAAGTAGTTAAACCAAATCACAATAATAAATATAAAATATGTAATTCCATATTTATAAACATGAAAACCAAAACTTGTGTTGTATATATATATGACTACATATATATACAAGGAAACCAATAAAATGTGTGTGTGTATATGATATTGAGCTTAAAGTACTAACACACATAGTATAACACCTAAGCTAAAAGTTACCCAAGCAATCTTGATCTTGATCTTCAATAAGCTTGACTTGGTACACTTGTGAATGAAGCTTGAACTTGATCTTTAACTTTGAATTGCGTAGGCTTCACTCCACAATTCCGCCAACCTCCATATGATATGATCGTGAATGCTCAATTCCATCCATCCTCCAACTTGTTGTTTGCTTAGAATAAATACAAAAACACAAACACTAGACAAATAATATTAGATATAAATTGTTTGTTAAACATCATCAAAACAAAAAGGCCAACACCTACGTCCACGGGGCAAGGAGAGGGTAGTTCTTACTATTAGAAATCAAGAGAATACAAATAGAGTTATAAATCTCACCGATTAAACCCTAAAAAAAGCTCTAGATCTCTCACAAATCTTCCACAATTGGATGCAGCAATACTCTCCAAACGAATGCTAAAAAACGTCCTTGCTTAACCCTAACTAATCAGGATTAGAGTTATATACTAACTCAAAACAAAACGGGTTGAAAACCCAATGCCCAGCACAAAACAGTCTGCGGTCGATCGCACAGGTATCGCGGTTGACCGTGGCGATCGACCGAACAAAACGACAGAGACTTAAATCGATTACAGGAAACCCACGGTCGACCGCAGCGATCGAACAAATCTCATCCCGAGAGCAAAATCATCTACGGGGTTGGCGCGGTCGATCTCCACGGTCGACCGCCTTCAAATTCGAATCCTACTGCCCTCCTGTGCACGTTCGTGGTCGACCGTCGCTGATTCACGGTCGATCGCCAGTCTGCCTGGTTGAATTCTCCAGCTGGATTTCCTGCACTTCTCTCATCGCGTTCGCCAATTCTTCAGATCTCATGTAGGAAGTTACTGGTTTTGTTGAAGTCCTGGTAAACGTATTCAAATATCAATCCTTTTTTTTAATATAGTAAATATAAATCCTAGTTACCTCTCCCATAATTGCGAGTATTATTCTTAGTGTGTGAAATTGCAAAATGCTACTAAACAGAGTTACAACATTAAATCAAGTAGTTTCTATCATCTACCAAGATTTATTTTTATTTTTTTACTTTGTTTAAATGAATTTTATATTAGTACATTGCCCATTAGTTTATATGCACCAGTGTTTCCTCAATAAATGTTTATCTTGACAATCATATTATTGATCAGGTCGATATGGGTCGGGAAAAGTTAAACTCAATTTGATCAAAGACCAGTCTCAAAGAAACAATACATACCAAAAAAGAAAGCAAGGATTGAAGAAGAAAGCCCACGATCTACCCGCTCTCTGCAATATGCGTGGCCCACGCCTCCTATTTCGACCGTGAACTGATATATAAAATTTTATAGTTTTGAACAATTTTCTGAATTTAAAACACAGTTTAAAAATATCAAATAAATTCTAAAAAATGTAAAATTTTGGAGAATGATTGTAGACATGATAATAAACATGCTACAATAATTAGTTTCCATAAATGACTTCCCAAATAAAAAATATCATCATTTTATAAAATAGGCCAAAACATAAAAATGTAAACATATGAATTTTGACATTTTGGCTAAACCATGTTTTGAAACTTTACAAAATGATTATGTAGACTTAATAAAAGATATATATGATTGTTATTAAGTACATAAACTGAGAATACAATATTTTCACAAATACAATAGAAAATGAAACATATGAGTATGTATATGAAAATATATTTGTTTTATATCTAAGTAGTTAAACCAAATCACAATAATAAATATAAAATATGTAATTCCATATTTATAAACATGAAAACCAAAACTTGTGTTGTATATATATATGACTACATATATATACAAGGAAACCAATAAAATGTGTGTGTGTATATGATATTGAGCTTAAAGTACTAACACACATAGTATAACACCTAAGCTAAAAGT
Organism: Asparagus officinalis; assembly: GCF_001876935.1. Lineage (NCBI taxonomy): Eukaryota > Viridiplantae > Streptophyta > Magnoliopsida > Asparagales > Asparagaceae > Asparagus > Asparagus officinalis. The sequence continues at coordinate 17,885,016 of NC_033798.1, read as the reverse complement.
TACCCAAGCAATCTTGATCTTGATCTTCAATAAGCTTGACTTGGTACACTTGTGAATGAAGCTTGAACTTGATCTTTAACTTTGAATTGCGTAGGCTTCACTCCACAATTCCGCCAACCTCCATATGATATGATCGTGAATGCTCAATTCCATCCATCCTCCAACTTGTTGTTTGCTTAGAATAAATACAAAAACACAAACACTAGACAAATAATATTAGATATAAATTGTTTGTTAAACATCATCAAAACAAAAAGGCCAACACCTACGTCCACGGGGCAAGGAGAGGGTAGTTCTTACTATTAGAAATCAAGAGAATACAAATAGAGTTATAAATCTCACCGATTAAACCCTAAAAAAAGCTCTAGATCTCTCACAAATCTTCCACAATTGGATGCAGCAATACTCTCCAAACGAATGCTAAAAAACGTCCTTGCTTAACCCTAACTAATCAGGATTAGAGTTATATACTAACTCAAAACAAAACGGGTTGAAAACCCAATGCCCAGCACAAAACAGTCTGCGGTCGATCGCACAGGTATCGCGGTTGACCGTGGCGATCGACCGAACAAAACGACAGAGACTTAAATCGATTACAGGAAACCCACGGTCGACCGCAGCGATCGAACAAATCTCATCCCGAGAGCAAAATCATCTACGGGGTTGGCGCGGTCGATCTCCACGGTCGACCGCCTTCAAATTCGAATCCTACTGCCCTCCTGTGCACGTTCGTGGTCGACCGTCGCTGATTCACGGTCGATCGCCAGTCTGCCTGGTTGAATTCTCCAGCTGGATTTCCTGCACTTCTCTCATCGCGTTCGCCAATTCTTCAGATCTCATGTAGGAAGTTACTGGTTTTGTTGAAGTCCTGGTAAACGTATTCAAATATCAATCCTTTTTTTTAATATAGTAAATATAAATCCTAGTTACCTCTCCCATAATTGCGAGTATTATTCTTAGTGTGTGAAATTGCAAAATGCTACTAAACAGAGTTACAACATTAAATCAAGTAGTTTCTATCATCTACCAAGATTTATTTTTATTTTTTTACTTTGTTTAAATGAATTTTATATTAGTACATTGCCCATTAGTTTATATGCACCAGTGTTTCCTCAATAAATGTTTATCTTGACAATCATATTATTGATCAGGTCGATATGGGTCGGGAAAAGTTAAACTCAATTTGATCAAAGACCAGTCTCAAAGAAACAATACATACCAAAAAAGAAAGCAAGGATTGAAGAAGAAAGCCCACGATCTACCCGCTCTCTGCAATATGCGTGGCCCACGCCTCCTATTTGTTCAGGGCGGGCGGCGTGAACTCTGATTCGATCCGGGTATGCAATCTCGCCGCTGAGATGCTCAGTTGACTCGTTAACCTGATAGGAAGATGGCTTATTCCAAAATTCGTGCATAAGGGTAAGGAACTTTGGATGAACTAATGCGAATGGGTGTAAGCCTCGCTGCTCGGAAACACCTAATGCTGACCACACTGAGAGAGACGAAAGCGCGGGTAACGCCAGTTGGAGAATCTCATATTGCGAGAAATCCATGAATCTCTAGGGGCAAACGCACGAGCAAAAATGGTGGAAAAGTCTACTGTTTGAAAGAGGGTAAAACGACCCGAAATCCCAGGAGCTAATCCAAAATCACCTACTCGATTGACAGGCATAGCTTTTGTAGCTGCTTTATCTGCCTGAAGTCGTGTGAACCAGAAATGAATTAACAAATATGAAGCAAGAAATTGACTCATTTAATTCTCAAGAAAGCAACAGATATAATGGCCATATAGGTGAAAGCTAACCAAAAACAAAAACGCAAGAAAACAACAGGTTCGACTTGCCAAGATTCTTAAAGGATGAGATACAAAAGATGGAATCTGAGCTCAAGAATCCACGGGTTGAGGAGCTTCAGCTTTTGGACTCTAAGATCAGTTCAGTGAACGAGAGGACTCACGGTTTTGACAATGAGAAAAGAGAGAGGATTGCATTCTGGCAATATTTGTTGCAGGAGAGCAGTAGGCATCAAGATTATCCTCCTAAGATTTTTAGTGGCGGTATTGTAGAGTACAATTGTAGAATCATCCCTTGACTAATGTTGACGGATTGAATACATTCATCACAAATCCACCGGAGAATTCAATTGGGATCTCTGCTAGCAACGTTTTCTACGGGAAATTCTGATGGTGGGCTGCAGACATCCACGATGAATTCGCCTGATAATTAGATTAGTGCTTCAGATAACCATATTTTGATGGGATACAATGATAGAGAAACTAATTACAGTAAATTTGGAGAGTTTGGGGACCTGCGTCTCGGTTTCATGCAGAATCAACCCTTAACCAGCGGTGTTGATGCTTAGGCGATGTTGAAGGAAGAAGCACCACGGTTTTTCTAAGCATTAAGCTATAGTGATGCAACAATTTTGTACAGATTTCTACAGTTCTTAGTCTCTAGTCATGTTGTAATTCAGCTGGATAAATGTGTTGCGCGTAGCGAAAATTTCGGTAGCACTTCGGTAGCACAACAAGAGAGTCAGGTCGCAATAGGAAATCCTGTTTCACAAAGAAAACAAGAACTTAAGCAAAATATCTCAACCAAGTGAGATATCAACACTTCCTCTCATCAGTTCTAGGACTGACCTGTCGATGGAACCTAAAAGCTATTACAAATCACACAAATAGCGAGATAACCAATTTTACGTTGTTCGGCAAATTGCCTACATCCACGGGGCAAGGAGAGGGGAGATCTACTATTAGAGGGAGAGAATACAAGTAGGGTTTACAATCACACAACTTAAACCCTCAATCAAGCTCTCAAATCCCTCACAAATATCTCTCTCAAAAGGCACAAACACTTTTTCTCCCGCAACGGTTTTCCCTGTAGCCGCCAACAAAATTCGTGCTCAAAAACCCTTTGCACTGCTTTTTCTCCGTAGCCACAAAATTCTTTGCACCTGCCCACTTTTCACGCACAAAACCCTAGGCTATATATAAAGCTTGGAAATCTCAGGTGGGCCTTGCTTCTCTTCACGCGAAAAATCAAAAAATGCGTCCGGCTTTCTTCTCTTCACACTGAACCATGTCACGTGGTGCCCTCCCCCCTCCCCACGTTCACAATTCTCCACCTCGGTGAAGTTTTCCCAAAACTAAACCGACACCAAAGTAATCAAATGTCGGTATCTATTCACCAAATCGGCTGCATCATAAATAACTGCCTACGTATCTTCTTGCCCAAGGAATAAACCCGCCCGTAGTTCATCTAAATGGCCGCAAACGGCCTCAACAATCACGAATGTGTAACAAGTTTTGACAATAATCAAACTTATTGTCGGAACTACCTTATTGAGCATATCCACCATATTATCCTTCGTGTGGACTTTCACAATCTCCACATCGCCATCTTCAAGAACATCTTGAACAAAGTGATAACGAACGTCAATATGCTTCGTCCTCGCATGAAAAACCTGATTCTTCGCCAAATAGATAGCACTAACGAACGTCAATATGCTTCGTCCTCGCATGAAAAACCTGATTCTTCGCCAAATAGATAGCACTCATGTTATCACAATGAATAGGCTTCGTCCTCGCATGAAAAACCTGATTCTTCGCCAAATAGATAGCACTCATGTTATCACAATGAATAGTGACGGATCTCTACGATATACCAAGTTCCTCCAAAAGTTCTCGAAGCCAAATAGCCTTCTTCACAGCCTCCGTAACTGCCATATACTCTACTCCATTGTAGACAAAGCCGTCGTCGACTATAACGTGTATCTCCAACACACCGGCGCATAGGTCAAAGTGAATATATACCCCGTCGTAAACCGACGCTTATCTAAATCCCTGGCATAATCCAAATCAACATAACCAATGCATAGCTGCCCACTTGTAGTGTCCCGCTCATAAACTATATCAACATTGAGCGTACCTCGAATGTACCTCAAAATCCATTTCACAGTGTTCCAATGACCCACTCCTGGATCGTGCACGTATCTCGAAACCATGCTCACCGCCTGTGACAAATCTGATCTCGTACATACCATTGTGTACATCAAGCTCGCAACTGTGCTCGCATATGGAGTCTTCAACATCAACTCTCGATCTTCAACTGACTAAAGACTAGTTTAAAGCTTCAAATGGACTCCTAAAGATACACCAACGGGCTTCGTATCCATGCTACTATGAAATCGCTGTAGAACCTTCTTCAAATAAGCTACCCGTGTCAAATAAATTCTGTCCTTATTCTTGTCTCTGTCGATCTCCATCCCTAAAATGCACTTCGCCTCACTCAAATCCTTCATCTCAAAATCCTTTGAAAGCTGTGTCTTCAACTCATCTATAGCAGATTTGGAACTAGAGGTAACCAATATGTCATCGACATAAAGTAATAAATAGATGTATGCACCTCCTTTCAACTTGCGAAAATATACGCAAGGATCAAACTGGCGCCGAGTGTATGAATGACCAATCATAAAACCATCGAATCGCCTATCCACTGTCGAGGAGACTGCTTCAAACCATATAGCAATTTCTTCAATCTGCAAACCAATTTTTCCTTTCCCGCAGCTCGGAATCCCAATGGCTGAGAAATATATATTTTTTCATCAAAATCACCATGAAGAAATATTATCTTCACATCTAACTGATCTAACTCCAAACCATACTGTGCCACCAAAGCTAACAAAATTCGAATCGAAGAATGCTTTACCACCGGAGAGAAAACCTCATTATAATCTATTCCTTCCTCCTGTGCATAGCCATTCGCAACCAACCTAGCTTTGAACCTCAATGGAGTGCCCTCAATGCCCTCCTTCTTCGTGTATACACACTTGCAACCAATTGCCTTCCGCCTTTTTGGAAGCTCAACTAGCTCTCATATATCGTTCTTATGAAGAGACTCCATCTCCTCCTGCATAGCTACCTACCACGAATCAGCCTCCGAAGTCTGTTCGGCCTCTCTGAATGTAGTAGGCACCATCTCATCGATACTTTCCATCAAAAGTGCATACGCAACTGTGTCGGTATACCGTGATGGCAACCGTATATCTCTCATCTGTCTCCGAACCGTAATAGAATCCTGAACCTAAGCCGTCGGTCCCTGATCCTGCACATCAGTACCCGTATCCTCCGTGTCACCATCGTGCTTACCTGGTGTCACCTCAGTCGGCACTCTAATGGATACTATACCATATGAATAATGTGGAGCTGCATCGATCTTCACCACCTACGATATCTCCTTCGTCGGATCGCTCTCCACCCGATGAGAGCTGGGAAGTTTCAAGATAGAATCCTCATCAAACGTGACGTCTCTACTCAGCATAATCTTCCTATCAACTGGATCCCAAAGCTTGTATCACTTAACATCGAGCTTGAATTCTACAAATATGGCCTTCCTAGCTTGAGGTTCTAATTTATCTATTATCACATGATAAAATACAGGGCACCCGAATACCTTGAGCTGGTCATAGTCATGTGCAGGCTCTCCTGACCATTTCTCCATAGGGTTTTTCCCCTCAATCGTAGATGAAGGCAGTCTATTAATGAGGTGGCTCGCATATGTAAGTACCTCAGCCCAAAAGATCTTCTCCAAATTATTCTGCGACAATAAATATCGGACCTTCTTCAGCAAAGACCGATTTAGCCTCTCTGCCACCCTATTCTACTATAGTGTATGACTAACCGTGAAGTGCCTCTCTATGTCCTCGTCTCGATATAGCTACAAAAAGGGGTCTAAAGTATATTCACCACCGTTATCGGATCATAATATCTTAATCTTTCTCCTAGTCTGCAGTTCCAATCTCTTTTTTTACTCCACAAACAAACCTAGGACTTCATTCTTATGCTTCATGGTGTACACCCAACAATGCCTAGAATAGTTATCTACGAATATGACGAACCAATATCGACCGCCAATTGATGCAGTCTTGGTAGGACCCTAAACGTCTGTGTGCACGTAGTCCAGGATGCCCTTTGTCCTATGAATGGCTATCCCAAACTTCACCTTCATATTCTTACCAAGAACACAGTGCTCACAAAATTCTACTTTACCACTATTGGCTCCCTTGTAGACATTAAAAAAATGCCAAAATTCGAAAGATGAAAAGAAGGGTCAGGGAAACAAACCCCTTTTCAATCAGAAACGAGGTTCGTTGTGTAGAAAAGATCAACCTCGAGAATGAGAGTCGCCATGCAGCAGAACTCAACATTGAAAGATAAAGTTCATTATTGAATGAAACGGATCTACGAGACTTGAAGCTCGTCATTAGATACGAGGTTCGAGGTTCGCTAGTGAATACGAAACTTGAAGCTCATCATTGGATATGAGGTTCGAGGTTCGCTAGTGAATACGAGACTTGAAGCTCGTCATTGGATACGAGGTTCGAAGTTCATCATCGGAGGTGAAGTTCGTCAGTGAAGACGAAGCTTGTCATCATATTTAAAGCTCGTCAGTGAAGATGAAGCTCATTATTAAAGAGGCTCACGAGGCTCGCCACACAGCGAGGCTAGCCACGCAGCGAGGCTCACCACGCAGTGAGGCTCGACATCAAACACGAGGTTCGCCACGTAGCGATACTCGACATCAAACATGAGGTTCACCATACAGCGAGGCTCGACATCAAAGATGAGGCTCGCTACGTAGTGAGGCTCGACATCAAAGACGAAGTTCGCCAACACAGTGAAGTTCGTCACCCGCATTAAATCAGGTTGTAACGGTCATGAAGATCCAGTCAATCATGTGGACTAAATTCAAGGAGTCAGTTACGCCACGACTTCGTAATTTTAGCGCATCAGTTACACCCACGACTCCACTATTGTAGCACGTCGGTTACGTGCTTAAAACCCTATAAATAGCCATCGATGGCTACAAAGAAAGGGGTTGGTTGATTATCGATTAATTAGAGATTTTCAAGCTTGTACTTAGAGAAGCATCAGAGATCAAAGTTTCTACACGCTCGACTCAAGCATCGGGGGAAGCATCCTTTCGCCACCTAGAACCCACCTTAAACAAAAGAGAAGTTGAATTAATCTTCTCTTCCTCTGTAATCGAGAGAGTGTGTGAGTAATTATAAGGGTTTCGTACCAAGTGATCGAACCCATTTCTTAAAACAAGAAAATCAATCCTAACATCAATTTTTCGACCCTACATCCCTTCAATAGCCCCTGCTTGCACAAAGCCTGTAGTGACTTCTCTCCTGTGTGCCCCAACCTATAATGTCAAAGCCTGCTCATGTCCGTCTTTGAAATAGCTGAAGCAACCTAGCCAATCTCGGTGCTCCCCTTCAGATAATACAAGTTTCAACTGCGGACTCCTTTCATCACCACTAAAGATCCCTTAGTAATATTAGCTACGACATCCTCAAAGGTCACCTTGAATCCCTTCGCCTCCAAAGCTCCAACTGAGATAAGATTCTTCTTTAGCTGAGGAACGAATCTCACTTTCTTTAATTCACGGACTACTCCATCGTGCATCCGAATCCGTATAGTACCTATCCTATAAATACCACAGGATTGATCATTTCCTATGACAACAACACCCCTATCGAGTCTCTCAAAACGATGAAAACCAATCTCACCTAGGGGTCACATGATAGGTAGCGCCGGAATCAAGCATCCAATCTGATGCATCCAAGTAGTTCACCTCCGGAGTAATCAATAGAGAAAAGCTCGAATCATCGGAATCATCGCCTTTCGCAATATTCACCTCATTGGCCTTCAGGCCCTTTTTCTTGCTATTCTCCTTCTCTTTGACCTTTGGACAATCTCTTTTCCAATGTCTCTGCTCCTTGCAGAATGCACATTGGTTCTTTTCTAGCTGGTGACGACCTCTTGACTTTGACCTTCCTCTATTACCACTTTTTGGATATAGGCTTATTCCTCTCGTCGATAAGGTCTCTCCTGAAGTACTAGCGTGGGAAGTCTTCTTATCCTTCCTCCTCAAATCGTAGTTCATCAAAGCATTAGTCACTTCACTATAGCTGATAGAAGATCTCCCATTCAACAAAGTGAGCACGAAGGTATCATACTCCTCATCCGGTAAGGAGCCCAACAAAATAATCGTCTTGTACTCATCCGATATCTTCTCATCAATATTCGCCAAGTCTGACAACAACTTCGTATAGCTGTTCACATAAGTTTCAAGCGAGGTGCTTCTGGACATCTGGAATCTGAATAACCTACGTAGCAAATGCAACATGTTCTCAATACTCTTCGTAAGGTACTTATTGTTGTGAATTTTCCACATCTTCATCGCAGACGTCACCCCAATCACATCATACTTCAGCTCCTGTTCCAAACAGAACCTAATCACTTCACATGCATTCATATTCATCTTTTTCCATATCGCCTTTTCATATTTTGGTGGTCTCTCGTGGACCATGATGGTCTCCTCTAATTTCTAAGCATTGAGTACATCCTGTATGTTGCTCATCCACAAACCAAAGTTGAATTTATCGTCATACTTCACCATACTAATTTTGGTATTCTGAAAACCAACTTGAACTGTACTCGCCATCGACTTACTGGTTTTACCTTCTTCTCCCATTGCAAACTAATTCCAAGTTGTAGAGAAAGAATCAAACTTTAACAGAAAATAAGAATTACCTAACTGAACCCTAGATCAGATTCCAAATAAATCTCCTGTCCACACGAGAAAAGCAAAATCTCGAACGGTAACTTCTAATGCTATCTCCACCGAAGCCTAGAACTCCAAGAACCAAGCTTCACATAAGAATCTTCCTCCACATAATTCCAAAAACCCTAGATCTAAAATCTGGGCTCTGATACCACTTGTTGCGCACAGCGAAAATTTCGGCAGCACTTCAGCAGCACAACAAGAGAGTCAGGTCGCAATAGGAAATCTTGTTTTACAAAGGAAATAAGAATCTTAAGCAAAATATCTCAACCAAGTGAGATATCAGCTCTTCCTCTCATTAGTTCTAGGACTGACCTGTCGAGGGAACCTAAAACCTATTACAAATCACACAAATAGTGAGAAAACTAATTTTACATGGTTAGACAAATTGCCTACGTCCACGGGGCAAGGAGGGTGAGATCTACTATTAGAGGAAGAGAATATAACTAGGGTTTACAATCACACAACTTAAACCCTCAACCAAGCTCTCAAATCCCTCACACAAATATCTCTCTCAAAAGTCACAAACACTTTTTCTCCCGCAGCATTTTTCTTGTAGCCGCCAACAAAATTCATGCTCAAAAACCCTTTGCACTGCTTTTTCTCTGTACCCACAAAATTCTTTGCACCTGCCCACTTTTCACGCACCAAACTCTAGGCTATATATAAAGCTTGGAAATCTCGGGTGGGCCTTGCTTCTCTTCACGTGAAAAATCAAAAAATGCGTACGGCTTTCTTCTCTTCATGTTGAACTGCGTCACGTGGTGCCCCCGTGTGACGCCCCTAGGTTCACACAAGGCTGCAGTCCAAGGTGAAACCAAGAATGTCAAACCTGCTATGCACCATACCGTGCAATAACATGTTTCACCATCACAATTAACATCTATCTAGTAGAATCAACAACTGGTGTAGGTACAAAACAGGTAAGAGATAATATAAGGAATACTGATGAAATGATAATAGTCACATAAATATCTCATCATCCAACAATACAGAAATACATAGTCAAGATCTGAGTAGATAAACTGAAATACTCAACAAGTCTCAAATACAAATATCTGACGATAAGGAGATAAGGCTCACAACCTTTACAACTTCTAGAATAATACCCTCAAATGTCTAACGTCACTACAGTGGAGCCCAAAGAAAATAATACATAGCTAGAAAGTAAAGCTGAACACTAATGTGGTTGTAGGCATATAAAATTGCTTATAGGTCCCTTAGCACAGCTCGGCACAAACCGACGAACCAACGAGGCGACGAATCGCACGCAAGCAACGGAATAAATCCATTCGCGTTCGGAATCAAGCCAAGTGTTGAAGAGTCAACGAGTGATCCAACCAAAGACAAACTCGGACGAATCACGATCGAATCAAGATCAGTTTCGGACTCGAACTCAGAAGCGGATTTACTGCCAAATCAGAAGCGGATTTACTGCCAAATCAGATCAACAAAATCAGAATCTAAGTCAACCGAATCACGGACAGAACCGAGAAACGGATACAGCGCAAAACGACGAAAAAAAACAGCAAACCCAGAGGGGCTCGGCCAAAACCGAGCCGCCTCAAGGTGGCTCGGCCAAAGCCGAGCCACCCTGAGGTGGCTCGGTGGCCGAGCACCTTGAGGTGGGCACGGCCAGAGCGAGAGCCACCTCAGTGTGGCAGCCTGCCACTTGTGCGCCCAAAGGCACAGTGCATGGCTAGCCTATAAATAGGCCTAGAGATGTTCATTTTCAGAGGTCGAACTTTCAAGAGCCGAAACTCTGCCGGATTGAAGAGTGAACTCGGAGCTTGAAGACCAGAAGACTTGCACCATTCAGATCTGATCCTCGGCGACCATCCACGTCAGAAAAGGCAGGATCTCGAGAGGAAGAAAGAACAGATCTGAGATCTACACGAGGCTACACTCCAGATCTAAGCTTGGTCTTAGATCTCGAGATCCGAGCGATTATTCCCTTGGTGGATTAATCCCTCCCGGCTATTATTCCCTTCGTGGAATAATACCCGCATAATCGTGTAGATCCGACCGGATCTAGATCGCGCGGTGGTCCACGGATTAACCCCGGCGCAGGCAAAGAACCCACCAAAGCGAGCGACCGCAAAACAGGAGCTCGTGATTTGTTCACAGAGGAGAGTTGTAATTTTTCTTTATTTTCTTTGATTTAGTTGTAACCGGATCTATAAAAGACCGGATCTTTGTAATCCAAGATGACAATTATCTCAATGAAAAAGAAAACAGTTTTCCACGCGAACAATCTGGCGACCACAGTGGGAGCCAACGGTCTCGCTGCCGAGATCGTCACGTCGCAGCCGCGGATCTCAATCCCGGTCGTGGAGGAGGTCGAGTATGAGTTCGACCAAGCCAAGTTCGAGGAGTACGTGTCCTCGTCCGGATCTACCTCCCCCCGCAAGTCCAAGATGTTCTCCTCCAGGAGAAAAGTTCGTTGGTTCGAAGAAGCTCGGAAAGCCAACGAAGCTCTCACCCCAGCTGACGCCAAAGTCGCGTCGGGTGAAGTTCTGCCGACCTCCAACCAGGTCAACCCAACTCTTGCCAACGCCTCCACTGTTGAAGGCGTTGTGACTCTCTCAAAGAGAGCCTGCCAGAGGTGTCGTCAACGCCTTGCGCAGCAACTCGCCAAGGCGATGGAGTCTACAGACGGATTCCGCTACAACGCGGATCTGAAGAACAGAAGAGGGAAACAGCCTCAACCACCACCGGGTTATCCTTAAGAATATTAGCGTAATATTCTCCAGGAAGCTCAAGCTCAGGAAGCCCGTAGAAAGCTGCAAAAGGAGGAGGCAAAGAAGCCACCCCCACCCCGCCAAGTCTGGAAGCCGAAGTCTGAAGTGGCGACTCAGGCCAAAAAGCAACCATCGCAGCCTTCTAAGCAAGGTCAAACTCCGGCGAATCAACCAAAGTCGCCGTTAATTCCTATGGCTACTCCGGGAGATCATGCAGAATCATCCCGAAGGAGGAAGCCAGTTTTGGAGCGCCTCGGTCCACTTCCCAAAGAACGAGGCAAAACTCCAGTTCAAGAACGGTTGGGGCCAATGAAGAAGTCCCAAACAATTCAACATGCTGGGGGTCGCCGCAACCCTCAACATTTGGAGAAAATCGTGGCACCCAAGCGTACAACTTTGCGCATCGAAGTGCAGGAACCCGCTGAAGATTCACACCCACAAAGGCGCGTTTCGAGGCGTGTGACTCTAGAGAGCTCAAAGAAGGAAATTCATTCTCAGAAGGAAACGTTGTTGTCTGATGACGATGACGTTATACCTGGGAGATCGTGCCAACACACGATAGGTTGCTCCGACTTTCAAACGGACAAGCTGTACTATCGTGCTGGAGGTACGAGCAAATCCAGAAAGAGGAGCCCTCAAAGATTAGAGACTCAATGTCCTTGCTCAAAACTCATTCGGGCGGTATTATCTGAGTGCGACTGCACCAAAATGTTTCCCGAAAGAGTTTCCATGTTCCAAAGACTCAGTATGGAAGCGCCAAAGCCAAGGACTAGACGTTTCCGAAGAAATTGATTTTCGCTCAAGAGATGAAGAAAACAGGTATTCCGTGTCCATACCCAAGAGAGTGGGAATCAATCCCATATCCGGCGAAGTTCAACTTAATTAACTTCACGCCGTTTAATGGGATGGGTTCGCCCACTCAACATTTGATTTACTTCAAATCACACTTGGGAGTAATCTCCGGTAATGAGCCTCTGATGGTGCGGTCATTCGTCGGCACTCTTCGCGGAGCCGCCTTCGATTGGTATCGTCGCCTCAAGCCAGGTAGCGTGAATAGTTGGGATGACATGGAGACCAAATTCCTCACCAACTTCTTCGACGACGACACAGAGATATCCATCGGGTCGTTGCTTGATGAGAAACAGAAAGACGGGGAATTGGTGGACACCTTCGTCAAGAGGTTCCGGAACAAGGCGATGAACTGTCGGGACCCGATCACTGAGGAATTCATCCTCCAGACGTGCTACAACAACCTCACACTGGACGTGTTGGAAGCAATGGGGACAGCACCGTCCAAGACATGGAAGGATCTGAAGGTCCGAGGAGAGCAAGCCGAGCGATTCCTCAGAAGAAAGAAGGCGGAGAGAGGCCAACAGGCGAATAATGCTCCGCAACAGAATTTCGTCCCACGGGGGAAAGGTAAGGCACATGCTAATGCAGTTGATGCTAATCAAACCTTTCAATTGCAACCTCAGCAACAGCAGCAGCAGCAACAAGCACCACAACAAGCTCGGGGGCAATGTCAACAACGGCCTCAGAAGCAGAAATCTTCAGAGCCAAGATTTCCCAAAGTGTACTCCTTCAAAGATGACGAAGTTCCCGGCATTTTTAAATACTTGTTGGAAAACAATAAAATTCAGCTGCCGGCGATTGTGGATCAAGAAGGGGCTAACAAAGTGACGGATCCGAGGTATTGTGCATACCACAGAGCGGTCCATCACCCTACGAAGTCATGCTATCACCTCAAGGATAAAATCCAGGCGCTAATTGATGTGGGTGTCATAACCCCGAAGCCTGCCAAGAATGTAGGAGCAAACGCAGTGTCAATCAATTTTGGATCGGTGCCCACAACATGGTTCGAGCCGAAACGCGTCACCAAGGTGGGAATGAAGACGGTGAATGAGGACCCACATGGACAGCGCCAAAAAGGGCTTGTGCCACACACAGTCCCAAACGGCGAAATCCTCTGGGTTCACCCCGATCTGATTGAAGATGAACAATGGGCTGGATCGTCATCCAAGAAGAAGTCCAAAGAGAAAGGAAAGTCTTGCTGCGGAGTCTCTGCTATCCCAGGAGAAGATGACGAAAGAATCATAGCTTTCCCGCTCTCTGAAGAAGAACAAGAAGTTTTTGCAACCCGAAGCGGAAATGAGTATCACTACAACTATCCACCACCTAGTGAGCAGGGGGTGAATAAACGGGGACCAGCCAAAACTCTCACGGAGATGGGAGTGATTGCAAGTCCCACACCGGGTAAAGAAGCTCAACGCCAGCCGGTGAATAAACCAAAAGAGAAGAATACCCAGGAGGTGCAGAATCCGAAGCAGTCTCGTTTCAGCCGCCCGATTGGAAGAGACAAACCGGAAAGCTCGAAGACTCCGCAAGTCTTCGATATAATGGCTCAACTAGTTAACATTCCAGCACGGATAACTCTGTATGAGTTGCTGCGGTTGTCCAAGGAAACCAGGGAGGCCTTGCAAGAAGCTTTGGCCAATTCAGAGGTGTTTCTGACTCAAGTCAAGCCAGCGCCTGAAAATCCAGAACCGCTGAGTCAACAATGCAATATAGCGACAAAGAACCTTCCCTACATTACTTTCACCAAAGAGGATATGCAGACGAAGAATTCGAACCACGATCGACCGCTATACTTCATCGGGTACATCGGCTCCAGCAAAGTCAACCGAATCCAAGTGGATCCGGGTTCTGCTGTGAGTATTATGCCGCTTCGCTTGATGCATTTCCTCGGTATTGCGTTTACAGGCACTGTTATCTACGGATTCAACACTAGTGGGTCAAGACCCTTGGGTAAGATCCGGGTAAAGTGTCAAATGGGGGATTTAAAGACAGAAGTCACGTGCTATGTGATCGATGCCGAGACTTCGTACAACTTACTATTGGGTCGACCTTGGATCCATAGTAATGTTATAATTCCCTCTACTCTCCATCAGTGTTTGAAGTATGTCGACACTGACAATGAGGTTAGGACGGTGGTCGCGGATAAGCAACCATTCAAAGGGTATGAGAATTATTTCACCGATTCTCTCCTTTATGGTAATGAATCCGATACTGAACCATCGGCCCAGGGCACAGACAGCGGAGAAGAAGCTGATTCTGAAGCCGGATTCGATTACAATGGCGGTTTTGTTTTAAATGACATTGTACCCTTTGTAATCAATCTTGACGATGAACAATCGTCAGATGGAGGTTGTAACTGGCAACTTGCCGATATTGCAATAAAAGATGATTTAGAGTACTCCTTGTCTCTTGATGATGTGATAAAAGAGCTGTATGATAATCCTGAGTTGTATATGCCGATCCGATCGTCCTATGTAACAAAGGAACGCCTCCAGCATTCTTTCGGAACAACCATGATCATCCCGAACAAGGTAGGAGGTGCAAAAGAAGTAATTTATGGTAAAGGAAAAAACTCTCCGTTACCAGATCATTTCCTAAGTGAAGACGAAGATGATGACAAACCTGGTCGACATCTATCCAAGTATAGTCCAGAAGCACGCAAGCTCATGGAAAAGCAGGGGTACGATTTCACACTCGGAGAAGGTTTATACTTCGATCGAGGTCCTCGTAATCCAGCCAAAGCAGTATATGTACCAAAAGGTAAACCTGAGGATTATTATAAATATGGGCGAGGCTTAGGTTATGTTTCATCAGATGACGAATGTGGTTGGCAAATTATCGATCAAATTGCTAACAAAGCCAAGAAGGGATACTCTCCCGATGCTTCAGAGTGGGACTCCGATACAAGTCTGGGAGAAGTTTTCAAAGCCCTAATGGCAAATATGGCTACAGCTGATCCATCCACCATGGAAGACGACGATCAAATGCCAACATGGGAAGACCCGTGGGTTCACCATCTGAATATGCAATATGGCGATAGGTTCGAGCAAAGAGAACCACCCACTGAAGATAAAATAGTCCAGATTAACATGGGTGATGAGGCCAACCCAAAGCCTATATTCATCAGCGACAGTCTTCCCCCAGATGAGAAGGAGGAATTGATTGCTCTCATCAGGGAATATATCGACGTCTTCGCATGGAATTATGAAGACATGCCAGGGCTCGACCCCAATGTCGCAATGCACCGCCTCGATATCAAGCCGGATGCCAAACCTGTCAAGCAACAGCAAAGACGGTTTCGTCCGCAGATTATGGAAGCCATTGAGGCAGAGGTTAAGAAGTTGATCGAATCAGGATTTATCCGAGAGGAACAACATCCAGACTGGTTAGCTAATATCGTTCCAGTTATGAAGAAGAACGGTAAAATCAGAATCTGTATTGACTTCAGGGACCTGAACACGGCATGTCCGAAAGACGACTTTCCTCTCCCAATCACAGATGTCATTATCGACAATACATGTGGATTTGAGAGGATGTCTTTTATGGATGGTTTCTCGGGGTATAACCAAATCAAGATGCACCCAGATGATGAGAAGCATACAGCGTTCAGAACGCCCCTCGGTGTCTTTTGCTACACCGTAATGCCTTTTGGTCTGAAGAATGCAGGCGCCACGTACCAGCGAGCAATGACCAAGATTTTCCAAGAACATCTCAGGAAAACAGTCGAATGCTACGTTGATGATTTGGTTGTAAAAAGCCGCAATAAAGAAGATCACATCAAGGACTTGAAAACGATGTTCGATCTCATGAGGAGTCATCAATTGAAGATGAACCCCACTAAATCATTCCTTGGAATGTCCAGCGGAAAATTCCTGGGATTCGTCGTCACCACTAAAGGTATTCATATCGATCCCGATAAGGTGAAGGCGATACATGAACTGCAACCTCCTAGAAACCTAAGAGAGCTCAGAGGATTGCAAGGGCGTTTAGCTTATATCCGGCGTTTCATCTCAAATCTTTCTGGGAAGTGCCAACCGTTCTCTAAGCTGAACAAGAAAGGGGTATCATTTATCTGGGATGATGCTTGCCAAAAAGCATTCGAAGATATCAAAACGTATCTGGCGAACCCTCCTGTTCTCGTTGCACCGAAATCTGGTAAACCGTTCTTGATTTATCTCAAGGCGATGAACCACTCGATAAGTGCCTTACTAGCGCAAGACGATGATAACGGTCACGAACAGGCAGTTTATTACCTAAGTCGGACCTTGGTAGGCGCAGAGTCTCGATATCCGATGATTGAGAAAGAATGCCTTGCATTGGTATTTGCGATGCAAAAGATGCGGCATTACCTGGTGGGACAGACGATCTACGTTATCTCCAACGTTAATCCAGTACGGGTGTTTATGACGCAACCGGCCTCTATGAATTGGCGGCTAGCGAAGTGGGCCCTTCTCTTGTCCCAATACGATTTGCACTTCAAGCAGCAGAAGTCGATAAAAGGACAGGCGATTTGTGATCTTTTGGCGGCAAACCCGACCACAGATACGGCAGAAGTATATGATGACTTGCCGGATGAAACCCACGAGGTTAACACCACATCACACCAACAAGTATGGCAATTATACTTCGATGGTGCCTCAAGAGCAGTTAATAAGGTAATAACCCCGGGAGGTCATACAGTTTCCTCTGGGGTTGGAGTTGTCTTAATCTCCCCGGGAAAACATGTGATGCCTCGGGCTTATTCATTGACTAGTCCGTGCTCCAATAATGTAGCCGAGTACAACGCGCTTCTCATTGGACTCAGTTTCGCCAAAGAGCTGGGGGTCGAATATCTCGAAGCTTTTGGAGATTCGCAATTGATAGTCAACCAAGTTCGCGGTGAGTATGAAGTCAGGAATCAAGACCTGATCCCGTACCACCAGGAAGCCATCAAAATGGCAGAATCTTTCGAAGAATTCTTCATCGAATATATCCCTCGTCTCCAGAACGCTTATGCAGACGCACTGGCGGCACTAGCAGTATCACTGGCACAGCCTCCCGAAGCTGAGCTGTTAGTCACAGTACGGACGCATCAACTCTGCGTACCCATATACAGTACGGAGATTGAAGAAGAAGAGGATAGAAACGTGAACGCCAAAGAGGTGAATTCAACTCAAATTGGGTCTGAGTCCCGAGATTGGCGTTTTCCCATCATTGACTACGTCCAGTATGGTATTCTGCCAGAAGACGTAAAAGAAAGGGAATCAATTCGCCGAAGAGCGCCAAGATTCTTTTATAATGCCGAGACCCATACGTTATACCGTAGGGGATACGATGGTTTATTACTCCGATGCCTTTCGAACAAAGAAGCAGAAGAAGTTCTTAAGGAAGCACACGCAGGAGAATGTGGTGCACATCAGCCCGGTCCTAAACTGTATGATCGCATCAGAAGGATGGGATACTATTGGCCCACAATGGTTCGTGACGCGATCGAGTACGCCCGACAGTGTCATGCTTGCCAAATACATGCAAATTATATGCATCAACCGCCAGAGCAGTTGCACACGTCAACCACGTCTTGGCCGTTCGAGACTTGGGGTATGGACATCGTCGGTCCTATTTTTCCTCCCTCAGTCAAAGGCGATCGATTCATTCTGGCGATCACGGATTACTTCTCAAAGTGGGCTGAAGCAATTCCGCTTAAAGAAGTAAAGACGAACAACGTCATCAATTTCATCAAGCATCATGTCATCTACAGACACGGCGTGCCAAGAAGGATCATTCATGACAACGGTCCGCAATTTATAAGCAACGCCTTCATCAGATTTTGTAACAAGTTCAAAATTGAAGACGTTTCATCAACACCTTATTATCCCGCCGCGAATGGATTAGCGGAGGCGTTTAACAAGACGATCATCAAGATCTTGTCAAAGCTCGTGAAGACCAATAAACGAGACTGGGACGATAAACTCGGTGAAGCACTCTGGGCTTATCGCACCACCATACGCACGCCTACGGGAGCTACCCCGTATTCGCTGGTATACGGATGTGAAGCTGTGCTACCGCTGGAAATTCAGATTCCGTCCCTTCGGATCGCCCTCGCAACGGAGATGACGACGGAGGAACAACATCAGAAGCGTCTCGAAGAGCTCGAGAGGCTGGATGAAAAGCGTTTGGAGGCTCAACAACACATCGAGTTTTACCAAGCCAGGATGTCAAGGGCTTTTAACAAAAGAGTCCGACAGAGAAGCTTCAAGGAAGGAGATCTGGTCCTCGCTGCTCGCCGACCAATAATTCTCACCTCCAAGAAGAAAGGTAAATTCGAACCCAAATGGGAAGGACCGTTTGTAATAGACACAGTCTATTCAAACGGCGCATATCGCCTGATTACTCAAGAGGGCGCCAGGCAATTAATGCCAATAAATGGGAAGTTCCTGAAAAAGTACTATCCCTAGTACATTCAGGATAACTCATTTACCGGGAAGTTCCTCGAAGAATATTACACTTAATATTCTAGAGGATAACCCAAAATCATTGTCACCACCAAAATCCCTCACTGATCAATTTCAATTGACAGTGAGTCCACCAAAAATGTTTTTCTGGCCCTCTTGATTCTTTCCATGAACAAGAGGTCCACTTTCAGTTCGGAGTCCCTTTTCGATAAACGAAAGAACTCCTTCCCTTTTTCTCTTTGGTTAAACCTTGTTCATGGTTATAACCGGAGTTGAAAATACCACTTCGATAAACGAAGGACCCATTTTCAGTTTAGATAACTCATCCTATAAAAGGCAAGTTTATCTAAATTTTCCAGATTCTCGGAGTGGACACCCCACTTCTAGTTTCTTCTTCGCTGGAAATAGAATATAAAATTCTTCCTTTCCAGAATCAGGGAATAGAATATAAAATTCTTCCTTCCTTGTCTGTTGGGTTCGCCTTCACCCTAAAAGAAGACCGGGAAATAGAATATAAAATTCTTCCTTTCCCGCACCAACCTTTTCTAAGAATCTATCAATCTAGGATTCATCCTAGGAAGTTTATCCCGAATCCTAAGCAGGGATAAGTCTGCGCCTAACACGCGCTGCCGGTTTAGTCTTTTTCCGCACAAAAAGACACCAGAGTCTGATTCTGGGGTATTTTATCCTGAAACCTAAGCAAGGATAAGTCTGCGCTTAACCTGCGCTGCCGGTTAGTTCTTAACCGTTAAAAAGAACACCCGTCCACATATTCAACATTGTGGCAGGTCGTCATTAATAACACCAAAATCCATGCCTTACACGCATGGGGAATGTCATCCTGAATCCTAAGAAGGGATATGCCGACGCCTAACACGCGTCGCCGGTTTAGTCTTTCGCCGTAGAAAAAGACACCAGAAGACCAGTCTGGGGTATTTTATCCCGAAACCTAAGTAGGGATAAAGTCAACACCTAACACGTGTTGCCGGGTAGCCTATTCCCGTAACAATGGCGAAGTCTATGTATTCGACATCATAGCACGAAGTCTAAGAGAATTCATTCTCTTAGCACAACGTTACATGCGAACGGAGTTAGACAATCCGCATGCTAGCCCGACTCAAACGGTAGTCGGTAAAGGCTAATCAAACCCGTTGAAGGCTGGGGGTTAGCCAAAAATCCTAAAGTCAACACCTAACACGTGTCGCCGGGTAGCCTATTCCCGTAACAATGGCGAAGTCTATGTATTCGACATCATAGCACGAAGTCTAAGGGAGTTCATTCCCTTAGCACAACGTTACATGCGGAACGGATTCCGACAATCCGCATGCTAGCCCGACTCAAACGGTAGTCGGTAAAGGCTAATCAAACCCGTTGAAGGCTGGGGGTTAGCCAAAAATCCTAAAGTCAACACCTAACACGTGTCGCCGGGTAGCCTATTCCCGTAACAATGGCGAAGTCTATGTATTCGACATCATAGCACGAAGTCTAAGGGAGTTCATTCCCTTAGCACAACGTTACATGCGGAACGGATTCCGACAATCCGCATGCTAGCCCGACTCAAACGGTAGTCGGTAAAGGCTAATCAAACCCGTTGAAGGCTGGGGGTTAGCCAAAAAATCCTAAAGTCAACACCTAACACGTGTCGCCGGGTAGCCTATTCCCGTAACAATGGCGAAGTCTATGTATTCGACATCATAGCACGAAGTCTAAGGGAGTTCATTCCCTTAGCACAACGTTACATGCGGAACGGATTCCGATAATCCGCATGCTAGCCCGACTCAAACGGTAGTCGGTAAAGGCTAATCAAACCCGTTGAAGGCTGGGGGTTTGCCAAAAATCCTATGAGTATTATGGTCAATCATTTCAAACGTGATGAGGAATCATAATAAAGATAAAGATAAAAACCAATTCCACTAAAGAGAATCAAATGTCAAGGTTTTCAGCAAATAAAATCATACATCAAGCCCATGGCTAAGAATCTGCTGACTGAATTCAGATAACTTCTCGTCATAAGAGCGTCTAAGCTCCTCCTGCAACTCAGCTCTAACAGACTCTTCGTTCGCAGCTAAAGTCCTCACAGCATCCTCCTCTGTCTCAGCCAGTCTCTGCTTCAAGGACTTCAGCTCATCAGATAAAGCAGCATTTGCTTGCTGATTCTGCATCTTTGTGTCTTCCTTCTCACGGAGTTCTCGTCGGAGCTGATCTATCTGAGAATCAAGCTCCTCGAGGAAAGAAGATCTAGTGGCGAAATCAGCCTCAACTCGATCTATGCGGTCCCGCTGCACCTGAATCTCGAGCTCAGCAACCATCCGAGTACTGCGCCATGTCTGTAAGCGAGCATCCAACTCGGCAGCAACGAATGAAGAGGCACCTGTATCCCGGAGCTCATGAAACATCTGAAGCTCACGCTCTAAGCGATCAAGGTCATCAACCATAGCCGTCGCTAGATCCGGACATCCTATGTCCCTAATCAAGTTTATCTTGGAATCGAGGTAGGGCTTAAATTGGCGAAGAGAAAGTCCGTCGTGGAGGAGTTTGCCAATTATAACAGTCAGGGAGGAGAAATAAGAGCGGACTTCTACGCTGATGATGATCTTCTCAGGGTCATCCCCTGATAACAACTCCTTAACGAGGATATGAAGCTGAGAAGGAAGCCCTACACAAAGAAGAGAAGTTCGTCAAAAGCCTCAATGAGGAAATGAACGGCATCGCTCAGCTAATTAAATTATACCTCCTTCCCCTCGAGTCACTGGGGGTGATGGAGATGTAACAACTGTAGCTGCATCGACTGGTGGAGTTGGTCGCACAGCCGGCTCAACATGGTCTTTCTCAACAAAAGCTCCTGTCAAATTCAAAACAGAATTCGCAGAGGCGTTACATTATAGCTGCATTAGTCAAGGTCGACTAGTCCTATAATCAACTCAGCAGGAGGCACATACCTTCAAAGGAACCATCCTCAGGATTGTTAGCAAATGCGGACTCAGGAAACATGTCTCCAGGTAGCTGGTCATCAATCTGAGGTGAGCTATATATGTAGTGCATCATAGGAGTGTCCGCAAACAGGCTTCCCTCGTCAAAATCGTCGATGGAGAAATCTGACATAAAAGAATATAAGTGCCAAAGAATAATGAAGAGACTACAACTAATGGAAATGAGTTACCTCTCACGGGTGCATCAGCCTCTTCGTTTCCAAGGTTCGCCTCCTGCAAATTATCTGAAGGAGCAAGGAGTAGAGGACAGTTAGAGGATACACAAATTCATTAATGTATTATCTAAAGAAATACGCTGTCAGTGATAGATGTACCTTGACTCACAGAATCTGGTCCTACACTGATCTCCTCCCTAATGTCAGCAACCCCTGTAGACTTCTCTACAGGGGGTAGTGGGTCAGACTCATCGGGAGATAAGGGAACAGGATCGGGACTCATCTCATCCTCCCCACGCACTCCTATATAGAAATGGAAAAGCATGAGTCAATGTTCAGAATAACCAAGAAAATGGTTCAAAGAGTAGACGTTACCTCTGTCACTAATAGGGTCATCTCCAGCCAGATCCATGTCAGATGCTCGTGAAGCTACACGAGGTTTGCGGGCCAATCTCTTCCGCCTAGCAATAGGGATCGAAGGTCTCGCCTGAGGAGGAGGACGGAAATCTTCATCCTGATCAACTGTGGTATCTGGAACATCAAACCATAGTCAGTTTCAACACTTCTGGAAGATAGAAGAAAAAGATGAAGTGCAAACCTCGCTCGGAAAAGTCATCGTAATCTTCGGGATCCCCGCCCGAAGCCTCGTCTGTGGAATGGAATGTCCTCTGTCCCTCTTCGTCAATCCGACGAGTCTTGTTCCGTATCCTCTGTGCCCGGGCGTTTTCCCGAATCCTGCGGGAATCAACCTGGGAAGCTGCCTCAGCCTCTAACTCTGCGATTGGCTTCACAGGGATAGTCTTGTTGGCTGCTAACAACCATTTGCAGCTCAAGAAAGTAAGGTTCAACTGCCGGTCAGCACTCGGGAGACTAAATCTAACACCAGTACAGCCAGTCACGGTCCACAACCAAGCGCGGAGACCGTCTATCAAACCACTATGAGTACGAAGCTGCTGACGAGGATTCCCAATGTAAAGCTGGTCATAGCCAAACTGGCGAGCGAATCGGCACGGTAGATATGGTTCGATGAAGCACTGATCCCTCACCCGGAAAGTCAGATAGCCGGGCCTAATATTCACTAGCCAGTTGAAGCAGCCGATGTCTAAATAAGTCCGGTACTCTCTAGGCCTCTCATCATCTATCAAGCATTCACCATATCGACCGGAGAACTGCGGAAAACAAGTAGAGAATGCCCAACACTTATGGACCTGCAACTGCTGTCTGACATCAGAAAATCCGCGGCCCTCCCACCTGCCATTCTCAAGCAACTGTAGCAGGGGAACAGAATGGTCTGTGGCGTTCGGCACCGACATCATATCCGAGCGATGAAGGACAAACCAGGCCATCAGATAAGCGTACGGGAGCTCCACCTTAAGCGTGGGAATCTGACCTGGTAAATCGGTCTCCTTCCGTGTGAACGCACTGGAAAGCTGTCGAAGTCCTCGGTGAATATTAGCCACCATCACCGGAAGAAGTGAGAGTTCCTTCTTATAGGCGAGCTGAACTGCTGGGTAAAGTACCTCCAAGGGCAAGGCGTCGCCAGACTGAGATCGTCATCCAAGAAGAAGTCCAAAGAGAAAGGAAAGTCTTGCTGCGGAGTCTCTGCTATCCCAGGAGAAGATGACGAAAGAATCATAGCTTTCCCGCTCTCTGAAGAAGAACAAGAAGTTTTTGCGACCCGAAGCGGAAATGAGTATCACTACAACTATCCACCACCTAGTGAGCAGGGGGTGAATAAACGGGGACCAGCCAAAACTCTCACAGAGATGGGGGTTATCACAAGTCCTACACCGGGTAAAGAAGCTCTACGCCAGCCGGTAGATAAACATAAAGAAAAAGAAGAATACCCAGGAGGTGCAGAATCCGAAGCAGTCTCGTTTCAGCCGCCCGATTGGAAGAGACAAACCGGAAAGCTCGAAGACTCCGCAAGTCTTCGATATAATGGCTCAACTAGTTAACATTCCAGCACGGATAACTCTGTATGAGTTGCTGCGGTTGTCCAAGGAAACCAGGGAAGCCTTGCAAGAAGCTTTGGCCAATTCAGAGGTGTTTCTGACTCAAGTCAAGCCGGTGCCTGAAAATCCAAAGAACCTTCCCTACATTACTTTCACCAAAGAGGATATGCAGACGAAGAATTCGAACCACGATCGACCGCTATATTTCATCGGGTACATTGGCTCCAGCAAAGTCAACCGAATCCAAGTGGATCCGGGTTCTACTGTGAGTATTATGCCGCTTCGCTTGATGCATTTCCTCAGCATTCCAGCTAGCAAGTTGGCGTTTACAGGCACTGTTATCTACGGATTCAACACTAGTGGGTCAAGACCCTTGGGTAAGATCCGGGTAAAGTGTCAAATGGGGGATTTAAAGACAGAAGTCACGTGCTATGTGATCGATGCCGAGACTTCGTACAACTTACTATTGGGTCGACCTTGGATCCATAGTAATGTTATAATTCCCTCTACTCTCCATCAGTGTTTGAAGTATGTCGACACTGACAATGAGGTTAGGACGGTGGTCGCGGATAAGCAACCATTCAAAGGGTATGAGAATTATTTCACCGATTCTCTCCTTTATGGTAACGAATCCGATACTGAACCATCGGCCCAGGGCACAGACAGCGGAGAAGAAGCTGATTCTGAAGCCGGATTCGATTACAATGGCGGTTTTGTTTTAAATGACATTGTACCCTTTGTAATCAATCTTGACGATGAACAATCGTCAGATGGAGGTTGTAACTGACAACTTGCCGATATTGAAATAAAAGATGATTTAGAGTACTCCTTGTCTCTTGATGATGTGATAAAAGAGCTGTATGATAATCCTGAGTTGTATATGCCGATCCGATCGTCCTATGTAACAAAGGAACGCCTCCAGCATTCTTTCGGAACAACCATAGTCATCCCGAACAAAATAAGAGGAGCTAAAGAAGTGATTTACGGTAAAGAAAAAAGCTCCCCATTACCACACCATTTCTTAAGCGAAGATGAAGATGATGACAAACCTGGTCGACAT
>NC_033798.1:17829312-17859196 GCF_001876935.1 Asparagus officinalis | reverse complement strand
TATTTTTTTATCAATAATTCATTACCTTGATTACAAATCAACCCGCCTTTAAATAGGCTTACAAAATGACTCATCTCTCTCCATGTAATAATCCATTTTTTTATACAAGTTAATTAATGTCCTATAAGGGAGACCCATATGATGCAGGAAAAAAAAATGTTGTTTGTGTAATTAATTATTACTAAGAAATATATAGACGTATAAAATTTGTATGAGTTCCTATGTAGTTAAGATAGATAGTACAAGCATACGTAGTTCTATAGAAAAAAAAAGTTATATAATTACATTGTGTCTAATAGCCTTTTATTAAAGACTTCACTATCATAACTAGTGTATCAATTATCAGCCTAGTAGTATGATATTATTTTTTTGGATAAGTGGAAAGACAGCTAAGTAACTCCACATTCTGCCAAGTACTATGATTAGGAAGTTAATAATTTGTTAATTTGATTCTATTTAAAATGGAGTGGATGTCAATCTGGTTTCTTAGTTTCTACGTACAAGTGGAAGGCACACGCCATAGCCTCCTATAATCTACTAATATCGTTATTATTAAATGTCCCTTAAGGCTATGGTCAATGTTCAACACATCCACATCAACATTTTCTACTTCCACCAAATGTTAAAACCTACCTAACTCACCCCATACCCCTCTCCACAAATCCCTCCACTAACAACTCAATCTTCACTAATCCCTTCATAATCTCTCCACAAATCCTAACTAATCCCGTACCTAAAATTCCATTAACCAATCTCCTCCTTTTAACTCCACTACCTCTTCCGTTCCCCCCTAACTCCACAATCTCACGAAAAAAAAATTAAAGAGAGATATTTGTTCACGGGTAAAAGAGAGAGAGAGGGATACTTCTCACGGATAATAGAGAGAGAAAGAAAGAAAAGAAAAAAAAACAAGAGGAAGGAGAGAATTGGCTAATTGAAAGGAGAATCGAGAACAAGAGAAGGAGAAGGATTTTGGATTTGGGTTTCATAGTCTTTTTCGACAAAACCGGCAAGCATCCTTAATTTGGGTTTCATAGTCTTTTTCGACAAAACCGGCAAGCATCCTTTTCCTTGATTATTATTATTGTTATTTAGATTTTTCTTTCTTGCAAGCATTTCTTATCTTTAAATTTTGTTTATGATTTCTTATTTAAATACCTATGTTCCTTTCTAGAGGTCATGGTGAATAGATTGTAGTTGGTTTCATTTTATTTTTATTTTCCATAGGAATAAATGTTCCTTTGTACAAATAGGTTCTTACTTGTTTTTTTTCTCTGTCTCCAACTTCACTTCACTTGATTTATGTGTGTGCATAAGGTTTATGTTGGATTGAGTTACTCATGTCCTTCCAAAGGTCCGAAGTTTTCAAACAGAACTTAAACTAAATGAAAAAAAAAAAAGAGAATCTGTATGGTATTTTCCTATCTAGTATTATATAATAGTTTTGTATGTTTACAAATATTGCTTATGACTCTTAGATAAACTTGACACGAATGTGTTCCTACATGTAGATCCTTATGTAAGTTGCTGTGTTTAAAGCCATTGTTACAAGTTATAATGATTTGGTGCAGTGGTTATTTATGGCAATATGGAACTCTGTCCTTCGGTTGATTTAAGCTCTTAGTCATAGATAAATGATTATGGTTTGTGAGTTACATATTTGTTTTTTTCAGATATAAATAAAAAGGTTTATTATCTTAATATATATCTTTGAAATTTTGTTGTATTTATTTGATTCCAATAATGAACTTTTTAATGTATGGATCTTAATAGGTACAATCATGCCTTGGAAATTTTAGTTTATATTAGTTTCAGAGGAAAGTACTTCTAGGATTTGAATATTATTTCTCTAAAATAGAAAAAAAATTCCTCAGTTAATATCTTTAATTTTTCTTAAAATTCGTATTATTTTATTGTTGAAAATTTTTGGCTGCTAAATATATATATACTTAATGGTTTGAATAATTTTCTGACTAAATTAGTTTGGACTTAATTGTTTCCCTCTTTGTAATAATAATATTAGTATTAATTGATATTTTCGGCCATATAGTTTATACAACAGAGTAGATAGTTTTCAGGATGTTTTAACAAAGACTAATTAATTTTCTTAAGCATATTTGGGTTATTTGGTTACTACCAACGACATTATGGTTTAAATTTTCGATGGTGGCATGCAAAGGAGAAAGTTTTGGGTCAAAGTGGTTAGGTAGCTTGGGTTTCATGTTAGCGTCTATAGTTCGATTCTTGAGCCAATTTTTTTTTTCTTTTCTTCTTATATTTTCCTGAGTTCCCTAGAACTTTGATTTGTTGTCTACAAAACATTTAACTTTTTTCTTTTCTTCTTATATTTTCCTGAGTTCCCTAGAACTTTGATTTGTTGTCTACAAAACATTTAACTTGGTCATACCTTTATGAATTTCTTCTGAGTTCCCTAGAACTTTGATTTGTTGTCTACAAAACATTTAACTTGGTCATACCTTTATGAATTTCTTAGTTCTTCTTAACTGTTGTTTGCTTACCATTTTTAAATGTATATTATTTTAGTGAACGTTGTTATATCATACCTTGGATTTTGCTATGCTTTGAACTAGATTGTGTGGTTGTAATCCGTGTTGATCAGTAATGTCATCAAATAGGCTAAACTGTGCATGAAGACGACTTCCGTCAAAAATATGATTTATAAGCGTGTTTTCATAGCATGGCTATGCTCTCGATATCGATATCCCGATATGAGATTTTCCTGGGCTATTACTATTATTATAGCATCGACTAGACGATGCACCTCTCTTGATTGGACATGTTCTGGGTCACGGTTATATTTACATAGTTTTACGGAAGCCGTTCCACGGTAACTCTGTGGTTAGTGCACAACATTTCATGCACAGTTACTTAGATTAAACAGACAAACATGGGGTTTAATAAAGGGGAATTGGACGGAGAATATAACATGTATATAAGCGGGTTTATGCGCATTCTTGATATCCTGGTACATATATATATATAAGAAATAAGGGCCCATCCTGACTTGAAGCCGTGTTCCCGGGACGGTTTACGGGAAACCGACTTATATACATGAAATATTCTTCTCCAATTCAAATAACATCTAAAATAATAATAATGTGCTTGTGTGTCTTGTGGTTGACCTTGTTTGATATCTATAATTAGTAATTTGTTTATAATCTTTAATTGGAGTTTTCATTTTTCTTTGTCCATGCCACATTACACTTACACAATTCCTTCATTTTGCATGCTTGTTGGGAGTTTTCTGACTCCCCTGGGGTTTGCATGCCCCAGACTCGGGAACTGTTCTTTCTTCACAGGACTAAGAGTATTTTAAGGATTAAGCCCAACGGCAGCGATCGCGTCTGTCCTATCATTCTCTCAGCTTCAGTTTGTTTAGACTTCCCTGTAATTACATGTGGTTCTCCAGACTAAGATGTATTTTTTTTCTTTCCTACTTTGGATAGTTGTGAACATGTAAGAGAACCTTGTCCTTGTTAGAGATTTCTTTGTCTATCTATTTTATTGTTATCTTAGTTACATGCTCTATGTAGTGATTCTTTTAGCAATATATCTGTGTACAGGTGATCTAGAGGCGTGAATGTGACTGTATGGTTGCATTGCCGGCCGAGTCACGCTCCAAATGATCAAAATTGGTACCAGGGCGTGACACTCCACATCCGATGTGGGACTAAAAACAAGGCTCTTATTAAACAAACTAAACTAGACCCCTTATTAAAAGAAAACAACTGAAAATACAGACTCGATTCCATCTAAACTAAAACCACAAAGACAACACCTGAAATCTACCATAGCGGTCGAAAAACGCTATGGTATTATTTCATAGCGTTTTAATCAACGCTGTGTCAGAACCCGCTATAGTAGGTCTGTGGCTTTACATAGCGTTTCCCCAAACGCTATCAATTAGTTCCCAACCATAGCGTTTTTATGTAGCTATAAAAGAGTATTCAATTGCGTTTCTATATTGCTATGACAAATATCTTTCATAGCGTTTGGAAAACGCTATTAATTAGTTTTTATTCATAGCATTTCAACGCTGCTATTGTCTTATATTTGATAGCGTTTGAGTTACTACAATGGCGTTTTAGCGAATGCTGTCTTTCTTCTTTTAATAGCATTTCAGCAATTGTTTTCACTTCTTATAGCATTTCAGTTGTGCTTATAAACCTTTGAGGTTAAACTAGAAATAGCTTCCAATTATGACAACCATAAAAGCAAATATTTTATTTAAAGGTTCAAACTGATACATAACCAAGTTGTAGCATACAAGAAGTTCAATACAAATGTGCCAAAAAACAAATACTAGTCTTTGGATAATCCAACATGGAGTACAAGAAATTAACCATAGTACACAAAACAACAAAAACTAACTTTGCTGCATTACATATGACTTGGGAGACTCATCATCTTCAGCAATTGAGTACTAGTACTAATGCAAAAACAGAAATTAACAACACCAATAATGAGATCCTAGAGCCATGAATATATGGACACAAAACAGAAAACAACAACACCAATAATTAGAAATCACAAGCTTATATTAATTTCTTTAATAATTTTGTTTAAATTTGTTATTAATGAAAATAAGAAGACAATAATTTGTTCTTTATTAATTTCTGCATGAAAAACTGGCTTTAATGATAGCAAAGAGAGTCGATACCTTTATTTGAATGGTTAGGTTGCTCTTTCTGATCCATAGCTTTTCTTTATGGTCAGGGTGAAAGCGATTCACCTTCAGGGTTAGCATGCAGCTGGTACTCTCCAGGTAGCTGGTCTCATTTCCCTATATTGATATATAAGGCTTGAGCATTAATTTCTTGTGTGAATATTGGTGTAAACATAATTGATATAGCTGATTGCTAAATGTATAATACAAGGAGCAAATGTTGCTTACCTTGCTTATCACTGTCAAATGTCCATCAGTAGGATGTGATATTTCATTCTGACCACGTATAACAGTCTCATCCTACTCTTATGCTTCAAATTCACTTCAAAAATGGTATATCGTCTAGACCACAGTATCTTTTCCGAATCAAGGAAGTGAGAAACTTAGACCTACTCTAAATATTTACGAGCAAATACAATGGCAATCTATAGTAGAATAACTGCTACACTTAAAAGCGTCCCTTAAAGATGTACAATAAACTCTGGAGGACAGCTACTCAGACCATTATGCTTTATGCATAAGAAATTTGGGTGACTAGTAAACAACTTGCATACTACATAATGAAGGCAACAAATCTGAATGTATAATGGAGAAATATAAGTTCCAAGTAAGAAATTTCTTCATCATACCACAAGAAACAACAAAGTAAAAGATAGTACAGAAAATGACCACAAATTGCACCTTAGGCATGCATATGTTAGTTTATTAATCAAATTTCTTAAAAACCTGTATGAGTCAGTTTACCTCCTTGAAAGTAAATCTCTCATGTATACATAGGGCCAAGAACAGGCAAGGTAATATGAGGAAGTGATGGCGGAAGGTGTCCTGATCCTTATCATATGATCTGCGGACGATCTTGTGTCTTCTGATGTACCAGACTATTGAGAATGAGCTCCCTCAATTTGTGGACCTCTCGTTCATTGGGGGAATCGAGAGGGGATTTTGACTGTGGTCCTAACTGTAAGAAGGTTTGACCAAGTGGGTGTTTTGAGACAATCCTAACTGTAGGAAGGTTTGATCGCTCAATTTGTGGACCTCTCGTTCATTGGGGGAATCGAGAGGGGATTTTGACTGTGGTCCTAACTGTAAGAAGGTTTGACCAAGTGGGTGTTTTGAGACAATCCTAACTGTAGGAAGGTTTGATCGCTCAATTTGTGGACCTCTCGTTCATTGGGGGAATCGAGAGGGGATTTTGACTGTGGTCCTAACTGTAAGAAGGTTTGACCAAGTGGGTACTTTACGTCCAGACTCTAACAGAGAGAGTGTTGAGTGCATAGACATGGTGAGAATGGGAGTTCTTATTCATTACATTGCTGTGGTTTTGGGAACTTCCCGTTACATAAATCGTCCACCCCCAGTTTCCTCTGCGGAACTGGTTCGGACATTATTATCAGTTAACTAACCGGGTTATCCTTAAGAATATTAGCTTAATATTCTCCAGGAACTTCCCGTCAAAAGTGGGGAAACAGTTTAGACTCATATACCTATTGGAGTATCAGGGAGTAGTTTAACCTCTTATACCGGTCGGAGGATTGAGAAACAGTTTATACTCGTATACTCTTTGGAGTTTTGCCGTTCTCAATTGGCTTACCTTAGCGTTATGACGCCGGCTTCAACCAAGGTCTGAATGCTATTCTTGAGAGCAAAGCAATCCTTGGTGGGATGAACGACCCTCCTGTGGTATGCACAGTACTTTGGGTCCGTAGTGTTGTCAGCTTCCTCCTGATTTGTGATAGGTGGTAGCTTGATCTTGTTACCTTCAAGGAGGGATTCGAAGATGGCTGGAACGTCTTCGTCCTTGAAGGAATACTCTCTTTGGAGTCTCGGACCCGAAGTCTTTTGCTGCCTTCGGGATTGCTGTTGTGACGCTTGATTAGCACCACCAGTAGCTGCAGGTGTTTTGCCCTTACCACGAGAGGCGAAATTTGAGTCCAGCGGATTAACCGTCGGTTGGTTCCTCTCGGCCTTCTTCCTTCTAAGGAATCGCTCAGCCTGCTCCCCTCGGGCCTTCAGATCCTTCCAAGTGTCAGACGGTGCTGTTCCCATTGCTTCCAACACGTCCAACGCAAGGTTGTTGTGGCAAGTTTGGAGGATGAATTCCTCTGTGATCGGGTCCCGGCAATTCATCGCCTTGTTCCGGAATCTTTTGACGAAGGTATCGACTAACTCTCCGTCCTTCTGCTTCTCATCGAGCAACGATCCGATAGATATCTCGGTGTCGTCGTCGAAGAAGTTGGCCAGGAACTTGGTCTCCATGTCATCCCAGCTGTTTACGCTGCCTGGCTTGAGGCGGCGATACCAATCGAAGGCGGCTCCGCGAAGAGTGCCGACGAATGACCGCACCATCAGAGGCTCATTACCAGAGATCACCCCCAAATGCGATTTGAAGTAAATCAAATGCTGGGTAGGTGAACCCATCCCATTAAACGGCGTGAAGTTAATTAGATTAAACTTCGCCGGATATGGGATCGATTCCCATTCTCTTGGGTATGGGCAAGGAATGCCTGTTTTCTTCGTCTCTTGAGCGGAAATTAGTGTGTTGATTTTGCTCTCGAGGTTCTTGATCTTCAGGTTTTCGCCGGTTTCTTCGCCAGCATTCTCATTACCACCCCCTGCGTTGACGGGAGGATCATTGGTGTTACGAGCATTTGTATCCTCATCTTCCACATTAATCGGGTTACGATGATTCTGCTCGCCTTGTTGGTTCGCCAATGCTTGGATCTGTTGGTCATGCATTTCTCTCATCTGCTGCATGGCCATCTCCATCTCAAATTTGAAACTTTCTTTCTGCTTAGCCAAAGCGTCTTCAAGCATCTTGGCCATCTGCTCCGCACTTATCATCAGGGCCTCGCGGGGTTGTCCCTCGCTGGATACTGTATTATCTGATGCCACCGCGGAGCCGGCATCAGATTCTTCATCTTCTGAAGGGCGTCTTGTCCGAATCCTACCATAAGTTGCTCGCTCTATGGTTCCGGACTGCAGACGGGTTCTAGGTCGGGAAGCTTTCAGAATCGACTCGAAATCTTCTCGTGCCGATGTCCCTTTGCTCGTCATGTTGGTGGTGACCCTCGGAAATTCTCCGTCTTCAATCACCCTTCTTCTTCGTTGGAAGCGCCTAGGCCTTGGTTTTGGCGTTTCCGCATTAAGTCTTTCAAAAACTGAAACTCTTTCGGGGACCGCCTTAATGCAATTGCATTCCGACAATACCGCCCGAATGAGTTTGGAACAGGGACATTGAATTTCCCGTTCTCGGGGACTCCTCTTCCTGGTTCTATTCGTACCCCCAGCACGATAGTACAACTCGTCATTTTGACAGTCAGAGTAACCTATCGTGTGCGGGCACGCCTTCTCAGGTACAACACAATCATTATCAGATGATAATGTTTCCATCTGAGGTTGACTTGCCTTCTTTGGGCTTTCAAAGGTTACCCGCCTCAAAACATGCCTTTTTGGGCGTGAATTTTCGGCGTGATCTTGGACTTCAATGCGCAAATTGGTGCGCGCAGCTGCCTTGAGGTCTTTGTCATGCTGGAGGTGATGGCGACCCCCAGTATGTTGAGTCGTTCTGGGCTTCTTCATCGGGCCCAAACGCTCGTGAATTGGAGCTTTGCCTCTCACGTCAGGAATTGGACCGAGGCGCTCCAAAATTGGTTTCTTCTTGCGGGATGACTCTGCATGATCTCCCGGAGAAGTTATTGGGATTGACGGCGACTTTGGTTGACTCGCCGGAGTTTGACCTTCCTTAGAAGGCTGCACTGGTTGCTTTTTGGCCTGAGTCGCCACTTCAGACTTAGGCTTCCAGACTTGTCGTGTTGGTGGTGGCTTCTTCTCCACCTCCTTTTGCAGCTTTCTACGGGCTTCCTGAGCTTGAGCCCGTGCCTGCGCTGACATCGCGCGGCGCTTGTGAATGCGCTCCTCGAGCGTCGAACGGTTCCGTTTGACGCGGACCCATTCTTTCTTTGGCGGCTTGGAAGAGTCGCCATTCATTGGTGGTTGAGGCTGTTTGCCTCTTCTGTTCTTCAACTCCGCGTGGTAGCGGAATCCGTCCGTAGACTCCATCGCCTTAGCGAATTGCCGCGCAAGGCGTTGACGACGCCTCTGGCGGGCTCTCTTTGAGAGAGTCACAACGCCCTGAACAGTAGAGGCGTTGGCGGGAGTTGGGTTGACCTGATTGGAGGTCGGTGGAACTTCATTTGACGCAACTTCGGCGTCAGTTGGGTTGAGAGCTTCGTGGGCTTCCCGAGCAGCTTCAAACCAACGAGCTTTTCTCCCGGAGGAGAACTTCTTGGACTTGCGGGGGGAGATAGAGCCGGACGAGGACACGTACTCCTCGAACTTGGCTTGGTCGAACTCGTACTCGACCTCCTCCACGACCGGGATTGCAATCCGCGGCTGCGACGCATCGATCTCGTTGGCGAGATCGTCGGCTCCCACTGTGGTCGCCTAATTGTTCGCGTGGAAAACTGTTTTCTTTTTCATTGATATGATTGTCATCTTGGGTTACAAAGATCCGGTCTTTTATAGATCCGGTTACAACTAAATCAAAGAAAAAAATAAAAATTACAACTTTCCTCTTGTGAACAAATCGCAAGCTCCTGTTTTGCGGTTGCTTGCTTGTGTGGGTTCTTTGCCGACGCCGGGGTTAATCCGTGGACCACCGCGCGATCTAGATCCGGTCGGATCTACACGAGTATGCGGGTATTATTCCACGAAGGGAATAATAGCCGGGAGGGATTAATCCACCAAGGGAATAATCGCTCAGATCTCGAGATCTAAGACCAAGCTTAGATCTGGAGTGTAGTCTCGTGTAGATCTCAGATCTGTTCTTTCTTCCTCTCGAGATCCTGCCTTTTCTGACGTGGATGGTCGCCGAGGATCAGATCTGAATGCACAAGTCTTCTGGTCTTCAAGCTCCGAGTTCACTCTTCAATCCGGCAGAGTTTCGGCTCTTGGAAGTTCGACCTCTGAAAATGAACATCTCTAGGCCTATTTATAGGCTCTCAGGACAGTGGCTGTAAAAAGGGAATTGTCGGCCACCTCTGGCCACTGTCGGCCACCTCGGGCCACTGTCGGCCACCTCGGGGTGGCCGACACTGTGCCTAGCCACCTTGGGGTGGCTCGGCTCATGGCCGAGCCACCCCAAGGTGGCTCGGCCACCGAGCCACCCCGAGGTGGCTCGGCACCGAGCCACCTCAGGGTGGCTCGGCCTTGGCCGAGCCACCTTGAGGTGGCTCGGCCACCGAGCCACCTCAAGGTGGCTCGGCTAAGGCCGAGCCGCCTTGAGGTGGCTCGGCTTTGGCCGAGCCCCCGCGGGCGGTGTTTTCCGACTTTTTCGAGTCGTTTTCCGTTGTTTCCGGTTCTGTCCGTGATTCGGTTGATTGAGACTCTGATTGGTTGATCTGATTTGGCAGTAAGTTGGATTCCTGATTTGGCAGTAAATCCGCTTCTGAGTTCGAGTCCGAAATTGATCTTGATTCGATCGTGATTCGTCCGAGTCCGCTCTCGGTTGGATGACTCGTTGATTCCTCAACTCATTAGCTTGATTCTGCACGCGGGTGGATTCATTCCGTCGCTTCTGTGCGATTCGTCGATCTCGTCGCCTCGTTTGCTCGTCGGTTTGTGCCGAGCTATGCTAGGGGACCTATAAGCAATTTTATATGCCTACAACGACGTTCAAAACCCTAGGGTTAACGCCGGTCAACGCGTAACCCTAGGTCAAGGCCAGTCAACGCGTTGCGAGCAAAAAATTCAACGTACGACGCTCGAAACCCTAGGGTTAACGCCGATCAACGCGTAACCCTGGGTCAACGCCAATCAATGCGTTGCAACGAAAGAATCACTACTCCGAAAAGTATACGAGTATAAACTGCTTCTTAAATACTCCGAAAAGTATACGAGTATAAACTGCTTCTTACTCCAATAAGGTATATGAGTATAAACTATTCCCTATTTTTGGTTTGAGAAGTTTCTGGAGAGTATTTTTCTAAAAAAATATTCTTAGGATAACTCAACAA
Organism: Asparagus officinalis; assembly: GCF_001876935.1. NCBI lineage: Eukaryota > Viridiplantae > Streptophyta > Magnoliopsida > Asparagales > Asparagaceae > Asparagus > Asparagus officinalis. The sequence continues at coordinate 17,848,495 of NC_033798.1, read as the reverse complement.
CACAACGCCGGACAACGCGTTGCACATAAAAACTCGACGCCAGCAATCGATGGTCAATTCTACGAGCTGAAGATCAAAAATCAGGAATCGACTTCAAAGTTCAAAATTCCGACAAACGGTCAGACAATAAATGCAGCACCGGAACCCTTACAGACATTCGACAAAGCACCGAATAGCCTGAAGGATTGAAGGAATCAAGAACACAAGTCATTCCAAGGTCCCATTACACCGACTGAAGGTTGGGACATGCATATCCAAAGTATTCCAGACTCTTCTATAAAAGAACGAGACTGAAATACTTTGGAGGGGGTATCTGTAGGCATATAAAATTGCTTATAGGTCCCCTAGCATAGCTCGGCACAAACCAACGAGCCAACGAGGCGACGAGATCGACGAATCGCACAGAAGCGACAGAATGCATCCATACGCGTTCGGAATCAAGCCAAGTGTTAAGGAATCAACGAGTCATCCAACCGAGAACAGACTCGGACGAATCACGATCGAATCAAGATCAATTTCGGACTCGAACTCAGAAGCGGATTTACTGCCAAATCAGGAATCCGACTTACTGCCAAATCAGATCAACCAATCAGAGTCTCAATCAACCGAATCACGGACAAAACCAGAAAACGGACACAACTCGGGATCAAGCCAAGTGTTCGAAGAGTCAACGAGTCATCCAACCAAAGGCATACTCGGACGAATGACGATCGAATCAAGATCGGTTTCGGACTCCAACTCAGAAGCGGATTTACTGCCTAATCGGGATCCGGATTTACTGCCAAATCAGATCAGCAAATCGAATCTGAACCTATCAACTGCAGAACCGGAAAACGGGCACAAAGAGGCAAAACGACAAACACCTGTGGCCGGCCACACTGTGCCCAAGGCACAGTGAGGGTAGCCTATAAATAGGCCACCCCCTTGTTCATTTGAGAGGGTTGGAAATTTTGGAGAGAGGCGAAGCCCTGCTGGATTGGAGACTCGGAACTTAAAAAAGATTGAAACTTTGGGACTTCGGGGACTCACTCCTTCAGATCTGGTGCTCGGCGATCATCAACGTCAAATAAGGCAGGTGTTCGAGAGGATCAGATCTCAGATCTACGCAGGCATACTCCGGATCTAAGCTTGGTCTTAGATCCCGAGACTTGGACGATTGTTTCCTTGGTGAAACAATCCTCCCCGGCTATTATTTCCTTGGTGAAATAATACCCGTCGTACTGCGTAGATCCGACCGGATCTAGATCTCGCGGTGGTCCACGGTAAATAACCCCGGCGCAGGCAAAGAACCCACCAAGCGAGCGACCGCAAAACAGGAGCTCGCGATTCGTTCGACATAAAGGAGAAAAGTTGTAATCTTTGTTTATTTTTATTTGATTTTCGTTGTAACCGGATCTTATAAAAAGACCGGATCTTTTGTAACTCAAAAAGTTGTAACTCAAGATGACAATGGAATCAATAATAAAGAAAGACACGAATTTTCCAGCGAACAATTGAGTTGTTTGATTCAAGGAAAGTTCTCTCGGTTTGAGAGAGGTTGATCTCTTGGTCTAGAGATCAGTGTGCAATTGACAAGGGGCTGTCAATTAGTGTTGCAATTTGCAGGGACTTGCAAATTGGTCAGGTTTGGTTTTAATTTTGTACTTTGTTCAAAATTATAGTGTAAATCTCAAGCTGGATTTGCTTGGGGACTGGATGTACACCATGTATGTAAGTAAAATTGCAAAGAAGAGAACAAAGAAAATTGACTTGTATTCTTTTGATTCTGATTACAATTTGATTACAAAAGAGAAGAGAACGAATTTGATTCTCTCCTTTGTTTAAAACTGGGTTCTTCTCGGTAGCGATGGAATGCCTCCTTCGATTGCTCGCGTTGAATTTGCTCTCCGTTGACGATCCGACCGTCTTTTATCTCGTGGGAACGATGAACTTCTGTGGAAAGTTTGATGTTTAACTCTGAATGAGTTTAAGAACTCTGAACGAGTTAGAACTCTGTTAATAGAGTTGTTAGAACCGAAAATTCGGTTAATGACCAAGCTGATATTCTGTTGTTGAAGAATCTTCTCAGATTTGATCTTCTGAATTTGATTCAAAAATCCTATCTCCAAGGATTTTACTGCTGCTGCTGTTGAATTACCAAACCGAGTGGTTGAGATCCTGAGAATCCAAACTGTTGCCAACACTTCCGTTCAAAAAACCAGCCCTTAACGAGGGGTTCGACCTCCGCGTCTCAGATTTTTGACGCGAGGGTCGACCTACGCGTCTGAATTTTCTGACGCGAGGTTCGACCTTCGCGTCTGAGATTTTTGACGTGAGGGTCGACCTACGCGTCTGAATTTTCTGACGCGACGTTCGACCTTCGCGTCTGAGATTTTTGACGCTAGGTTCGACCTTAGCGTCCACGCTTATCTGACGCGGGAGTTGACCTTCGCGTCTGAGTTTTGTTTTTGCCTTGTCTAAATTTTTCTTTATTTTGCAGTGCGCCATACCAGTGAACCTCTTCTTTTTCGTCACCATTTTGGGCATGAAGGTGGTGCGGACATGAACATGACCTTCAGCTCGCGTTTAGAACTCCCCGTTTTCCGAGTTAGGGAAAAGAGTCGCGTGGAATTGATCACCCAAGCTTCTCCTGAAACCCTTAGGACATTGGTTACGGATGCTCGACTTGAAAGCCCAAGTCGTAAGCCGATAGTCAAACCTGGATACATCTTCGGGGACTTTGTTGACTTCGACGCAAACGCTGCTTATGACGGAGACTATAAGTGGCTGCGGAAAGTTGGGGACCGCAACCTTTTCTTGCCCAATATGGAGAGGATGTTCCCCATATCTTATTTCCAGTGTTCTTCCGTCCCCAGGCGTATGGATTGGCCTTTGGTTAAGGATTAGGACGGGGTTACTCTTGGCACTCTGACTTTTCACAGGGTCCGCACAGTTGGTTATAACCGGCAGGTGACAGCTTTACGGCCAAGTTTATTCGCTAAGGAGTATCCCCTTGGCGAAGTGGCCAGTCCGGCAACTACCTTTGTCAAGAGGTTTGTAGCGTAGAAAGGAGAGTTTCCCGCGTAAGGATTTAGAACTCCTGGCTGGGTTCATTCTCCGGTGACAGGGTGGTGGACTCGGATGACCAAGTTCGTTTTGGACGAATTGGAAATACCTCTTGCTCGAGCTGGATTGCTGGTTCCTGTGCGGGCTACTAAATTCGGGATTATCCAGAGCCACTTTCACTTCTTTTCCATACTGGAGAAGTATAATCCTGAGACTTGCACTTTCTTCACCCCTGTGGGGAGTTACGCTTCGCTCTTCACGAGATGCACGAAGTCTCGGGTCTCATTCTCGGGGATTTTCCTTATGAAGAATTTGTTCCGGGATCCGCTGAACTTAAAATTTTAAAGAAAACCAGCCCCGAAATTTATGCAACTCTCTGGGAAGTCATGTGTCACTTCCACATTTGTATGCAGCAGACGGGGGCCCGAGGAAGCGGCATTAAACAAGTGTCTTGGGCGGACTTCGTTGATATTACAGAAGTGGAGTCTGAGGGTCACAAGGCTTTCAAAACTCCCAATCCCAGGGTGCCAATGCCATATACCTATTTGATGGCTTGGTATGTGCTTCACTGTCCTCCTTTGATGAGTGCAGCCTCTCCCCCGGAAGACTCATTTATCCCATTTGTGCAGCGACTAGAGTCTGCGAAATGGGAAGGGGGTACATGGTTAAAATTCGCCAAATCCTAGCGCGAGACACCCACTTCCATATCTACCGCTGTTTCCCTGATTTCGAGGGCGGCATCTATGGCGCAGAATATCAGGACGTAGCAGGTCCTAATGGATTCACTCAGCTGAGCGGGGGTGTTTTCCATTGGCTTCTCTCTATCAGGCCAGGCTACCTGATCTTCCGACAAGGCGCCAAATGCTTCATCGAGCCTTACCAACCCTATAGGTTCGCTCGCCAATTTTGGTATGATCAGTTGTACGTCGGGAACCCTCGTCCTTAACTCTCAGTTATAGGCAATTTATATGAAGGAGCCAGGGCTTGGTATTATTCTGTAGCAGGCTGTACCAAGGCCATCTTCAAGCTTCCCTACAAAACTGCCAACTCCTACACCTCCATAAGCTTCTGTAATTGGTATTACGCCGCTTCTCAGACTCCCAATTATAACTTGAATACATCTTGCCTGAAAGACATCAGGCATATGTATGCTTCAAGAAAGGGGTCCAAAACATCTCGCTTGAGAGGGATCGACGAGTTTCTATCCATCGAGAATCAGCCTGCCGGGCAAGAAGAGGAACAGACAGCTGAGCCTGCTCCAGGGGGAGAGCAACGAGTGGTTGATCCTCCCACAACGAGAGCAGCAGGGAAAAGGAAACTTTCTGCAGATGAGGCCGGCAAATATGATAAGCAGATCCATCAGAAACTTCTGGTTGATTCTCCCCCCAAAGGCCAACAAAAATCCAAGTTTATGGCTGATGCCATCAAAGCAGCTGAAGATGAAGAACCACAGGAATCATCTGTGGCAGGCCTGTCGCATAGAGTGGGACTTCGTTCTCATGGCCCAGCTCTGTCGGGCGAAGTTTCTTCTTATCATCCTCCCGAGGGCGAAGAGGACGAATTAATGGCTGCAGATGCAGAACTGCTCCAGTGATGGACCTCCCTAGGTCTCCTGCATTGGAACCAGGGGGTCTTGAAGAGAATCCATCCCCTCCTCCTCCAGTATTAATGTCACAAGCTGGTGATTTAATTCCTAGTCCTACAACAGGACTTATGAATAAACCAGCTGCTAGAACAGATCTTCCGGAACCTTCAGTGGCTCAGGATGATGAGGAGCGAGTTGATTATGAAGGCTCCTCGATTGGTGGTGCAGCTGACGAAGATAGAGACGATGAGGATGCTGACGTTGGCAACATGCCGGATGATGGTGAAGATGATGAGGAGCATGATTCCATAGATGACATCACCACTTTTGATGATGCTCCCAAGGTCCCATCCGATAAAGTATCTGGTTATACTCCTTTTCACATCTCCGGTAAGCCTAGTTTTCTTTGACTTCTTCCGCATGTTCTTTCCGCGTTCCGACCCTTTTTTCGTGCAGGTTCTCCTTCTCCAGGGACTACTGCTGCTACTACTTCAGAGCAAGAACCTGCGCAGATGTCGGCTCCTTTAGAAGAGCAACATTTACCTGGTTCTCCTACGGCATTGCTTGAAACTACTGCCGCAACTCCTCCTCCGGAACAGCAGCTTGTGCAGGCGTCAGCTCCTATGCAAGAGGAGCCCCTGCCTGCCTCATCCACTGTAGCTGCTTCTCCTACAGCATTGATGAAGATCTCGCTTGCGCCCGCAGAGGCCGGACCAAGCGCGTCTCCGGTGAGGACAATGATGGCTTTGACTTCAAGCCCTTCGCAATTGAATGTTTCAGTTGCCTCCGTGACTTCTACACCCAAATCACTTGCTAATCCATATTTTGGCACGTCCACTTCCGGGGTCGTCGAGTCGTCCTCCATCGCTTTTTTCAGTCCAGCGGATGCTCCTGACTTCCTCCATATTTCCTTGAGCTACTTAAACAGTCTCGTGAGGAAGGTAATTGAGGTTGTCACAGCTGGTCGAGGCCGCTTTGATTCTTTTAAGTATCTCTTAGAAGCAAGCTTAAATAGGGTCAAAAGTGTGGGCAATGCACATTGCTTTGAACGTTGTTCGTAAGCTATTTCTCACTTAGAAGCCCGGCTCAAACATTTGGAAGCCCTCAGCCACGAAGACATTCAGACACAGATCGTGTCTACTTTTGCTGACCTCCAAGTTGAGGAAGTGACTCGTCGTGAGGCAATTGAGCGAGGTCTGGCTGAAAAAGAGCTTCAAGTCACGCATTTGCGGGAACAGAGCGATCTGAGGCAAAAAGAACTGGAGCTCTCTACTGCTTCTTTGGACCTTATCCGTACGAAACTTGTCGAGGCTGAGGCGGAGGTGCTGAGATTGAAGGCCCAGCTTTCTCGCGAAGAAGCCGTTGTTAATATACTTGGGGCCAAGAATGCAGACATTCTTTTGAATTACCATACGGAAGCTTAGGCTCTTGAAAGAGCGAAGAAGGAGGCAGCCGCTGAAGTAGCACCCACTGAGGATGAGCTGCGGAGAAAGGCTGAAACCGTTGTATGGGCCAATCATGAGGAGAAGCTTTCTGATGCCAAAGCTCAACTTGCCTCTTTTGACTTGACCTTGTACTATTCTTTTGCTTAAGAACAGCTTTGTATCACTTCTTTTTGGTTTCTGAATAAAAAGTAACATTGACTTCTCATTGTTTCTTGCATTTATCATGTTTTGATTTTAAATACAAGTCACGAGAAATGCCTGAGATGTATTCCTGACCTAGAATAGGTCTCCACAACGGTTCTGATGCAGAAAACTTTCTTTATTATCATTTAAAATAACTCTAGAAAGTTGCAAACTGCTGGGGATGGATATTCTATTATTTTCTCATAATGGAGTTGACTGGTAGAATTCTTCCTGTGTCATTTCTGCTTTGAACACTGAAAGAAGTCTATAGGTGCCCGAGGTATAGTTTTAACTCGGTAGGGGGAATATTGCGATCAGGGCAACTTGAGAACTTATCGTTCTATTGACGAGAATTGATAAGTTGATTTTGTCAGAGGTGCGATTTTAACGTGACAGAAGAAATATTGCGATCGGAGCAATTTTGAGGACTTATCGTTCTATTGGTGAGAATCGATAAGTTGATTTTGTCAGAGGTGTGATTTTAACGTGACAGAAGAAATATTGCGATCGGAGCAATTTTGAGGACTTATCGTTCTATTGACGAGAATCGATAAGTTGATTTTGTCAGAGGTGTAATATTAACGTGACATATGTGAGGAAAGAATATTATAGCGTCTCACTTGGGAGAACTGCTAAGTGTTTTATCGTCAGGGTGATGAATTGTGATACTTGGAATAAGGTTTTGGGGGAGTTTGTTACTCCACGGAAAATAGGTTATTTATTGCTCTGCTGAGGAGAGCTAATAAATTGATAATGATTTGGAGACTTATCGTTCTATTAATGAGAACTGATAAGTGGATTTTGGGGTGTAGTATTAGCCCGATGAGAATTTAGATTCTGCTGATGAGATACAGAGGCTTTGACTAACTCTCTGTTAAGAGGGCTCATGACTTTGAGGGATAAGTGTTGTGTTTGATGACACAAATGTAGATTCTTCATTTAGAAGAATTATAACGCTGAAGTGATCTTCGCGTTTTGGGTTCAGAAAGCGAGGTTCAAGCCTTCATAACGCTGGCCTGAGCCTTGCGCTTGGGGTTTGGAACGTGGTTGTGAACTTCGCGTTTCGAAGATGGTTGGGATTCACTCCTAGAATCCCGTCAAGAGTCATTTGACTCTCTACAATTTCGGCTATTTCCAAGAACGAGAACTCTCGTTTGATTTTGGCAAGATCTCCGACGAGCTTCGTCTCTCTCGTTCAAAAGAGTTTCCTCCGATCTACTGCATCAATGGCGTCTCGGAGAACGAGCTCTAACTCCAAGAAAGTCACCAGAGCGACCTCCGAGATGCCGTCGGCTGAGGACGCCGGTGGTGTCCTTGTCCATGCGGGAACTTCACCGTCGACATCGCCGCCGCAGGGGCCTCCCTGTCGTGGTGAGTGCTGACCGAAATAACTTGCCTTGGCAAGTTCCTTGACAACCCTAGATGGGTTCTTGATAACGAGGAAGATGACTCGTTTTAACTCAATGAAAACGTGGGGTTGGGATCCCATATGGGTTCAACACGAGGTTGACTCTCGCTTTTGAGGCTTCTGACACGAGGTTTGACCTTCGCGTTGGAGACTTTGACACGAGACTTTAACCCTTTGTGTTTTAGACTCTGTCTTTATGTCGATAGTTCGCTTCTAATCGCTAACCTCTGCTTTTGATTGTGCAGTGCTTCTCCCAAATGTGCCGCTTTCACAAGAGCATCATTTTGGATATATCGGTGGACCTGACACGAATGAACCGTTCAGTCTTCAGAGCAGGATTCCGTTGTGTACTTTCCCGGATTCGGAAAGAGCGAAAATGATTAAATTCCCTCAATGCTCTACTCTCAGGGTTCTGATGACTGACTTAGACTTGGAGACCCCTGTCGGTCATGCCCAGTTTCCTAAACCAGCATTCATATTTGGAGATCGCATACCAGTCAATGATCATCTCACATATGTGGAAGATTCAAAGCTACTGCGGAGAGTTGATAGTCGCCTTTTCTTCCTTCCCAACATGAAGAGGATGTACACGCTCTCCTACTTTTTGAATGTGATCTGCCGTCGGGATTTGACCTTCGACATAGTAAAGGAGAAGGAGAACGTGTCGCTTGGATTTGGTCGGCGAGCTCGTACACAAATTGGGGGACAACTCAAGGGGTTAAGACCTGGTTTGTTTGATAAGAAGGAACTGGTTCCGGAAATGTCACGTCCAGCGAATATCTTTATCCGCCAATTCCTTGCAATTCAGGGTGAATTCTCTACACAGACGTTCAGATCCCCTGGATGGGTCTGTTCTGGAGAAGGAGGTTGGTGGACCCGCATGGTTGACTTCGTTCTTGAGGGGCTTAAGGAATCGCTCACTCAATCGGGTCTTACAGTTCCTGTGTTAGCTACATGACGGGGAGTCGTGCTGAGTTTTCACAATTTCTTCGCCATGTTGGAGAAATATAACCCGGACAGCTGCACATTTTTCACACCTGCAGGAGAGTTAGGTTTTGCTCTCCATGAGATGCAGGCAGTGTCGGGGCTGCCGCTTGGAAAAACGCCCTACAAGGAGTTTATCCCCACCACCGAGGAACTTTCCTTATTGAAGGTGGTGCACCCGGAAATTTATGCTACCTTCTAGGAATTGATGTGCCACTTCCACATATGTGCCCCAGTCTTTGGGATGCGTGGAGGGGGCATTATGCATACCACATGGGCGAAATACCTTTTTCAAAATTTAAACCAGAAAGATGTAGCCGTATCTCGGGTTGCTGTGATCTCTCATAAGGATGCCAAAGCTCGAATTACAGCTTCCAGCGCTACCTATAAGACAGAGCATGCCGAGGATGATTTTGAAGCTGGTGCCGAGTTTGAAAGTTTTTACTACCAAGCGACAGTTCCCATCTCTGACACGGCTCTACTTGCGGGCTTCTTCATGATTTGGTTGAAGCGGTGCGTAGTACCGTCAAGACCAATAGAGGCAATATCAGCTGAGGTTGTGTACCCAGCTGTTTTGCTAGCGCACGGGAGACCTGTGAGTCTCCTTACTGCTATGGTTGGCTGTATTCAGAACGGCCTGAGGGTGTTGACTTCAGAACTTCTCAGCGCTTCGAGGGTCAAAGCTACTAAGAAGAAAGCTGGGAAAGCTCCTCAACCACATGTTCCAGTGCCGTATACATATCTAGCGGCCTGGTTCGTGTTGCATTACCCTTCATTGATGACGGGAGTATATGAGGGCGATGACGTTTATATTCCCTTTGTACAGAGACTGGAGTCAGCCACGTGGACTAATTCTTACATAATCAGGGCTCGACAACTTCTATCCCGGGAGGACAATTACCGGATTTTCGGTTGTGCTCCTAATTTTGACGGAGCTGACGTGGAGGACGCCCGCTTCATGGACTTGCTTTTTGAGGGCTCGTCTTCTTTGGAAGAGGGCATATTTAGCTGGCTTCTTATGATCATGTTGGGCTACCTGGTCTACCGCTTGTGGGAGAAGTGCATAATCGAACCTTACTTGCCTTCTCGGTTCGCCAGACAGTTTGGATATAACCAGCTCTATGTTGGCAATCCTAACCCGGCGTTAGCTCAGATTGGGAATTTGTATGAAGTAGCTCGTGCATGGTACTTCTTTTCCGCCGGGGGAACCCATGCGCAATTCACCTTACCCAACTCACCGCCTGGCTGCTCTACTGTTATGGATTTTCGCCAGTGGTTTGCTGAAGTTTCTCAGATCCCAGAATATGATGTTTATACTTCATGTATAAACGAGATTCGGGAATTGTATCGTTCGAGGAGCGGTTCTTGTTTATACTTCATGTATAAACGAGATTCGGGAATTGTATCGTTCGAGGAGCGGTTCTACGAGTACTCGTTTGCCAGGGATGGAAGAGTACCTATCTTGCGAACAAGAAGCGACCGGAACCGTTAAAGCTCCCAGGGTATTGTCCACCATAGAACCTTCTGAGGAAGAGGTTTCTATGGGGATCGAAGAGGGAAGACCACTTGCTGATTCTCCTGAAGAAAAGACAACTGAGGAGATTCCTACAGAAGAGCCTGTTCCTAAACCTCGTTCTTTAAGATCGGGTAAGAAGGCTCTTTCTGCTGCTGAGCAAGGCGAATATGACAGGAGAATTCGTAAGCGAATACCTTTCATGGCCAAAAATTCCAAAAAGGCCAAGTTAATGGGGGATGCGAAAAATTCTGCGCCCGTTGGGATTTACACTGATCGAGAGGACGAAATGCCCCAATCAACCCCTTCTATTCCTGAGGACGCTAGAGCTGGAGAGGCATCGCCCGTTGAGGGTTATGAATCCGCTCCTCTTTCTCTATCGCGAGACGAAAGTGCATGTAAGGGACCTTCTTCTGAAGTTACTCCATCATCTGTTCAGGATGAACACACTGGTCCGATCTATCCAACCATTCCTCCTCCACGCTCGAGAGCTCTGAAGAAATCGATTGAGGAACTGGAACGTTGGATGCAGACAATTGTTAATATTGTCAGTGTTGAAGGAGCTTCTTTTGAAGATTGTGAACCCATCTTGACCCAATGCTTAGACGATATCAAGAATAAAGGCGATGCATCATGGACTGAGCACTGTCAGGGAGGAATCGCTCTCTTGAAGGCAGAATTAGCAACTTTCAAGGAGGTGCAACGCACCAATTTAGATTCTGAAGTGGAACCGGCTCTTTCCTTGGTGATAATCTCCAGAGCACATCACCCAGGGACCCTTCGCAAGGACTTGTCTGACAAAAAGGTCTGCATATCAGCTTTAAGGAAGCGGCACTCTGCAACATATGCTAAAATCAAAGGTGTTGCTTCTGATATCCGCGGTATCGAAGAGACTATCGCTCGATTAGAGGCCGAGTTGGACCAGAAGAAAGCCCAATTGGCCCACTATGAGGATGTCAGAAAAAAAAGGCCCGCATATCAGCTTTAAGGAAGCGGTACTCTGCAACATATGCTAAAATCAAAGGTGTTGCTTCTGATATCCGCGGTATCGAAGAGACTATCGCTCGATTAGAGGCCGAGTTAGATCAGAAGAAAGCCCAATTGGCCCACTATGAGGATGTCAGAAAAGAGCTTGAGCATCAAAGTGGCCAAATTTATACGGATTTTTGCCGTACACTCCACGCGGCTGAGCGGATTCGCAAAGACATTGTTGCTGCTCTTCCTATCGAAGCAGAACTCAGAAAGGAGATTGAAGAACAAGTCCGAGCGGCTCATCAGAAGAAACTTTCTGCCTTTAAGTCGAGACTAAAGTCTCTCAAGTTAATAAGGCCTGATGTTTAGATATCGTCCTGTTCTTGACTAAGGAATTTTGTATCATTTTCACTTTGTTTGTCATCATTTTGTGTTTAGATTAACAATTTTGAATGAAAATGATATCATTTTGTCTTTTATCGTCTCTTTTGCTGAAACCTGGTTCAAGATAATGGAAAATAGAGCTAATGCTATCAAAATTCCCTTTATTATTTATTTAGAATAATTCCATCAAATTACAATCGTCAGAGGTGTAGTGTTAACATGACGAAATACAAGATAGAATTATACTAAGAATAGACAACCCCCAGCCTGATTTAGCTGGGGTTTAGGGGGCTACATGATTCAGGGAAAGTATCTCTTCAGGAACTTCCCATTAATCGACATCATGAACCTATCTCCTTCTTGGTTGATAAGGCGATATGCTCCATTCGAATAGACTGATTCTATTACGAAGGGCCCTTCCCATTTAGGATTGAACTTCCCTTTGGTTTTGTGTGTCATCACCATGGGTTGTCTGTTGGCCAACACTAAATCGCCTTTCTTAAAAACTCGTTCCTTAACTTTTTTGTTGTAGGCTTTAGAGATACGGGCTTGATATAACTCGATCTGTTGCTGAGCTTGAAGTCGTTTGTCATCTAAGGCTTCAAGTTCTTGCAGACGTCGTTGATGCTTTTCTTCTTCTGTTAGTCCAGTTGTGATAGCGACTCTCAGAGAAGGAATCTGGTAGATGCAACACTTTGGATTCTAAATTTGTCACAAAATCTTTGAAACCCAAAGCTGACGAATTGTGTCCCGTTGTCGTGAACTATTCGCCTCGGGACTCCAAAACGGTAGACGACGTGATGTTTGATAAACTTGATCACGTTTGAAGTCTTGACTTCTTTCAACGGGATTGCCTCCGCCCATTTGGAGAAATAGTCAGTCACAGCTAAAATGAATCGGTGCCCCTTGGACGTCGGAGGGGAAATCGGTCCCACTATATCCATACCCCATATTTCGAAGGGCCAGGACGCCATTGTGGGGTGTAAGTTCCCTGGTGCTTGGTGGATGAAGTCTCCATGAATTTGGCAAGCGTGACAACGTTTAGCGTAGTCAACCGCGTCTGAAAACATCTTCGGCCAATAATAGCCGATTCGTCGGAGGTGATCTCCTAATTTAGCTCCGGGTTGATGAGCTCCGCACATTCCGTCGTGAGCTTCCTTAAGGGCCTCTTTTGCTTCCTTCCGGGAGAGGCATCGAGACTTGAGAGACTGCGTCGTAATAGAATCGGAGGGCCTTTCGTTTGATAGAGGCTGCTTCCTTAGGGTCATCCGGTAGAATTCCATATACGGCATAGTCGATGTACGGGAATCGCCAATCCCTAGATTCGAACTCCATAAATGTCGTACAGACTTCACCTGACGTCGTCTCGTCTGGGTTTTCCTCCATGGGGATCTTGGAAGAGCATAGTTTCCGTCCCGTGACTAGAATCATTGCTTCAGCTCCCGGTGGCAATGCTAATGAAGTTGCCAAAGAGGCCAGAGCATCTGCATACGCATTCTGAGCTCGTGGTACATATTCGATAAAGAATCCTTCGGACTTTTGAGCTTGCTCTAGCACTGCAAAGTAATACGGGATCAAATCCTCATGACGTACTTCGTATTCTCCTCGGACTTGATTAACGATGAGTTGAGAGTCACCGTAAGCCTCAAGGTGTTGAACATTAAGTTCTTTAGCAAATTGCATTCCTAATAGCAGAGCATTATACTCGGCTACATTGTTGGTGCAAGGTTCGATTAAGGAGAACCCCTTGGGATTACGTGGCCGTTCGGGGAGATTAACACTACTCCTACTCCCGCGATAATTGCTCCATGAGGGTTTGCTCTGTATGCACCATCGAAGAATAACTTCCACACTTGCGTAGCTTCTTGAGTAACACAAGTTTCGGCGACTTCGTCAGGTAATTCTTCATACAACTTAGACGTTCCTAACACTGGATGATCGGCTAAGAAGTCTGTCAGTGCTTGACCCTTGACCGCCTTTTGAGGCATGAACTGCATGTCGTATTGCAATAAGAGAATGGCCCATTTTGCAAGCCGGCAATTTAGAGATGATGGTTTCGTCATCAGCACTCTCAAGGGACTCACCTTAGAGATGACGTGAATTGTCTGTCCAACTAGGTAATGTCGCATCTTTTGAATTGCGAATACCAAGGCGAGACATTCTTTTTCGACCGGATTATCGGTGTTCGGCTCCCATCATAGTCCTGCTTAGGTAATAGATGGCTTGCTCTTGACCTTGATCATTGTTCTGAGCTAACAAAGCACCAAGAGAATGATCCATGGCCCTCACATATAACAGGAATGGTTTTCCTGATATTGGGGCCACGAGAACTGGCGGTTGAGTTAGATATCTTTTAATCTCTTCGAATGCTCTTTGACATTCTGCATCCCAAACAAAGGATATTCCTTTCTTCATGAGTTTAGAGAAAGGTTGGCAGCGCCCTGACAAATTTGATATAAATATTCGAATGTAGGCTAGTCTGCCTTGCAAACCTCTGAGATCTTTGAGATTCTTCGGAGGTGGCATGTCTTGAATGGCACGCACTTTCTTTGGATCAAGAGAGATTCCCTTGGAAGTAACGATAAATCCCAGGAATTTTCCGCTTGAAACTCCGAGAAACGATTTTGTCGGATTCATCTTCAGCTGATGTGCTCGCATGATCTCGAACATTGTCTTCAGGTCTGCAAGATGATCATCTTTACATTGGCTCTTTACTGCTTGAAAGATCGTGTTCATTGCACGCTGATAAGTTGCACCTGCATTTTTCAGGCCGAATGGCATCACTGTGTAGCAATACACCCCCAGTGGTGTTCTAAAAGCAGTATGCTTTTCGTCTTCCGGGTGCATCTTGATCTGATTGTACCCGGAGAATCCGTCCATGAAAGACATCCTTTCATATCCGTAGGTGTTGTCGATCATGACGTCAGTGATAGGAAGAGGAAACTCATCTGTTGGACAAGCTGCATTAAGATCACGAAAGTCGATGCATATCTGGACCTTACCGTTTTTCTTGGGTACTGGGACGATGTTAGCCACCCAGTCGGGGTGTTGCTCTTCCCTAACAAAACCTGAGTCTATAAGCTTTTTAACTTCTGACTCAATTGATTCCATGATCTCTGGACGAAACCTGCGTTGTTGTTGTTTAACAGGTTTTGCATCCGGATCGATGTTGAGACGGTGCATGGCCACCTTCGGGTCAAGGCCAGGCATATCTTCATAATTCCAGGCGAAGACATCTATATATTCTCGAATGAGAGATATAAGGTCTTCTTTTTCGGATGATGATAGATCTTCGGCTATAAAGATAGGCTTGGGGTCAGACTCATCTTCCATGTTGACCTGGATCACCTTATCTTCGGTGGGTGGTTCGCGTTGTTCGAAGCGCATATCCCATAAGGTGTTAAGACGTTTGATCCAAGGGTCGTCGGTTGATTCGACTAACTCTTCATCACCCCATGCGTCTTCATCTGGATGACTAGTTGAAACCATGTTCACGGTCAAGCTTTTAAAGAAAGGTCCAACACTGACGTCGGACTCGTATAAAGATATTCCGGATGAATGGTCGTGACGCAAGTAATTACTAATTTTGCTTTCCGAGGCAGGGGGAGGCGTAACGTAACCCACACCTCTTCCGGTTTTTTGATAATAATCTGGAGGTTTTCCTTCAGGAGTGAGAGACATTCGGATCGGGGTTCATCTTCCTTTCCCGAAGTTCAAGCCTTGTTTCTCATTAAAGTTATACCCCATTAGTTTCATTAAGTATACAGAATTAGGTTCGTGGTAATGGAATTGGGGAACTCCATCATCTTCCTCTGAACTTCCTCGTTTGAGTTGTTCGGGTTTGACTTTACCAAAACAGATCGGCTTCTGCCCTTTCCTTTTGGATGGGACTTTGAAGAAAGCCTTCTGTGCGTCTTCCACTTCTTCATCTGAAGCGAAGGATGACTGAATTGGCAAGGTGAACGATGCTTCTGTGCACAGTACGTGCCATGGGTTGGTACCTGCACTAGAATTATTCTCTATTTGTTTATTTTTAGAAGAGACATCAGGCAAGTACGCTAAAATGAAATCTTCATTAATGCACCACTCGCCCTCACTCGGTACATTATTCTTACTCTCACCCTGACCCATTACATCAAAGTTTAATTCCCAAGGACAATCTTCATCAGGATCTGGCTCGATGTCAGCTTCGTTACCGCTGTCTACATCTTCTTTCTCCTGGGATTCCAGATAGAAGACGGAGTCAGTATGGAAGTTTTTCACCCCTCGGAAGGGGTATTTTTCTGCAATTAAGGTTCAAACTTCGCCTTCGTTATTGGCGTACTTCATGACTTGATGCAGAGTAGATGGGACAATACGGTTTGCATGTATCCATGGTCGTCCTAGAAAAAGATTGTAGGACGTGTCCGCATCTATGATGTAACACGCTACTTCAGACTTAAGATCTCCGATCTGGCATCTGAGCTTGATCTTTCCCAGAGGTCGGGTGCTGTTTGCATTGAACCCAAAGATAGTAGTCTGGGTGGTGTGCAGTCGGTGCATAGGAATCCATAAGACCTGCATGACCCTGTAAGGCATGATGCTGAGTGCTGAGTGTAGGCTGTCTAAAAATCACAATAGATAGTTGATCCCCCATCAAACACCAATGATGGAAGTTACAATCTGACAACTTCCAGGAGGCTACAATTTGAGGACTTTCACGTAGTAGAAGGTTACAATATGACGACCTTCGCAACAACTAATGAAAGCCCCAATTCAACAGCCTTCACAATCAACATCGGGAGTTACAATCTGACGACTCTCATATTCTCAAGGAGCCAAGACGAAGATTACAAGAGGATGATCTGTGCAAAGCTCTGGCAAAAGAGACAACAAATTGACAGTCTCTTCATATTAGAATGCAAATATCTCTCAAACCGTGAGGAATTTGGCGAAACGGAGGAAGCGAACCAAAGCCTTTGGCTTGGTTCAGATGGCCCCGTCTCGTCGAGATAGCCGATTTTCATATATAATTCGTCTAATTCCGACGTACGGTTTGAAAGTTATGACCTGTTCTTCGTAGCAAGTTATGTTCTGAAGTCCGTCTGCAAGACTGGACTTCGTCAGAACATTGGACTTAGCCTGAAGCTCGCCAAGCCCGCCAAAGGTTCGCCTCTGCATTACAGAGTCAAAGCGTACAGGTCAAACCAGCGTTATAACCTCAAAACGCAGAGTTAATATCTAAAACAGCACCAACTGTGCGTTTTCAGCCTTTAAACAGGCCCAACTGTGCGTTTTCAGGCCTAACTCTGCGTTTCAGGTCCAGAAACGCACAGTTCGGGCCCAGAACGCTGTTTTCAGCGTTTTGACTCGTTCAAAGTACTAACAGAACGGTTTCAAAACCGTTTTCCCCACGATTTAGGGAGCTGTTTAAGAGGGGGGCGGTTACACCCCCACTCAGCCATTGAGGAGCATATTAAGGGGATAGTTACCACCCTTAATCCCCTATAAATAGTGGGAAACTCAACTGAGTTCGGGTCTCTTGGATCCTTCTTTTTTGGGGCAACAAAGAAGAGATCTTCGGCTGACCTTTTGGGGGAATTCTGGGAGCTTTCGGCAGCAACAAAATCCTTGGAGCATTCCCTTGGCTTATAACCGACTTTCGATTCAAATCAACTCTTTTTCAAGAGTTCAAACTCGTCAGAGTTATCAACTCGATCAGAGTTCAAAACTTACTCCGCAAGTTCTTCTAAAACTCGCTCTCTGAGTTATCAACTCGTTAAGAGTTATTTTCAAAACTTGCCACGCAAGTTCTCCACAGCGTCAAATCGTGAGGAGAAAATCACGTTCCAGTGAATCAAGACGTTCGGATCGTCAACGAGAAGCAAACTCGACGCGAGCATTCGAGGGAGGCATCTCATCGCCACCGTGAAGAACCCAGAATTAAACAAAGGGGAGAATCAAATTCATTCTCCTCTCTTTTGTAATCGGAATCCAAATTGTAATTGATTTTGAGAGGAATACAAGTCAAATTTTTCTTTCATTGTCTTTTTACTACAAATTTCCAACAAACAAAAGATGGCGACTCATCTAGTTCTTCTTAGACTTCCATGAGACGACAGCTCCACCCATAGTGAAGACAAAACTGTTTGCGTCGAAAATTGATGTATTCATTGCGGTATTCATTACAACTTCAATCGTTACAATGAAAACAAAAAAAGATTGTCTTTTTATAAGACTTTTACACAATGAAAACAAAAGTTTACAACTCTCGTCAAAACAAACGCAGAGATCGTTTATCGGTCTTCTGCTTGCGTGGGATCTTTGCCTGTGCCGGGGTTTATCCGTGGACCGCCTTAGATCTGGATCCGGTTGATGAAAAATTTGGCAGAGCTTCGTCTTCACCAAGGAAGTGTTTGATTTGAAGCGCTGAGATCGACAAAGCGAAATCAGGGCTCTTCTCGAGATTAAGACCAAGCCTAATCTCAAGGGACGGACGGGAACGGGCGTCGGATCTCTCGAACTCTCCTTCTTTATGCCGAAGAACTCGCCAAGATCTGTCAACCCTCGCTGAAATTCGTGCTCCTTTGACTCCCAAGCTTCTAAGCAATGTTTCATGATTCTTCCAGCTTCTTTGTTTTGCGTACGCTTCGTCGCCTTGCTGATTTTTGGATGAATTCCTTTGACTTGGATAATAACGTTTATCATCTTTTCCTTGTCTTGCACTGTGTTTGAGGACCTATGGGTAATTTTTAACGCCTACACTAATTTCTAAACAAGAATCTTAATAGATAACGTATTAAATCTAAAGTGTCGTCAACTAAAATGTTTTCCTTGTCCTTCAAATTTCTCATTATCTTAAATATCTACTTTTATGCCTACAAATTCTCACTGTGTTTGTGAAACCTTTACAAGGAGACAAAAAATGATGTGGATGTCAATGGTTTATGGAGCCTATCATTTCAATGAAGTACTTTGATCACAAAAATTCACAATGAGAATTATATCGAAGGTTTATATATTGTATCCTTTTCAATTGCATTTGTATTTGCATGTACCCAGAAGGAACTAGAAATAACACAAGATGCTAACATCCTTAGAATATGCACAACTTCAGTTTCTTAATAGGGGTTCTCTGGCTAGAGCATAAGTAAGTGAACGAATGAGAACACAGAAGAGGAAGAAGAAAATAATATAACCAGCATTTTCCTTTTCCTTCGCAACTATTTCATCATCTTAAGGGCAAATCGCATTGCTTTCTCACTACAAAGAATAAAAGGCACCAAATGCAAAACATAGCAATTAAATAAGTAAACAATCTTAATTCCACAGATTTAAACTTCCATTCAATACATCAAACTTTAAAAAGAGATGGAAAAATGACCGCAAAAGAGGGAAAATCAGGGGTTCTTTCCCTCAGGACCAAGAATCCCATTAACAACCGAAACTCCGACCAAAACCCCGACCGCCTCCGCTCCTGCCACCACTCCGGCCTGCACAACCCCCCCCCCCATCCATTCAATACATCAAACTTTAAAAAGAGATGGAAAAATGACCGCAAAAGAGGGAAAATCAGGGGTTCTTTCCCTCAGGACCAAGAATCCCATTAACAACCGAAACTCCGACCAAAACCCCGACCGCCTCCGCTCCTGCCACCACTCCGGCCTGCACAACCCCCCCCCCCA
>NC_033798.1:17772832-17827144 GCF_001876935.1 Asparagus officinalis | reverse complement strand
GACCTGTCGACACAACTTGCAAACCGACCTCCTAGCCCGAATAGGAGTTACAGAATGCCGTTCTTGGAGACAACTAATCTCTCAAGGCGAGCAGGCTCAAAAAATCATTGTCAGGATCAAAGCTGAAGAACAAAGTAGGCAGGATCAGCCCGAGCAATCAGACCAAGCCCAATCTTCTCCTGAGCAACTGGACCAGGCTCACTCTTCCCAGTCAGAAGGGAAAGATACTACGGCCACTGAAGTCAATCCTCTTCAGTAGGATGGCGGGTCCAACAACTATCATGTTAACAGTTACCTCTGATAGTCAAACTCATCAGATAATGGCCTACCCGGTGATGTGACTCTATTCCGACTTCATGGATAGTACCACACTAGGTGATGTGCATTGTCTACCTCTTTTTATTCCCCTGCTAAGTCTTAATCAAGACTGGGGGTTGATTGACACAACTTGCAAACCGACCTCCTAGCTCGAATAGGAGTTGCAGAATGCCGTTCTTGGAGACAACTAATCTCTCAAGGCGAGCAGGCTCAAAAAATCATTGCCAGGATCAAAGCTGAAGAACAAAGTAGGCAGGATCAGCCCGAGCAATCAGACCAAGCCCAATCTTCTCCTGAGCAACCGGACCAGGCTCACTCTTCCCAGTCAGAAGGGAAAGATACTACGGCCATTGAAGTCAATCCTCTTCAGTAGGATGGCGGGTCCAACAACTATCACGTTAACAGTTACCTCTTATAGTCAAACTCATTATATAGTGGCCCATTAGGCGATACGCCATGTCTGCTCCTTTTCCCCTGCACTTGTCCAAGACCTGCTAAGTCTTCATCAAGACTGGGGGTTGATTACTTGGAATCCACTGGATTAAGAGTAACGAATCTTTCACATCGTCAAGTTAACATTACACTTCTGACGATCATCATCCCCACAGAGTATGCATTCAATTTGCATCACTCCCAATTTGTCACGTTAACAATACACCTCTGACAAAACCCACTTATCAATCCTCGTCAATAGGATGATAAGTCCCCAAAGTTGCTCAAATCGCAACACAAAATCTTATCACGTTAACAATACACCTCTGCCAAAACCCACTTATCAATCCTCGTTATGACGACCAAATCAACTTATCGACTCTCTCCAATTGAGCGATAAGTTCTCAAAATTGCTTCCATAGCAATATCTTTCTTGTCACGTTAACACTACACCTCTGACAAAATCCGCTTATCGACTCTCTTCAATGGAGCGATAGGTCCACAAACCCGTCAAGTTAACACCACACCTCTGACGACCAAATCAACTTATCGACCCTCTTCAATAGAGCGATAGGTCCATAAAATACTGTTATGTTAACATAACACCTCTAACAGTCAACCCCCCCTAATGAACTTGTTAATCCTTTTTTTTTCAACAAGAATAACAAGTTTTCATTATAAAATCCCCAGCGGATTAAAGATTTTCTAGAATTATCCTAGTGATAGTGAAGAAAATTTCTAAACTTCACCCTAAGTGAAAAATCATGCCAAGTTAATACTACACCTCTGGCACTTCCAACTTTCTTTCAGTGTTTCAAGTAACACGGGAAGAAACAGCTTCACGCATGGGGGACTTTATCTCGATCCCTAATTAGAGATAAGTCTACGCCTAACACGCGTTGCCGGTTAATCTTTCGCCGTGAAAAAGACACCAGGATTCATGCCTGGGGGACTTTATCTCGATCCCTAATTTGAGATAAGTCTGCATCTAACACATGTTGCCGGGTAGCCTATTCCCGTAATAATAGCAAAGCCTACGTATTCAATATCGTAGCAGGTCGTTATTAATAATGCCAAAATCCATGCCTCGCACGTATGGGGAATTTTATCCTGAATCCTAAGTAAGGATAAGTCAATGTCTAACACATGTTGTCGGGTAGCCTATTCCCATAATAATAGCAAAGCCTACGTATTCAATATCGTAGCAGGTCGTTATTAATAACGCCAAAATCCATGCCTTACACGCATGGGGAATTTTATCCTGAATCCTAAGTATGGATAAGTCAATGTCTAACACATGTTGCCGGTTAGTCTTTTACCGTGAAAAGGATATCAAAATCCATGCCTCACACGCATGGGGGACTTTATCTTGATCCCTAAATAGAGATAAGTCTACGCCTAACACGCGTTGCCGGTTAGTCTTTTACCGTGAAAAGGACATCAAAATCCATGCCTCACACGCATGGGGGACTTTATCTCGATCCCTAATAAGAGATAAGTCTACGCCTAACACGCGTTGCCGGTTAGTCTTTTCCCGTCAAAATGACAAAGTCTATGTATTCAAAATCATAGCATCAAGACTAAGAGAGTTCATTCTCTTAGCACAACGTTACATGTGGAACGGACCTAGATAATTCACATGCTAGCCCGACTCAAACGGTAATCGGTAAAGGCTTATCAAATCCGTTGATGGCTGAGGGTTTGCCAAAAATCCTACGCACATTTGCAGGCCCATCAGCTTAATAGATGTGAGTCGAGACTTAAAACAGATGCGCCAAAGACAAGTCTCAAAGACTTAGTCAAAAATGCACGGAAGCCACTTCCATGTCTTAAGTCAAAATGTTGAGATCAGACCCGCGATGCAAAAACTAAACGCCGAGGTCACCCCTGTGTTCCAAATTCAACATGCAATGGTGAAACCCGCATCTCAAGTTCAAAATGCAGGGTCCACTCCCATATTCCAGAAGCAGGATTATGGCGCATACCTTCACACAGGTCCTGCATGGAAAATCCCTTCAACCAAGCTGCCTTCGAAGCGAGTGCAGAGAACAACTCCTTTGTGACAGCTCCAAGATCAGAGTGAGATCCAAAGTATTCCGAAAATTCGTCCCAGTCAACCGCGAACTTTCGAAAACTTTGGAGGGGGTTCTGTAGGCTGTCTAAAAATCACAATAGATAGTTGATCCCCCATCAAACACCAATGATGGAAGTTACAATCTGACAACTTCCAGGAGGCTACAATTTGAGGACTTTCATATAGAAGGTTACAATCTGACGACCTTCGCAACAACTAATGAAAGCCCCAATTCAACAGCCTTCACAATCAACATCGGGAGTTACAATCTGACGACTCTCATATTCTCAAGGAGCCAAGACGAAGATTACAAGAGGACGATCTGTGCAAAGCTCTGGCAAAAGAGACTACAAATTGACGGTCTCTTCATATTAGAATGCAGATATCTCTCAAACCGTAAGGAATTTGGCAAAACAGAGGAAGCGAACCAAAGCCTTTGGCTTGGTTCGGATGGCCCCGTCTCGTCGAGATAGCCGATTTTCATATATAATTCGTCCAATTCCGACGTACGGTTTGAAAGTTATGACATGTTCTTCGTAGCAAGTTATGTTCTGAAGTCCGTCTGCAAGACTGGACTTCGTCAGAACATTGAACTGTGCGTTTTCAGCCTTTAAACAGGCCAACTCTGCGTTTTCAGCCTAAAACGCAGAGTTCATCTCCGAAACAGCACGAACTGTGCGTTTTCAGCCTTTAAACAGGCCAACTCTGCGTTTTCAGCCTAAAACGCAGAGTCCATCTCTAAAACAGCACGACATGTGTGTTTTCAGCCTTTAAACAGGCCCAACTGTGCGTTTTCAGGCCTAACTCTGTGTTTCAGGTCCAGAAACGCACAGTTCGGGCCCAGAATGCTTTTTTCAGCGTTTTGACTCGTTCAAAGCACTAACAGAACGGTTTCAAAACCGTTTCCCCACGATTTAGGGAGCTGTTTAAGAGGGGGGCGGTTACACCCCCACTCAGCCCATTGAGGAGCAAATTAAGGGGGCAGTTACCACCCGTAACCCCCTATAAATATCAGAAACTCAACTGAGTTCGGGGCTTTTGCTCTGGGCTCTTGGATTCTTCTTTTTGGGTAGCAAAGAGGAGATCTTTGGCTTGGCAGCAAGGGGGAGATCGACATTCATCCTCAGCAACGATCGACCACAGGAGCATTCCCTTGGCTTATAACCGACTTTCGGTTCAAATCAACTCTTTTTCAAGAGTTCAAACTCGTTCAGAGTTATCAACTCGATCAGAGTTCAAAACTTGCTCTGCAAGTTCTTCTAAAACTCGTTCAGAGTTATCAACTCGTTGAGAGTTATAACTTGCTCTGCAAGTTCTTCTAAAACTCGTTCAGAGTTATCAACTCGTTAAGAGTTATTTTCAAACTTGCCACGCAAGTTCTCCACAGCGTCAAATCGTGAGGAGAAGACATCGTTCCAGTGAATCAAGACGTTCGGATCGTCAACGAGAAGCAAACTCGACGCGAGCATTCGAGGGAGGCATCTCATCGCCACCGTGAAGAACCCAGTTTTAAATAAAGGGGAGAATCAAATTCATTCTCCTCTCTTTTGTAATCGGAAAACGCTTCAATTAGAGCTTCCTTGGTGGTTTTGGACAACCTTAGGAGCTCATATAGCGTAATCCTGGTCGGTATATTGGCCAACTGAGCCATGACATTGAATTGGAAGGGAGCGCTCGACTCCCCGGATTCTTGGTGGAGATTTTTGTTGAACCGGAGCTCTTTTTGTTTCCCTTTATTGGCCGGCTTCTTTGGTGCAGAACCTCCAGCGTCTTGAGGCTATTCTTTAGCTTCTTGAGTATTCTGGTTGTAGTCCCTCAAGTAAGCTTTTCCTAACCGAGTGCCAGGGTTGTCTCCTGGGTATGCTGCCAGGGCAACCCTTTCCTCTTCTGAATCAGTAAGAGGTTTGAGGTGGTCATCATTTTCAGTAATGGAGGGGCTAATCATATTGGAAGACTTAGCCTTGCCTCCCTTCTTTTTGGACGAGGTGTTCGTCCATTCTCGATCTCTTAGCAGATCAGGGTGGACCCACACAATTTTCCCTTTTGAGGTAGTGAGGGGTACCAACCCCCTGTCTTTTTGACTATGTAAGTCAACATTCTTCAAGTGCATTTATCCCTTGCGAATAGGGACAACGCCGTTCGCAGTTACCACCGGGGGGGAGTCGCCGAATTGGACCGCTATCATATTGGTGGATACGGTCTTCTGTTCTGGCTTCAAGGTGAGTATATTAGCATTTACCAAATTCTGCAAGATTTCTTTGAAAACATAGCATTTTTTGGTAGGATGTCCAAGGAATCTATGGTAACGACAATAATTAGGGTCATCCACTTTCCCTGCTTCATCCGGCTTCCTGATCTCAGGCAGTTGCAGCTTGTTGTTCTTTCGAAGCAACTGGAATAAGGTATCCACATGCTCCTCTTTAAACGAATACTGCTTGGGCACTCTTTGTTGATTGGGCGCCTTGCCTTGCTTATTAGGCGGTGGTACTCGCGTGTAGTCAGCTGCTAAAGTCTCCTTTCCCTTAGACCGCTGGGCGTTGTTCTGGTTGTGTTGCTACTGCGGTTTGGGTTGCGGCTCTTCTTCAGCTTTAACTCGTGCCACTATCTCTTCAGCTTGTTCTCCTTGTGACACTAATTACCTCCAGGAGCGACATTCTGCTACCCCCATCTGAGCAAGGAGCTGGGTCTGCAGGTTGTGCTTGCAAGATTCAACCAAAGTTGATTGGGTCATACCTGAGGGGTATCGCAATGCCATGCTACGGAATCTTTCCACATAGGCCTTGATGGACTCTCCTTTCCTTTGTTTAGTGGCGAGAAGAGTTGGGACTGAGACCTCTGTATCGTCCTCAAAGAACCTGGCCAAGAATAACCTTTCCAGGTCTACCCATTTCTGGATGGATCTGGCAGGCAGTTTCATGAACCATTCGAAAACGACACCCTTAAGGGTACCGATGAATAGCCTGGTCAGGATGGCATCATTCGCTACCACATCTCCAGTTTGGGATTCGAAGTAGTAGATGTACTGATTTGGCGATCCTGTGCCATCGAACGGTTGTAAGGTAGGGGCCTTAAATTTTGGTGGGTAGGGAGCTGTATCCCACTCGGCAGGGTAAGGCCGCACTACTCCTTCTTCACGGAGCTCGCTTCTGTTGGCGATTGCATTGAGGCGAGCTTCCAGTTCATCCATTTTGGTGGACTGAGGATACAGCTCTTTTTCCATCTCCTTCTCATTATCAGAAGAAGAATCCAAGTTGTGAGTCTCACGATCTGAGTGTTCGTGTGCCTTTTGCTTTCCCTTTGACATAGTTCTCCGGGAAGACTCGGGTTTTTGCCCTTTTTCAGCGAGAAGCTGGGCCAGGATATCCTTTAATTAGAAAAGTGTCTCCTGTTGCGCCTGGAGCATGACATGATATTCGTCCACTCTTTTGGCTATGTCTTCGTGGTTCCCTGTCATATAAGCGGAGACCTCGCGTGCGACAACAGAACTTGAAGATTGAGATTCGGCGACTGCCGAATGTTCATCGTCGGAAACGACCCCCTGGGCCAATCTTTGATAATCAACCGGACGGATAGCTCCTGTCCGAGTCCGAGTATTCCGATATACTCCTTCGAACTGGTCACAAATTTCCCTAACAGTTAGGGAATGACTTTTTTGTGACTCATCGGAATCAGTATGTGAGGCCTTTCCTCTGCCGATCATGTTGATGGTGACTTCGGAGTATTCCGTTTCAGCTGTCTTTTTTTTGTATCGGCGTTGTCGTTTGGCAGGTCTAACGAAGTTCGTCAACCTGTCGAATACAGACTGCCGAGGTGTGGATGCGCAACAATGGCATTCTGACAGAACTGCAGATATAAGCCTCTCACATTGACATGAGTGAGCTGCTTGTGCTGTTGGTTTTCCTCTCGACAATAATTCCCGCAGATCAGGAACTTGAGAGGAGACTTTCCCCGGGCACGGAGGCAGAGATGGAACCCCCTGCCCTTGGGTGGGTGAGATTGGTTCTTGTCGAACGTGGATTTTGAAGCCACGCTGACTTTTCTGAACCTGGCGGACCTCTTGAAGATCACGTTCTTGAGAAATAACGCGAGGGTCGCGTTGAGATTTATAAACATTAGGCCGAGGCCTACGTTTAAATGATGAAACAGACCTTTGAGGGTCATGTTTTGTTTGAACGCGCCCCTGAGGGTCGCGTTTGGTTGGTGAAACAGACTCTTGAGAGCCATGTCTCGTTTGAACGCGCACCTGAGGGTCGCGTTTAATTGGTGAAACAGATTCTTGAGAATCATGCTTCGTTTGAACGCGCACCTGAGGGTCGCGTTTAGTTTTGACAGCTCCCTTCTGAGGGCTGCGTTTTGAAGGAACAACGCGCCACTCAGGGTCGCGTTTCAGCTGTATCAGCCGAGGCTCGTAGTTTGGCTCATTACCACAAAGTAAGCGTTCTTCTTTGGGAACGCTAGGCTCGGTTGGATTTTCAGAAACGCGGTCTTCGCGTTGGGCCAACATTCGGCTTTCACATAGATGTGCTCGTCGTATGGATCTTCTCCGTCTGCGAGCGGCGTTCTTCTTAGCTTGTTTCAAAGCCTTAGCAGCAGCGTCGTTGACGCTCATGGAACTCATCTCCTCCAGAGGCCGTTTGTGGCCCGAAGTATGTTTGGCTGACGCGGATGTGGGATCTTCCGCCAGCAGAGCTAGTTTGAGTTCCTGGCCGAAGGAGAGGGCTTTCTTCGGCGTTTCAACAGCAGAATTGATCTCTTTGGAGATCTTGCGGACACCATGCTTAACCTTGGGGCTAAGCGATCCAGAGGATAAGGCTTCCTCATATTTCGCTTGATCAAACTCCACGACAAGAGTTTCTACAGTCGTTCCCATGAGGTGGACGTCGGACTGCGCCACCACTTCTTCGTCGGAAAAGCTAGTCCCCAGCAGAGTCGCCATCTTTTGTATGTAGGAAAAATTGCAAAGAAGAGAACAAAGAAAATTGACTTGTATTCCTTTGATTCTGTTTACAATTTGATTACAAAAGAGAAGAGAACGAATTTGATTCTCTCCTTTGTTTAAAACTGGGTTCTTCTCGGTAGCGATGGAATGCCTCCTTCGATTGCTCGCGTCGAATTTGTTCTCCGTTGACGATCCGACCGTCTTCTATATCGTGGGAACGATGAACTTCTGTGGAAAGTTTTATGAGTAACTCTTAAAAGAGTTCAAGAACTCTGAACGAGTTAGAACTCTGTTAATAGAGTTGTTAGAACCGAAAATTCGGTTAATGACCAAGCTGATATTTTGTTGTTGAAGAATCTTCTCAGATTTGATCTTCTGAATTTGATTCAAAAATCCTATCTCCAAGGATTTCACTGCTGCTGCTGTTGTTGAATCACCGAACCGAGTGGTTGAGATCCTGAGAATCCAAACTGTTGCCAACTCTTCCGTTCCAAAAAGCCAGCCCTTAACTCAGTTGAGTTTGTTGAGATTTTATAGGTGGATAAGAGATTGCAACTGCCCTCTAAATCTGCTCCCAAGTGGGCGTGATTTCCTCAGATCGTGGGGAAACAGTTCTGAAACCGTTCAGCTCGTATTTGAACGAGTCAAACGCCCAATCTGGCATTCGGAACCCAACGTCGCCTCTCAGAATTGAAACGCGAGGTTGGGTGTTGGCTGAACATTGATGAACGCGAGGATCGCTCACGTTTTGGTTTGTTGTAATTTGGGAACACGGGGGTCGGTGTTGGTTGAACCCCTACGAACGCGAGGGTCGCTCACGTTTAGCTTGTGATTGGAAACGCGGGGGTCGCCTGCACTTCCAGAATTGCAACGCGGGGATGACATCCGCGTTTTAGAAGGAGCTAGTTGACTTGTAACTTCTTCTGTAAAGCGTTGCAAGGATCGTTGTTCAGTAATCCTAGCTTTAGCTGTTGTGGAGTGTGAAAGTCATCAGATTGTAACTTTCACTGCAGAATGTGAAGACTGCTGAATAGAGTTTTCATCAATTGTCGGAAGTGTCGTTGAATTGTAACTCTCCTCGATTTATGTGAAACGTCCTCTATTTGCAGCTTTCGATTATCGGCGCGAAAGCTATTTGATTATAGCTTTCGTTGTAGGAACTTGACGGGAATCAACATCCATAGTGTTTTTAGATGAATATTTGCCCACAGCTCTCTACCAAGCAACTCACCAACTACGTCTAACCTTTTATTTCTGAAATCATTACACTGCTCATCAGCATCTCTAATAGTTGCTAATCATGTTGTTGTCGCAACCATCAAGATCAATCATCTCAGAAATGAGGCCGTGTTTGTAGAATTACGAATACAGTGATTAGAAAGTCATCTGATTGTGACTTTCATTGTCGGAGCTTGATAGGGATCAGCTACCCATAGTGATTTTTAGACAGCCTACACACCGGATTGGTAGAACCAGTATAAAAACTATTGTTTATGATTGTGATTTTCTGAGATTGTTGCCATTCTTTCTTTACAATTTATAATCTACTTTGTATATGTTTGCGGAGAAAGTTGTTGTATTCATTGCTGTACTCATTACAACTTCAGTCGTTACAATGAAACAGAAAAAGATTGTCTTTTTATAAGACTCTTACACAATGAAAACAAAAAAAAAGATTACAACTCCCTTCAAACAAACGCAAGATCCTGTTTTGCGGTCTCTTGCTTGCGTGGGTCTTTGGCCTGTGACGGGGACGTCAATATCCGTGGACTACCTGGCACTCAGATCTGTTCCGAAAAATCGGACAGAGCTTCGTCGATCCGCGTGAGATCTAGAAGCCTGAAGCGTCTATCTCGGCTAAAACGAGATATCAGCTCTTCTTAGTGATTACCGGCGAAGGGTAATACTAAGGAAAGGGGGGAAAAGGTGATGAAGAATCTGATGAAGACCTCTCTTCCTCGGTTGAAGCGCTCGACCACTCTTCACTGCAGCAGGGCTTCGCCAAGGGTGTCTCGGATTTTCCGAGACACCCCTAGGGTGTCTCGGGATTTCCGAGACACCCTGGGGTGTCTCGGAATTTCCGAGACACCCCTGGGGTGTCTCGGAATTTCTGAGACACCCCTTGGGGTGTTTTGGAACTTCTGAGACTCCGTTGGTGCATTCGATTTGTTTTCGCCGTAGATCCTTCGTTCGAACTCGGATTTGACTGATTCCAAGTGCGTTGGATGCTTGACGAAGAGTTCGATCTGCTCTAGTGGTTGGATTGTCTGTAGAGTGATCGAGGCATGAAGGACTTGTCCTTTTTGTGAACACCGCCGGGTTCCCGATTGGTCCGGGTCTTCGTTGTTCCGAAATCCTATCCGCTCACGTAGCTCATCGATTCACTTCAGTCGTTCGTCGACGTCAATTGGACTCCTGTGGGTCGTTCTTTAACACTGAACCGTTCGTGGAGACCTATAGGCAATTTTCGATGCCTACAGATACCCCCTCCAAAGTGTTCCGGACTCGTTTCTTTTATAGAAGAGGCTGGAATACTTTGGATGTGATTGGTCTAGCCTTCAGTCGGCGTCAGGACCTGTAGTTAGCTTCAACTTTTGGCTCCTTCGATTTTCGGTCTATTCGATGCTTTGACGAATAGCCGAAGTTCTTCCGGCACTGCGTTTATCGCTTGGCCGTCGTCGGAGTCTCGAGTCTGCAGCTGATGAATTGAGTTTGGCTCGTGTCATTGAGTTGACTTTGAACTACTTCCGCCACATTGTGCTGGGTTAGGGTTTTGGACCACCGTGTGTTGACTTTTTGTCGCAACGCGTTGACCGGCGTTGACCTAGGGTTACGCGTTGACCGGCGTTGACCCTTAGGGTTTTGAATCGTCGAACGTTGATTGGTGTGGATTTTGAATCCTCGAACATTGACTTTTGTCGCCACGCATTGACTGGCATTGACCTAGGGTTACGCGTTGACCGGCGTTGACCCTAGGGTTTTAAATCGTCGAACGTTGACTCTGATCGCAACGCGTTGATTGGCGTTGACCTAGGGTTACGCGTTGACCGGCGTTGACCCTTAGGGTTTTGGATTGTCGAACGTTGACTTGTGTTGCAACGCATTGACTGGCGTTGACCTAGGGTTACGCGTTGACCGGCGTTGACCCTTAGGGTTTCGAATCGTCAAACGTTGACTTTGGTTGCAACGCGTTGACTGGCGTTGACCTAGGGTTACGCGTTGACCGGCGTTGACCCTTAGGGTTTCGAATCGTCGAACGTTGACTTTTGTTGCAACGCGTTGATTAGCGTTGACCTAGGGTTACGCGTTGACCGGCATTGACCCTTAGGGTTTCAAATCATCAAACGTTGACTTGTGTTGCAACGCGTTGATTAGCGTTGACCTAAGGTTACGCGTTGTCCGGCGTTGACCCTTAGGGTTTTGAATCGTCGAACGTTGACTTGTGTGGACTTTGAATCCTTGAACGTTGACTTTTGTCACAACGCATTGACTGGCGTTGACCTAGGGTTACACGTTGACCGGCGTTGACCCTTAGGGTTTTGGATCGTCGAACGTTGACTCTGGTTGCAACGCGTTGACTGGCGTTGACCTAGGGTTACGCGTTGACCGGCGTTGACCCTAGCATTTCGGATCGTTATTAACACAGTTTATACTCGTACGTTTGCTGGAGTATACACAGTTTAAGCTCTTAAGGTATTGGAGCATAGCGGTCCCAGGTGTCGGGGCTGCAGGACCAACTGTTAAAGCTGATTCATCTGCGTGTGTGGATTTTATACGTAGACTTCGTCTTTCTCACGGGAATAGACTACCCGGCGACGCGTGTTAGGCGTTGACTTTAGGATTTTTGGCTAATCCCCAGCCTTCAACGGGTTTGGTAAGCCTTTATCGA
Organism: Asparagus officinalis; assembly: GCF_001876935.1. Taxonomy (NCBI): domain Eukaryota; kingdom Viridiplantae; phylum Streptophyta; class Magnoliopsida; order Asparagales; family Asparagaceae; genus Asparagus; species Asparagus officinalis. Next base: position 17,815,492 of record NC_033798.1, on the reverse strand, counting down.
CTACCGTTTGAGTCGGGCTAGCATGTGGATTATCTAAATCCGTTCCGCATGTGACGTTGTGCTAAGAGAGTTAACGCTCTTAGTGCTACGATATTGAATACGTAGACTTCGTCTTTCTCACGGGAATAGACTACCCGGCGACGCGTGTTAGGCGTTGACTTTAGGATTTTTGGCTAACCCCCAGCCTTCAACGGATTTGATTAGCCTTTACCGACTACCGTTTGAGTCGGGCTAGCATGCGGATTGTTTAAGTCCGTTCCGTATGTAACGTTGTGCTAAGAGAGTGAATTCTCTTAGACTTTGTGCTATGATGTTGAATACATAGGCTTCGTCTTTCTCACGGGAATAGACTACCCGGCAACGCGTGTTAGGCGTTGACTTATCCCTACTTAGGCTTCGGGATGAAATTCCCCGTGCATCGAGTGCCTGGATTGGAAGTTAAGAATCGTGACTTTTCTAAAAGCAAAGACAGACTGAGAAACGGGAGAGGAAGAATTTTATATTCTATCTCCCGGTGCTGAAGAGGAAGAATTTTATATTCTATCTTCGGCCGGAAAGGAAACGAGGTGGGATCTCCACCCCCAGAATCCGGAAGGATGAAACTAAGAGTGGGATCTCCACTCCGAGAATCGTAACAATTCGGATAACCCTAACTGTCGGAAGGTTTGATTACCCGATTTGGAAGTGGACCTCTCGTTCATTGGAGGAATCGAGAGGGGATTTTGGCTTTGGCCCTAACTTTTATAGGTTTGACCAGAAAGCAAAGAAAGTGGAATACGGGTAGCAAAGAAAGTGTCAACTCGTATTATCACTCAAAGGGAGACTTTAATGCTAGGCGTTTAGGTCCTAGCACGTTAAGTCTGAGAAATGCCAATGACGGGCGAATGGAAATGTTGGTGGATCCACTGTCGTTTAATTTGATCAGCGGATGGTTTGGTGAGGAAAGATTAACCTACCAGAGGATTGGATCTCATCTCACAGAAATAACTCATAAGAGTTAGAGAATTTTCGATGAAAATAAGAAGAAACATTCTAACCTTCAGAGTTCGAATGTAGATTTCTTATTTGTCAATTCCACAATGATTGGGTTATCCCTAAGAATACCCATGTGGTATTCTTCCGGGAACTCCCCGATGCATTGGATTATCCACCCCCAGCTTCTTTCTTAGAACTGGGTTTGACTTTGTTATCTGACTGGGTTATCCTTAAGAATATTAACGTAATATCCTCCAGGAACTTCCCGTTAATGGTAGGAAATAGTTTAGACTCATATACCTATTGGAGTATCAGGGAGCAGTTTAACCTCTTATACCGGTCAGAGGATTGAGAAACAGTTTATACTCGTGTACTCTTTGGAGTATCAGGGAGCAGTTTAACCTCTTATACCGGTCGGAGGATTGCCGTTCTCAATTGGCTTACCCTAGCGTTATAACGCCGGTTTCAACCAAGGTCTGGATGCTATTCTTTAAAGTAAAGCAAGCCTTGGTGGGATGAAGGATCCTACTGTGGTACGCGCAGTACGTGGATGCTATTCTTTAAAGTAAAGCAAGCCTTGGTGGGATGAAGGATCCTACTGTGGTACGCGCAGTACTTCGGATCCGCAGTATCGTCAGCTTCCTCCTGATTCGTGACGGGTGGTAGCTTGATCTTGTTGTTTTCAAGAAGGGTTTCGAAGATGGCGGGAATGTCGTCGTCCTTGAACGAGTACTCTTCCTAGGCCTTTTGATCCGAAGTCTTCTGCTGTCTTCGGGACTGCTGTGGTGACGTTTGATTATCGTCAATAACTATTGCAGGTGCAGCCCCTTCATCATGAGGTACGAGACTTGAATTCAGAGGGTTAACCATCAGTTGGTTTCTCTCGACCTTCTTTCTTCTGAGAAAGCGTTCGGCCTGTTCTCCGCGTACCTTCAACTCTTTCCAGGTATTGAGCGGCTCTACTCCCATAACGTCCAAGATGTTAATGGACAAATTATTATGACAAGTCTGCAAGATGAATTCCTCCGTGACGGGATCCTTGCAGTTCATTGCCTGATTGCGGAAGCGTTTGATGAAGGTATCCACCGACTCTCCGCCTTTTTGTTTCTCATCGAAGAGTGTCCTGACCGACACTTCGGTGTCATCATCGAAGAAATGAGTGAGGAACATGCTTTCCAGGTCCTCCCAGCTGTTGATGCTTCCGGGCTTGAGACGACGGTACCAATCGAAAGCAGGCCCGCGAAGGGTGCCAACGAATGACCGAACCATCAAAGGCTCGTTGCCAGAGATCACCCCCAAGTGGGACTTGAAGTAGATTAGATGCTGAGTGGGCGAGCCCTTCCCATCGAACGGCGTGAAGTTGATCAGGTTGAACTTCGCTGGGTATGGGATCGAGTCCCACTTTTTTGGGTAAGGACACGGAATGCCAGTCTTCTTTCCCTCTCGGGCAGACATCAAGGCGTCAATTTTTCTTTCGAGATCCCTCATCTTTTCGGCCTCATCTGTATCCTGTTTTGGATAATTTTCGAGAGGCATAATACGGCCACCCCCAGTGTTATCATCACTGGTGGGTCCACCCCCAGCGTCGTTATTTTTAGTGGGGCTACCCCCAGTATTCTTGGGCGGTGCGTCGGCCATGACGACTTCGTCCACTTCCAGATCGCTGTCAACTGCGGCGCTCTGGGTGCGACGGCTGGATTCAACTAGCTGATTCGACAAAGCTCGGATTTGTTGGTCGTGCATTTGTCTCATCTCTTGCATAGCCATTTCCATTTCAAACTTGAAGATTTCCTTCTGCTTAGCCAGGGCCTCTTCAATGATTTTGGCTATCTGCTCGGTGTTGACCATGAACACTTCTCGAGCTTGCCCTATGCTAGACGTTGTATCGTCAGAGGCGATTGCAGAATAAGAATCCGAGAGTTCGTCATCGGAATTGATTCCTTCATGGACACCCTGGTAATCATTATGACCAACGGCTTCTAGCTGAAGCTGAGATATTCGTTGGGTTATTCCCGGACTGACTCTTCTTCCTGGAGAGAAATTAGGGTCGGAGCCACTTGAAACAATTGGAGATCTTCCCTTGTTGACCATGTTGATGGTAACTTCTGGGAATTCATCATCTCGAACAACCGATCCTCTTTGGTGGAAACGCCTTGATTTGGGCTTCGTCGTTCCATCGAAGATCCTCTCGAATACCGAGACCCTCTTTAGAGCGGTCTTAGGGCAGCTACACGCTGATAATACTGCCCTGATAAATTTGGTACACGGACAGTGAGAATCCGCTTCCCGGGTGTTTCTCTTTCGAGATTCATTCGCACCCCCAGCTGATAGTACAACTCACTGACGTTGCAGTCGGAGTAACCTATCGGCTGCTCACATGGGTTCTCAGGTATAACGCGTTCGTCTGTCCGACGCGTTTCCTTCTGAGTAAACATTACCTTATTGGCGTCTGCAAGAGTCGCACGTTTGGAATCACTTCTTTGTGAGGGTGAAACCTTAACGGGCTCTTGATCTTTTGCACGCACCGCCAAGCGGGCCGTTGCAGGAATCCGTTTGTTAGGAGGTCGCGTACGACCCCCAATCCGGATGTTGGCTTGAAGCTCCTTCAACGATCTCCAGCTTTCCTTAACAAGCGCTTTTCCTCGATTCTCGGGCAGGGCACCGATACGATTCTTCAGAGGATTCCTAAACTTGAGGAAATCTGCGTTGCGGTAGGGCTTCGCCGGAGGTTCGGGATCTGAAGTTGACGAAGGCCGGAGAGCAACGTCGCCTGCTTTTGCCATAGGCGTTGATTTGGCCTTTGGCACCCAAACTCGTTTGGATTCCGGCGATCCCTTAACTGCCTTTTCCCTTTGCGTTTCTTGTGCTTTTCGCATAAGGGTCCGGGCATGCGCACGCACGGCGCGGCGCTTCTGGATTCGCTCCTCGAGAGTAAAATGGGTTCTTTTGACATGAACCCATTTGTTCGTTTCTGCGTTGGAGGAGGGGCTGGTTGTTTGCCGTTGTTGCTCTTGGCGATGTCCGGACTTGAGATCTTCATTGTAGCGGATCCCATCCATCGGTTCCAAAGCTTTGGCCAGCTGACGAGCAAGGCGTTGACGCCGTCTTTGACGTGCTCTCTTTGACAATGCTGGAGCGTCTTCAGAAGCCATCTCTTCGGCAGGGGAGGAGTCCGGATCTGCGGTCTCGACCACGTTGGACGACGCGGGGACGTCACGTGGTGCAAGTGCAGCGGCGGCAATGGGGTCTTGGATCTTCGAGCCGAAGGTCCTGCGAACATTTCTGGAAGAATTTACCTTTATGCGCCTGTTCGGAGAGGCGGATCTGGAGGAGGAGGAGGAGAGGTCCTCTTCGAACTTTTGCCGATCGAACTCGCATTCGATCTCTTCATTCACCCGGATCTTGAATGCCGGTTGCGTCACGACGGCGTCGGTAGCGATGCCGTTGGCTCCCACTGTGGTCGCCAGCTTGTTTGCATCAAAAGTTGTTGTTGTACTCATTACAACTTCAGTCGTTACAATGAAACAGAAAAAGATTGTCTTTTTATAAGACTCTTACACAATGAAAACAAAAAAAAAAGATTACAACTCCCTTCAAACAAACGCAAGATCCTGTTTTGCGGTCTCTTGCTTGCGTGGGTCTTTTGGTTGTGACGGGGACGTCAATATCCGTGGACCACCGAGCACTCAGATCTGTTCCGAAAAATCAAACAGAGCTTCGTCGATCCGCGTGAGATCTAGAAGCCTGAAGCGTCTATCTCGGCTAAAACGAGATATCAGCTCTTCTTAGTGATTACCGGCGAAGGGTAATACTAAGGAAAGGGGGGAAAAGGTGATGAAGAATCTGATGAAGACCTCTCTTCCTCGGTTGAAGCGCTCGACCACTCTTCACTGCAGCAGGGCTTCGCCAAGCTCTCCAAAAATCTAGATCTCAAAACAAAGGGGTAAGGGGTGCTATTTATAGGCTATGGGGAGCCCCTAGGGTGTCTCAGAAATTTTCGAGACACCTTGGGGTGTCTCGGAATTTCCGAGACACCCCTGGGGTGTCTCGGAATTTCTGAGACACCCCTTGGGGTGTTTTGGAACTTCTGAGACTCCGTTGGTGCATTCGATTTGTTTTCGCCGTAGATCCTTCGTCGGAACTCGGATTTGACTGATTCCAAGTGCGTTGGATGCTTGACGAAGAGTTCAATCCGCTCTGGTGGTTGGATTGTCTATAGAGTGATCGAGGCATGAAGGGCGTTGTCCTTTTTGTGAACACCGCCGGGTTCCCGATTGGTCCGGGTCTTCGTTGTTCCGAAATCCTATCCGCTCACGTAGCTCGTCGATTCACTTCAGTCGTTCGTCGACGTCAATTGGACTCCTGTGGATCGGATAGTGATGTTCATCGTCGCTCTTTAACACTGAACCGTTCGTGGAGACCTATAGGCAATTTTCGATGCCTACAGATAGATGAGTATCTATTTCAGATCCTACAGTTGGGTATGGTCATGAGGATAACCAATCCTTTAAATCAAGGAAAGTGACTGTTCCCATGCCTCAAGTGGGCGGTCTTGGCAAGCTGGTACTTGCAAGCGAGCTGGCAAATTCAGCGAGCTTGCAGGCAAGCTCATACGCAGGCTGAATGCTTAGGCGAGCTTGACTCGTGTGGGCAAGTCAAGCATGCATGCGAGTGGGTGAATAGGCGAGCTAGCACTGCAGGCGAGTAGGCAAATAGATGAGCTAGCACTACAGGCGAGCCACATAGGTGAAGCAGTGCAGGCGAGCCTCGTAGGCGAGGAAATGCAGGCGAGATTCAAGACTTTAGACGAGCTTAACTCATGCTGGCCAGCTAAGTCGTGTCGACGAACTTTGTTCGTGCAAGTGAGCTAAGTGTGCGGACGAGGCTGTACAGGCGAGCTTGTAGGTGAGGCTGTGCAAGCGAGGCTGTGTAGGTGAGCCACGGAGGCAAACTTGGTTCGTGCATACAAACCTCATTCAGGCGAGCTTGACTCATGCAGGCGAGTCGAGCATCCAGGCAAGTTGAGCTCCTTTGCAGGCGAGCTTGGTCTTCAGGCGAGCTGAGCTCTAAGCTATCAGGCGAGCTTGGCCTTTTAGGATAGCTTTGAACTATCAGGCGAGCTTCAGAACATGCTGCGAAGAATATGTTATAACTTATCACTATATTAAAGAGAGTCGATAAGTTGATTTTATCAGAGGTGATTGTTAACATGACAGGAGTTTGTTGTAATTTTGTGCAACTTTGTGGATTTACCATCCTATTGAAGAGGATTGGTAAGCTGATTATACTATCAAAGGTAATCAATAACGTGATAGATTTTATAGACCCACCATCCTGTTTGAAAAGGATCGGCGAGGGAATTGTACTATCAAAGGTGATTGTTAACATGATAGATTTGTGGACCCGTCGTTCTGTTGAAAAGATCAGCGAGGGAATTGTACTATCAGAGGTGACTATTAACATGATAGATTTTGTGGACCCGTCATCCTGTTGAAAATGATTGACAAGGAAATTGTACTATCGGAGGTGACTGTTAACATGATAGATTTGTGGACTCATCGTCCTGTTGAAAAGGATCGATAGGGTGGATGTACTATCAGAGGTAATCATTAACGTGATAGATTTTATGGTGGAGACCTCTCGTTTATCGAAAGAGTATTCCGATTTTGGTCCTAACTGTAGGAAGGTTTGTCCGAGTGGGGAGCTTTGAACGATCCTAACTGTTTAATGGTTTAATCGTTCGATTTGAAAGTGGACCTCTCGTTCGTGGAATGAATCAAGAGGGGATTTTGGCTTTAGCCCTAACTGTTCAAAGGTTTGATCAAAAAGGGTTTGGAACGATCCTAACTGTTCAAAGGTTTGATCGTCCAATTTGAAAGTGGACCTCTCGTTCGTGGAAGAAATCGAGAGGAGATTTTTGCTTTGTCCCTAACTGTAGAAATGTTTGACCAAAAAGGGTGTTTGGAAGGCAGGAAGGAATAAAATCTCTACCTTGGTTGGCCTCGTGGGAGGTGGAGGTTGAACTCCTCTTTTGTGCCAATACATTGCTTGATGGTTTTTCGCACAGTTTCCCCGTGGGAGGTGGAGGTTGAACTCCTCTTTTGTGCCAATACATTGCTTGATGGTTTTTCGCACAGTTTCCCTCAGAAGCCTATGGATAAGTACTTCTTCAAAGGCAACCCCTAGCCAAATAATCAGAATACCCTAAAATTTGGCTCATTTGTTTACCCTTTTGGGGTATTTTGGTCAAAAAACTCCAACTAGCCACTTTTGCTCGTTTGGGTCTGCTAGTTATCGGGCCGCGTTGCCTAGCTCTACGAAGGATTTTAACCTTTTTCTGCCTGTTGGGCACTCGGGTCTAGGTTACCCAGTCCATGTCTAATATTTTTGGGCTATTGGAACCCTCCTCCAGGTCAGGACCAGTTTTACCTGAGGAGCCAGGGTCCACACCGGCATTGGGCTGGGTCTTGGTCACCGGTCTTGCGCTACTTACCGCAGCCTGATATCATGATTGGCCATTAACCGAAGTGCATACAGAAGTGTTTTCTATGGACGTGTCATTGAAACGCCCAATTAAATCCTCCATCTTCTTAAAGAAATCGATCACTAGATGATGTAGAAACTTCAAGAAACCTGTATTCGAATTGAAGAGAAAAGCAATATACCACATAGAGGAAACAAGAGCATGACAACATATGAGATTTACATGATTCGGCAATTGCCTATGTCCACTGAGAGATATTTGAAAGAACCCATGAGAAATCCTCTCTAAATCTTACCAAAAAAATCCCCCACAAATCCTAGATTTCTCCAATCTCTACTCCCCCCACCCCCTCTGTCACTCTTATACGATATACAACTCTTCTTGATTTTTCTCCTTAAACCCCAGACATAGATGGTCTGTATATATATTGTCCAAACCGGATAAAATGCTATATAAGACTCCTAACCCGAATATAATCTAAAACAAACACAACATCCCAATTCGGTCTAACCAACCGGTCCGACCGAAGTATACCGGCAAGTACACCCGATCAGTTATATCGGCCGATGTATTGCTCACTGCTTCCTCGTTTCGCTTGCCGCTTTGTTTTCAACTCTTTCGATATTTCATGATCAGCTAGAAATACAAGATTACCTCTAACAATCTTCATCTCAGTCTTATATATATGAAGCTGTCTTTGAAAAGCTATATTGAATCAATGTTTGAATCATTGTGAAGGTGTGGAGAATAAGCACCTTTGATAAATCATAAAGCCTCCTCTTCCAAAGGGCTGACGGAGCGAAACTAATCAAAAAGAAATTACATAGAGGGAGAGAAGCCAAGTGGGTCAGACACACACGTTGCCTGAGGGGAACCATGTGCTCACATGCCACATTGAACCAAAAGAAGAAGAAGGAAGAAAATAGAAAATAGAACTAATAACAGTACGAACTAAACTCTCTTGAGATAGAAACAGAGAGAGACAGCACCATGAAGGAGAGTACTTCTGATCAGGGGCGGATCCAGGATTTTAGTTCTAGGGGGGCCGCGTACAAAAGATAAATAAAAAATTTTCTTAATGTAATTTTATTCACAAGAGATATACCACAACCCACATAAAACGAGTAGAATAGCCAACATCAATATCTCCAAAATATTTCAAAAGAGATAGATAAATATTATATAAAAAATAGTCAAATAAGCATCATCTATTTTTTTTATAACTAAAATTTCTCTAACTAAAAGGAATTCGACGTTCCTTAAAATTTTCAAAGCCTTCAATGATAGCATCAATGCTTAGACTTTTAGCAATTTATCTTTCAATAAACACCATTAATGCGTCGGAGAGGAAAGCATCCTCCATTTTGCTTTAGCAATTTATCTTTCAATAAACACCATTAATGCGTCGGAGAGGAAAGCATCCTCCATTTTGCTTCGAAGGCTAGTCTTGACGATATTCATAGCTGAGAATGATCGTTCTGCAATAGCGGTAGAAACTGGAAGAGTAAGCACAAGTACGATCACTCTAGAAATGAGGTCGTATGTAGCAGATTTATTAGTCTTTACCAACCATTGACCCAATTCAGAAATGGTTGAAAGAGTTTTGAAGTCTGACCCTTTGACTACATTATGCTCATAATGTTTCAGTTGCATCTTCAAACTCTCTTTTTCTTTACTTGTAAAATCTTGTGCATAAAACTTGCCAACCAATTTGCATATATCTTGTATTCTCAAAGCCTCAGATGCATTTTGAGGATTTAAGGCAGAACTAAGCATGAGCAATTCTGTCGCATCTTCACTAAAACGCACATTAATTTCTTGCATTTGTGAATCGATCGCGACATAAAGAAAGTCTAATCGATAATGATGCCCAATGGTGATGTCTTGATGACCACGAGCTCATTCTGCCCATTCGCTAAATACCTCTCCATAAATTTCCAATTTTAATGAAACTCCCTTTATTAATCTTGTTGCTACTCATGGTAATATATTTACTATTAATATATACATAAAAACCCTCAAATAATTAATATTCACAAACTAATTTTTTTCCCCAAATTAGGAATAGAGCACCCTAATTTTTCCCCCAAAAATTTTGAGGGGGCTTGAGGAATAGAGCACCCTAATTTTTTCCCCCAAATTTTGGGGGGGCCGTGGCCCCCCTGGACTGTATGTAGATCCTCCCCTGCTTATGATGCTGGTGATGGGTTTGTAAGAGCTGACCAAATTGATCTCAAGAGCTTAGACGAGCAACTTGAAAGGCACCTCACCAGAGCCTCGACTCTGGGGAAGAAGAAGGATGAAGAGAGAGAAAGAGAAGAGTGGGAGATTGACCCATCAAAGCTCATCATCAAGACTGCCATTGCCAGGGGGACCTTTGGGGCTGTTCATCGTGGAGTCTATGATGACCAGGATGTTGCAGGTTTTATTTTATTTTATTTTGCCCCTTTTCTCCATCCATTTATTTGATTTCTAAATTGTCAAGATTCCTTTTTTATTATGTTCTTGTGTTCGTCGTCCGAACTCAATAGCCATGTTTAAGTTTTGCATTTTCTTTAACTCAATAGCCATGTTTGGGGCTGTTCGTCGTCCTTTTTTTTATTCTTTAGTTTTGCAAGTATTGCTACGGTTAATATATCTACCATTGCGATTTTTGATGCAAGTTTGGCTTTATGTTGCCTGTACTTGCATTTTCTATTTCTGTTCAAAATCAAATATCCATATTATTCAATCAAGCTCAGTTTTTTTTTCTGTTTCTGGTTTCCTCTTTGATCCAAACCCAATACCCATGCTTGAATTTTGCAAACTTTTTTCTTAATTTTTCTATCATCGTGATATTTCTTATGGTTCATATGGTTTTTTGTCCCTGTTTGGCATTTTCTACCTTTACTCAAACTTCCATATTCTTTACTCAAGTTCAATTTTTTAATTTTATTTTTTTTCCTCTTTGATTTAATTCAAGACCCATGTTTGAATTCTTCATATTTTTGTCAATTTATCTATTGCTAGGATTTTCTTTTTCGGTTTTTTTATGATTATGATTTTCTTTGTCTTGCCTTGCATTTCTTACTCCTATCCAAAATACACATGCGTCAATTTGCATCTCTACTCATTTTGTTTGTATTATTTGGAATTTCTTTATTTTCGCATTACTCAAGGAATACATAGGCATGTATATTCTAGTTCCTCCTTTTGCTTTTGTTGAAATATTCTTCTCATATGATTTGCAATATCTTTCACCTTCTATATATGTAAAGTTTCACATTGTTTTCTATCCACTACCCATATCGGTGCTTGCTATAGGTTTTAATTACTTGTTATTAGGGTTGTTCAAAAAGCCCGCCCGGGCCCGGGTCGGGGTTGTCCCGGAAACCCGGGCCAGACCCGGGTCTGGGTCCGGTCGTCGTGCCCGGCCCGGGCGCGACTGCTCGTAAATAGTATTTTTTTATTTTTTACTTTTCTTATATTGTAATATATCTATACTATAATATATACTATATATACTATATCATATATATATATATTATATATATACTATATATATATATATATATGGAATGAATGAATAATTTGGGCTATTTTAGTCTAGTTGTAAATCCTTAATGGCGTTTGTGAAGTAGGTTAGTGGTTTCAATCCTAGCCACAACATATATATTTAGAGGTCTTGATTTGCTTTAGCTCTTTAAATTCTACAAATTCATTTTTTAATTTTGTTTGTTTCTAAAAATTTTCACAATTATTTATTATTTATAAATTACATAATTACATTTGATTAATAATATAATTTTTATCAAATTGTGTTTAATTTTTTGCATTGCTATTCTTCAAAATTTTTAAAAATTTAAAAAATTTTAAATATTAAGTAACCGGCCGGGACCGGCCGGCTTTTGGGCCAGCGTCCTGGGCCGCGCCCGGCCCGGCGCAACCGGCCAGGTTCAGTCACATGGTCCGGATGCTCCGGTTTTGCCCGGCCCGGTTTCCCGGACCAGGCCGAGCCAGGCCGGGCCGGTCCGGATGGACAACCCTACTTGTTATTGCTTGTGTTTTCTTTATATTGGAAGGCTATAAGAACACATGAATTTATTTGTATTAGTTGCACATATACTTCGGTTTTACTAGTTTCTTGTTTGGAGAAATGACAGATATATAATAAAAATCCTGTAATAGTTAGTCGATGCAGTTAAGTAGTTTAGAATAGCAATTACGAATTTTATTTTCCATTTCAGTAGAATTTTCTTTTTGTGCATACTAGTATAATATACGCGCTTTGCATGTGAACATACTATTTTTTGTATTCTTTTTCTTTGAGTGTAAAATTATGAAGTGACTTTTGTAATAACATAAATTCTTAAATTGAACAATTAATAAATCTTTATATTAATAAATAAAGTTGTGTATAAAGAATTGTATGAGTAATTTTTATATTCTGGATAATTATTATACTTTTAATAATAATTTATTTAGATATTTATCACAAATTAAATAATTATTTAAAATTATAATAGATAATTATTATATTTTTAATTGTAATTTAGGATAGTCATGACTCATAATAAATCACATGCTATTTATAACTATTCTAATTTATAATATTTATCTAAAGTATAATTATTCACTATAACGTATTAAATAATAGCATAATTCTTAGTTAAGTTATAATATTAAAATAATTACATTATTTTACTATTAAATATTTTTTTTACAATTTTATTGTATTATTTATTGAATGATAATATACTTTTTAAGAATAAAAAGTATATTATTTTATTTATAACAATATTTTATTATTTTATTATAATTTATAAATAGGTATTTTAAGTAGTGAATGGAATATACTTTTTAAGATAAGAATGTTTAACAGTGTATTATTTTATTTAAAACATTATTTTATTATAATTTATAAATAGGCTTCAACAATTTAACAATATACTATCTAATAAATTACGTATAGATATTTTATGAAATATTTTATTACACTAATTATGTTATACTATTTCATTATAATCAATAATTATCTCTAATAAATTATAACATATTTTATAAATTTGCTGATCATTGTAAGGGTATTTATATTAATTATATTTTAGTGAATACCTAAATATGCGGGAAAGTGAGGAGGTGCTAGTTAATAAGATGGTATGGATAATTGGTTAAAGATTTAACTACAAGTAATTGTATAATTGTAAATTATTAAAATTTGAGAGGGCAAAAAAGGAAACCAAAGTTGTTGACAGGGGTAATTTTTTTTATAGGTAGGTATAGATTTCTACGAAGTTTCTGATCTTTTGTAATAAATTTCCTGCCTGTGAAATAGTGGAGTGTGCATACTTTAAATGCCAGGAACCCCACAGTTGGAGATATTAGTGAAGTCTATCTTGAAAAGGTTTATCTTATAGAAAATTTGTGAGCCTCACAGGTTGTGTTAGGTTTGCTTTCCACTTAATTGATTGGGCACATCTTGTGATATTTTTTTGGATGAGTGTTCTTTTCTACACTTTCTTGTGACCCCCCTGTTTATGTCATAATAAAATTGAGGGGAGTTAGAAAAGTAGGCATAATTAACGCGTAAAGTAAAATCCAGAAGCTAGAGGTTAGAAGCCATTGATCTAGAGGGTTACAGTAACATGTAGTAGAATTTAGTAAAGTTCGCTTGTTGGCATGGCAGTGAAGAAGCCTTTTACAAATAATGTTTTCTACGGAAAGGGGAATAAAACTGAATTGTGCAGTTGTTCTAGTGTGGTCTATGCAAAAGCAAAAACTTGATGGTTGCTTGTGAAAATGAAGACCCTTCTCATCAATTTTCTTCCATGGGAAAAGGCAGCATCATGTGTTGGATAGGGAATTCCTAATCTATTTTGGTAACATGAGGTTATTAGGATTCCTAGTCTACTTTGGTAAGATGAGATTATTAGGATTCCTAATCTATTTTGGTAATAGGTTATTAGGATTCCTAATTTGATTTGATTTTGGTTTAGAATTCCTAGTATGTTTATGATTTTAGGATTTCTATATATATGGAACAATTGGAAGAGAGAATTTGGTGGAGAAGAAAAATTGGGGATATTTGGAGCACAGAAAAGAGGTATTTTCTGAGCTATTTGTTTAGGGTTTTGTTTGGAGAGATTAATAGCTTGTTGGTGAGATTAGTTTGTTCCTTCGAGTAATTTGTAATCTCAGTTTGTACTCTTTCTCTATTAGTAAAAACCTCATCCCCTTCTTGTCCCGTGGACGTAGGCAATTGCCGAACCACGTAAAACTATTGTGTTTAGATTTGTGCCGTTGTTTTGATTTGTTTGGCCTTTATCTCGACGTTTGTTTGATTTGGTTCTCGAAGCACGCCCGTTTGGTTGTCACGCTTCTGCGACGCGCACAACAAATTGGTATCAGAGCTCCAGATTTCAAATCTAGGGTTTTGTCTTGGTTGGAGGAGTAGATCAATTTAGAAGTTCGGCTAGGGCTTCGTTTGGTGAGAAAGGTGGGATCTTTTTAGTAAAGACTCTATCTTTTTTAATTTAGATCTATTCTTCGTTTATTCTGCATTGGTTTGTTGGCGTTTGGGCTATTTGGAGGAGTAGATCGCTTTGGAGGCTCTTCGAGGGCTTCGTTTGGAGATAAAGGTGAGATTTTTCCTATTTGTGGATCTCGTTGCCGTCGTGCGGGGTGAGATCGTTTGGAGACTCTTGTTAGGGTTTCATTTGGAGGTAAAATTCTCTCCTTTATCAGTTTGGATCTATTCTTCATTTGTTGGTGCTTTGAGATAGTTGGCCGAGATAGAAGGATTTGAGGCTGGGTTATTTGTTTATTGATACAGTGCATTGGATTATTGAGAAGTGCCCTTGACCTGCATATTGAAGTCCTTTTGAGCACGTTGGTATGAACAAGGAGACCGAGGTGGAATTTGGCACTTCTATTTGATGATTGAAGGGTCTTCTATTTGGTGTTCATTCAGGCATTTAGGGGCCTTCCAAGGAGGCATCATTGGAAGGTAAATTGGTATCTTGGTTTCCTATATTGGGGATTATACTAGGCATTTGTGGGTTGCAACCAAATCCCGTTGGTGTGAAGTCCTAGAAGCCCGCAACAGATGGGGGAAGTGTGTTGGTAGAAAGGTAACCCGACGTTCTGATTATGTTAGGGGTTCTTTCTTGCATTTGTGTCGAGCTCACGGCAATAGGAGATACTTCATTAGTGTGAAAACTTTGAGGCGACAAGGCGAGATGACAGATTTGGGCAGCTGTTCCTTTATGGAGGAGGATCGGCATTTGATGTCGAGCATTGGCATTAGTGTGCAGGCTACGACATGTTTAGGCCGTCTCATGTATAGGTTGCCGACTGCTACATGTATAGATATTGGATCTGGTGGAGCTGCTTCAGATTTTGGGTTGCGTCGGATGTTTGGCTACCCAGCACTCGGCGTTTGATGTCGAGCATTGGCATTGGTGTGCAGGCTACGACATGTTTGGGCTGTCTCATGTATAGGTTGCCGACTGCTACATGTATAGATATGGGATCTGGTGGAGCTGCTTCAGATTTTGGGTTGCGTCGTATGTTTGGCTACCCAGCAGGTATGTCACGTTTGACTCTCGGCAGGTGGAGAGTGGTGATCAGATCTTTGGGACATCGTAGCGGGTGGAGAGTGATGCTACTCTACATT
This sequence comes from Asparagus officinalis, assembly GCF_001876935.1. Lineage (NCBI taxonomy): Eukaryota > Viridiplantae > Streptophyta > Magnoliopsida > Asparagales > Asparagaceae > Asparagus > Asparagus officinalis. The sequence goes on along the minus strand of NC_033798.1, from coordinate 17,800,379 downwards.
GGGAGAAAACTCCAGATCATACTACATCATTTAGGATTCCAGCTGATGTGACACAGATTGGGAATCATGTTGATTTGGATGCAGATGATAGGTTGATTGATTCGAGTACAGCTGATGGGTGTAGCCTGGATATGGCCATTGGTTCATCTCAGGTGGAGATGTTTGAATTATTTCAGTTTGGAGCCATTGGAGGTGCTATCAGCCGCAGACTTGATCGTGATATTGGCGAAGGGTTGCGAACTCTTCTAGTGGATTGAGGCCTTTGGAGGCCATTTGGGTGAACTACATGAAGGCTTGATTCCTTGGGCATGAGGATACGTAGGCAGTCAGTTTTGATGCAGCCGATTTGGTGAGTAGATATCGACATTTGGGTGAGTGTTCGCACTCCCGTTTGGGTCTCGACTTGTGTGGATGGAATCCGTTGTCATGAGTCCGTTGCCGTGGCGTACTGGACGCAACAAGTGAGGCATTTGGTTTGGTCGATGTCGGCTCAGTTTTGGAAAAACTTCGCCGATGTGGAGAATTGTTGGATAGGGAATTCCTAATCTATTTTGGTAACATGAGGTTATTAGGGTTCCTAGTCTACTTTGGTAACATGAGATTATTAGGATTCCTAATCTATTTTGGTAATAGGTTATTAGGATTCCTAATTTGATTTGGTTTTGGTTTAGAATTCCTAGTATGTTTATGATTTTAGGATTTCTATATATATGGAACAATTGGAAGAGAGAATTTAGTGGAGAAGAAAAATTAGGGATATTTAGCGCACAGAAAAGAGGTATTTTCTGACCTATTTGTTTAGGGTTTTGTTTGGAGAGATTAAGAGCATGTTGGTGAGATTAGTTTGTTCCTTCGAGTGATTTGTAATCTCAGTTTGTACTCTTTCTCTATTAGTGAAAACTTCATCCCCTTCTTGCCCCGTGGACGTAGGCAATTGCCGAACCACGTACAACTATTGTGTTTGGATTTGTGCCGTTGTTTTGATTTGTTTGGCCTTTATCTCGACGTTTGTTTGATTTAGTTCTCGAAGCACGCCCGTTTGGTTATCCCGCTTCCGCGACGCGCACAACATCATGCACATTAAGTATTAGACGGCTCAAAAGCAAGAAACTTTTGAAGACCGATACTCTTATTGTTTGGTCAGAAAGCAAATATATTTTCTTTTTTTCCTTCCCAATTATGGGATGGAATCAATCTCTAGATTTTTCCTTCTTTACCCGTGCTCATCATCCAAGACGTGAACTTTTCTTCTTTCAGAGGCAGGAAAATGACATTCAGAAATGACAATTCACTGCAAAGTCATAACAGATTGTTTCTTGTCAATAACGCTTTTCTATACAATATTTATTGAATTTCATACTGTAAGATCAAATCTTCAATTTCTTGCCGAAGCTCATAGGTTGGTGGATTGAGCGTGTAAATATCATAAGACTAGTAGAAGAACATAGATAACTAGGTCCTGTCTGTACGTTATGAATTAAGAAGCAAAGGGCTCAAAGACGAGTAGTTTTGATTATGAAGAAGTTACAAGCTTCCATAAAATTTTTGATGAAAGGTTATTCTATATATTTCACCAAGTTTAATTTCCTTGCTTAAGATCTTGACCAATTCAGTGGGTTGTTTACTGACTAGTCCAACAGACAAACCAACTGGTAAAACAATCTGTTAGTTTAATTGATTGGATCTCCATATATTGATTATCATCGCTTATCCATGTATCTAAACACGTACCTAATAAGAATGTCATAAGCGAATTTGATAGTTTCCGTGCGATATTTGAAGTAGTTTTAATTTGCTTCAAGGCAAATAACATAAAATACTTCTTCTACATAGGTAGCAGATCCTATTTCTAATGTTGCCATTCTAATTCCAGTTCCTTCAGTTCATTTTTCTGTCATTGTGTAACTCAAGCATTCTCTGTATGGAAGCATTAGAGATTAACCATTGCACTCACCATCATTGTTTGTTAACTGACAAATCGTTGTGATCAGTGAAGTTACTCGACTGGGGGGAAGAAGGTACCAGGACCGATGCTGAAATTTCTTCTCTCAGGTCTGCATTCTCTCAGGAAGTTGCTGTTTGGCACAAGCTTGATCATCCAAACGTCACAAAGGTGAAATTTGTCGCGTGATTTTGAGGTCAAACTTGTTAGTTAATTGCTTTTTAACAGCCATAGCATACCTTTACTACGCATCCAGTTGAATAAGTTTCTTTAATGCTTCATTGATCCAATTATTCAGTGAGTTTTGCCTTGAACATGGTAAGGCCCCAGATGTTGGGGATTCGAAACAATCAATCGAACTTGTGCCCTTCCGGACCTTGTGCTAAGAGTTTAGCAAGTAGGAAAATCATTGCAAATAAAAGAAAAAATTGCATGAAAGATAAACAAGAAAGAACACACTAGATTTAACGAGGTTCGACAACGTGCCTATATCCTCGGGAGCCACACCACACAATTCTTTGATTAATTGAAGAATATTATAATGCCCACAAATAGGTTTTTATTTCTCTGAGATCTCTCTGAAAGAATCTTCTCAAAACCCTCTTTTTCACGTGTTCTAATAACCCTAAAACGTATTAGGTATATATAGTATCCCAGCCCATAATAGAATCCCAAACAATTTAGGAAACTGAAAAAACCACTTTCGGTCGACCAGACCATGTATGTCGGTTGACCGGCCAGAACGCCAATTTCCTACAGGGTTTTGTGCACCTTTTCGGTCGACCAGATGACCACTATTGGTCGACCGACATCAAGCTTCGGTCGACAGACCAGAGTGAGTTCCTAGGCTGTTTTCCTACAGTCTATTCGGTCCATCGGGGTCACCATATCGGTCGACCGACCCGAGAATTTCCAAACATGCAGTTTTGTTTCACGTTTCGATCTTCACACTTTTAATACCAACAATCTCCCACTTGGAGACGAAACCGCGATCAACGAGCTCTCCCGAACTCCTGCCATCTTCGCAAGCATCTTCTCCTACACAGAAAAACTCATTCTTCAATCATCATCATCTTGGCGATCCCGTCGATCCTCCCAGTGTGTCTCTGTCTTCGACTCCTACGCGTGAAGGCCAACTAAAGTTGCGCACAACTCTAGTTTATCAATGGTCACTCTTTTCGTTAACATATTCGCAAGATTTTGACTCCTCAAAATCTTCTTTACCTGTAACTTACCGTCCTCAATTAGCGAATGTATGAAGTGGTAACGCACGTCGATGTGCTTTGTTCTGGCATGATATACTGGATTCTTAGCAAGGTGTCTTGCGCTCTGGCTATCACAATAAAGAACTTTGTTCCTCCACTTCAGATCTAACTCTTCCAGGCACCTGGTCAACCAAATCATCTCCTTGCTGGCTTCAGTCACTGCCACATACTCTACCTCAGTTGTGGACAATATTACAATATTCTGCAAATGTGAGACCCAGCTGTGACGCCCTAAGTTTTACGCGAGGCTGCAGTCTAAGGTGAAACCTGGATTGTCAAATCTGCCAAGCACCAAACACCATGCTGTGACATGTTTCACCATCACAGTCAATATCTATCTAGTAGAAATAACAAATAGGTGGAAGTACCGACATGCAAATTAAAGAAATAGAATAAGCCAAGCATACACAGAAACAATAAGAGAATGCTCATCAATGAGCCAAACTGAAATAGAATAGAAATATCTCTGAGTCTGAAATAAACCTCAAATACAATAAGTCAAATAAAGTATCACTACGACTCTCAGCCTCTACAAAATGTAACACAAATCTATAGTCTGAATATAATCAACTATCTGTGGAGTTCTGAATAACTACTAAAATAGTAAATAACTAGATGTAATCTATGAAAAAGTCCCATCAGCCTGCAACTCTCTGTGCGCTGGACTCGCTGCCTAAAAGGAGGGAAAATAACGAGCGTCAAAGCGTTATAGCGAGAACATCTCCACCTCTCCCCAGGGGAAGGGGTAGGAGTGTATAGAAAATATAAAGAGTACATAAATATAGAATCATTCATATACATCTAACTGGAGATTAGTATTTAGGAATCCACAACACGAGAATTAGTACGTCGAGCAAAATAATCCAAACAATGAAACCCTCATGTATATACCATGTCTCAAATTGTGACTCCCTAAATACTAATTCCAAACTCTATAGATGATAAACAACAAACAAAAAGATAATACTCCAAACCTCAAACCTGTAGAAAAAATATCTCATCCTGATCTACACTCGGGTAGACGGATTTGACATAAAAGGAACTCATCCAAACAAAAGCCAACCACATACCATGTCGTGTAAGCCACGGTCTCAGAGAAAGCACCCTACTTATAGTTATTCAATATGGAAGCAAAATTATACTTTATATTGCTTACAATATATTGCTTACAAATGTGTATCTCTTATATATATTAGTGATAATCTTGTAATACTCTTACTCAATCGCTCTGCGGCAATAGGTTTCATCTCCCTATCCCGAAAACATAATATGACGATACTTTTATAATACTCTTACTCAATCGCCCTGCGAAAATAGGTTTCATGTCCCTATCTCGGAAACATAATATGACGATACTTTTGTAATACTTTTACTTAATCGTCCTGCGAAAATAGGTTTCATCTTCCTATCCTGGAAACATAATATGACGATACTTTTATAATACTTTTACTCAATCGCCCTACAAAAATAGGTTTTATCTCCCTATCCCAGAAACATAATATTTGTATACTTTTCATATTTAGTATGTTAACACAACATATTTTAACCATATGTGTACATATCTCGGTGTACGTGTCCATATCTAGTGTTTACTAACATCTCATATGTTAAACAACTTATAAACATCATATCATAACAGTGCAAGGTCGAGAAACTTGCTCGAAAACTCAACAGTCGATTTTAAACATGCACACATGCTAAAAAATACACTTTGCGGTCGACCGCAATTACGCGGCTATCGACTGTGACGGGTTCTAGGGCTTATGCAGGCCTCTGTCCTGCACGCGATCGACCTCCGCTAGGGTGCGGTCGACCGTGAGCCGAAATTCAAGATTCTCAATCTGGTTGTGTGTGTTGTTTCCACGCCTTGTTTAGGTGATTCAAACATGATTAAAACGATATGAATCTTGCATGGAAACATGAAAACAGCAGATAAAAACTTCTGGGAGCAACACAATGTATATAGCATGATAAATTATATGAAATTCATAATCGAAACCCTAAATCATGCACATGAACTTGAAACAAAGCACAAATCATCTTTTATCAGATTAAACAACATTTAAATCATGTTCAGATCTTAAATATCTTCTGTAAATTCATTCTCAAACCTTTAAACAACATTTAAATCATGTTCAGATCTTAAATATCTTCTGTAAATTCATTCTCAAACCTTTTCACATGGAAAGACCTAGTCTTTATACATATAATACAAAAGAATTGACTTTTATTCATAAACTAGTTAATTTGGCTCTAATAAACATGTTAAAAATCCTTTAAAAACGTTTTAAAAACTAGAAGGGTGATTAGCAGAGATAAACTCGCCTGAAACTTATAGAAAAATGTTTAGGATGCCAAGCCAAAGCAGATATTCAATCCAAAATCCAAAAATCACCCGAAAATCCACTTGAAAGCCTCCAATATTCTCCAAGAATAAAAATAAGATTTGTGGGGGTTTGGTGGCTGTTAGGGTTCTTAGAGAAACAGAGAAATTCGTAAAATTTGATATATAAACTAGAGAAAATGAATATGGGTTTTAGAAATACGAAACCAACTCAAAACAGGCTCGCGGTCGACCATGGCGGTCAACCGGCTGCGGTCGACCGTGACGGTCAACCGAACTGGGAATTTCCAGCTCTCATGATTTTGGCCATTGTGCATGTTTTGACTCTTTCCTTCCTCACAAAAGAACTTGCTTGTAATCAAAACACATGGTATACTACTCACATACTATTTAACTGTATTTATCATAATAAATATCCATATATCATGATCAATCATATATATATATATATATATATTTTAGGGTTTTACATTCACCCTCCCTTAAGAGAATTTTGTCCTCGAAATTCCACAGTCGTATCTTAGGAATTAATAATATGAGAAAAGCACTAAGAGGGGATAATCCAGATAAGGAAACCCTCCCGTACACATCTCGTACCATTAATCCTTAGATCTGAATCATAAGCCACATTTAAACTTAACAAATCTAGAATATGTGCATCCTCACTTAACCCCTAATTAGACAGAATTAGTACGTCGGGCAAAAAATCCAAACAAGGAATCCCTCATATATATACCATATATTCTGAATAATTAAGAGCTAAGTGTTAAATGACACATTCTATCGTTAAGTATAAACGTGTCTAAACAGCACATGCAATCACATCAATCAACGCATATGAGCACATTTAAAATATCAACATATTACCTATTCAAACAGGTGTGGGTAGTCGCGACGTATATCCTCCTCACGCTCCCAAGAAATATCTTTGGCTCTTTGCCGGTTCCACTGGACGTTCACTAAAGGAATGACCTTGTTTCTAAGCTTTTTATTCTCTCTAGCAAGAATGCATACTGGAATCTCTACATATGAGCACATTTAAAATATCAACATATTACCTATTCAAACAGGTGTGGGTAGTCGCGACGTATATCCTCCTCACGCTCCCAAGAAATATCTTTGGCTCTTTGCCGGTTCCACTGGACGTTCACTAAAGGAATGACCTTGTTTCTAAGCTTTTTATTCTCTCTAGCAAGAATGCATACTGGAATCTCTATTGTTGTCAAATCATCCTGGATCTCAATCTCTAGTGAATCAATCACACTCTGCTGCTCTTCATTGCGCAAATGCTTCTTGAGCATCGTAATATGAAAGACATCGTGTATGCTCAACATCGATGCTGGAAGGTCTAATCTATAAAAAACAACTCCAATACGCTCGATAATCCTGAAGAGACCAACATCTCGGGGCAAGCTTCCCCCGTCTACCGAATCGCTGAATACCCTTCATCGGTGATACTTTCAACATAACTAAGTCTCCGACCTGAAATTCTAAGGGTTGTCTCCGACGATCCGCATAACTCTTTTGCCGACTCTGTGTAGTAAGAATACGCTCCCGAATCAATGCCACCTTTTCCGTGGTATGCCTAACTAGCTCCGGGCCAAGTAATAGACTATTGTCTGGCTGTACCCACATATAGGTGATCTGCAAGGCCTCCCTTACAAGGCTTCCTACAGCGTCATCCCGATGGTAGCTTGATAACTATTATTATATACAAATTTAATCAATGGGATGTGATCCTCTCAGTTACCCTGAAAATCTATAACACATGCTCTCAGCATATCCTCCAATACCTGATTCACCCTCTCGGTCTGACCTAACACATGCTCTCAGCATATCCTCCAATACCTGATTCACCCTCTCGGTCTGACCATCTGTCTAGGGGTAAAATACACTGCTAAATGATAACTGGCAATACCTGATTCACCCTCTCGGTCTGACCATCTGTCTAGGGGTAAAATACACTGCTAAATGATAACTGGCTGTTAAAAGCATCCTAAAAACTCCTCCAGAAATGGGATGTAAAGACTGAGCCTCGATCTGATACAATCATCTCTGGAACTCCATGCAATCTGACAATCTCTCGAATAAAAATCCTCATATAGGTGTCCATCGTATAAGTCGTCCTCACAAGTAATAAATACACCGACTTTGTCAATTTGTTTACTATCACCCAAATAGAATCATTTCCTTTCTTTGATCTAGGCAACCCTACTATAAAATCCATGGAAATATCTGTCCACTTCCACTCGAGAATGAGTAAAGGTTGTAGGGTTCCTACAGGTCTCTGATGTTCTACCTTAACTTGCTGGCAGGTATAACACTTAGCCACATAACCTACAATTTCTCTGCGCATACCACTCCACCAAAAATGCCTCTTCAGATCCTTGTACATCTTCGTTGTGCTTGGGTGCACTGTATATCTGCTGCGATGTGTCTCGTCAAAAAGTTCCCTCTTCAGCTGTAGATTATTTGGCATGACAATCCTGTCCTTTATCCGAAGGCCTCCATCTACTCTAATAGTCCAATCATCCTTAGGTTCTTTAGAGATCTCCTCCTTGCAGGTTTGAATCCACGAATCCTCTAACTGAGCTCCGACTACTCTATCTCCCTAAGACGGTTGTATTGATAAAGCTCCTACTGCTCCCGCCAATCTCTGGCCTGAAATCATAATGACCGAGGGTATAAAGATCCCGATATAGTGAATACCTCAAAGTTGCTATCCTGTGACGATGCTTCCTGCTCAACATGTCTGCTACCACGTTCGCTTTTCCTGGATGATACTGTATAGCGAACTCATAATCCTTAATAAACTCTATCCATCGCCGTTGTCTCTGGTTGAGTTCTTTCTGTGAGAAGAGGTACTTCGAACTCTGGTGATCTGTAAATAATTCAAACTATACTCCGTATAAATAGTGCCTCCATGCCTTTAGTGCAAAGACCACTGCTGCTAGCTCTAAATCATGCGTGAGATAATTCTGCTCATAAGTCCTCAACTGTCTCGAAATATAGGCTAAAACTCTCTAGGTTTGCATTAATACACCTCCAAGACCTAATAAAGATGCATCCATGTAGACAACAAAAGTTTAATCACTGCTGGGAATAATCAATACTGGAGCTGAAGTCAACTTAGTCTTCAATGTCTCAAAGACCTCTTGGCATTCTGTGGCCTAAATAAACTGTACACCCTTCTTAGTAAAGCATGTAAGTGGCGTCACGATCTTTGAGAAGTCCTGAATAAATTTCCTGTAATAGCCTGCCAGACCCAAGAAACTACGAATCTCGATAACTATCTTCGGTGGTTCCCAATCAAGTACGGCCTCTACTTTAGCCGGATCTACTACAATGCCCTCCTCGCTGATGACATGGCCCAAAAATTTGACATCCAATAACCAGAATTCACACTTACTGAATTTAGCATACAACTGGTGATCCCGCAAAGTCTATAATGCCAGACTCAAATGCTGCTCGTGCTCGGCCTCCGATCTCAAATAGATGAGAATGTCGTCGATGAAAACTATCACGAACTGGTCCAAGTATGGATGAAAAACCTGATTCATCAAATCCATGAATATTGCGGGTGCATTGGTCAGCCCAAATGACATGACAAGAAACTCGAATGATCCATATCGAGTCAAGAAGGTGGTCTTGGGAATATCCATCTCCTGAACCCGTAACTGATGATAACTGAAATGATTATCTATCTTCGAAAAATACTGAGCCCCCTGCAACTGGTCGAACAAGTCGTCGATCCTCGATAATGGGTACCTGTTTCGGATAGTGACCTTGTTCAACTCACGATAATCAATGCATAATCGCATACTCCCGTCCTTATTCTTCACAAAGAGGACCGGTGCTCCCAACGGAGAATAACTCCGTTGAATGAATCCCTGAGACAATAACTCATCTAGATGGATCTGTAGTTCCCTTATCTCAGTAGGCGCCATACGGTAAGGAGCTCGGGAAATCAGCGCGGTGCTTGGCTGTAACTCTATGCAAAACTTGATCTCTCTCATTGGAGGTAATCCTGGTATATCCTGAAAGACATCCTGGTGCTCTGAGACTACTCGCGTCTCACTCAAATCTGTGCCCCGATCCCGTAACATCACCTCCTCGACGTATGTCAGATATGACTATGCAAATTAGTTACCTCTAGCGGTCGCTACCACTAACCCAGATCCACCAAAAGCTCGCAAACTGGTTGTCTTTGCAAAACAGTCGATACTCACATGGTAGGAAGATAGCTAATCCATACCAAGGATAACATCAAACTCAAACATAAGCAACATGATCAGGTCTATCAAGAACTCGGAATCATCCAAGCTGACGATACATCTCCTACAAACACTCTCTAAAAGAGATGTCTCCCCTAAAGGAGTAGATATAGATAAAGGAAAATCTAATGGCTGTGCCACAAGCTGGAGACTAACCGAAAAATCGTAGGAGATAAAAGAATACGATGCACCAGAGTTAAAACGAATACATGCTGGAAATGAATTTACAAGGAAAGTACCTTCCACCAGCGTCCCGCTCGCGCTATGATCACGAGGAACAACTGCATACACTCTACCAGTTGGCTGTGCTGCATCACCTGGAACATATGGGACTATCTGTCCCTGCTGGATCTCCTGAATCGTTCACACATGTCCCTCAATCCTCGGGACTACTGGAGGTGCCTCAATCCTCAATTGCTGATCTGACCGTGACCCTGAGTGCGTTTCTACTATTGCTACAGATTCCTACCCTGCTGGCTTGCTGCGGGTACGCTACGGCACTCTGCTGCTCTGTGACCTGGTTTGTTACAATTGAAACAAGCTCCATGAAACCGGCACTGTTGTTGCGCCCTCTGATCCTGCTGATTGCCCTTCTTATGGGGACCCTACTAATGTGGAACCTTATTCTGATGCTAGGGTCCTCCTGAGCCTGTAAAAGGTCTCTTACCCTTACCTTTATCCTCAGACTGTCCTGACTTAGCATTTCCATCTTTACCCTTAATAAATATAGCTGTGTTTGTCTCCTGGGTTATGACAGTATCTGCCACCTCTCGCACTGAACGGAATCTCCGAGATACTAGATATCGGCGTAAACCTGGACGAAGTCCTATCATGAACATCTGGGCCTGCCTCTCCTCGGTGTACCATATGCCAGTGAATTGAAGTAGTGACATGAACTTACTCTCAAAAATCTATCACTGACATATCCCCCTGCTCCAGTCAAGCCAGTTCTAACTCCTTTCCGGCTTTCGATGCAGCCGAAACATACTGCTCTTCAAAGAAATACACAAAAGTCTCCCATGAGGTCGTCATCCTCTGCTCTGGGGTAAAACGAAGCTGATATCATCCTCTTGCATCACCCTTGAGGCTGAAAGCTGCTAGCCTCTATTTTTTCACAGTATCTACATTAAGCATGTCCAAAATGTTGTTCACATCCTCCTTCCACTTGTGCGTTGCAATGGAATCTGTCGAACCATAGAACTCTGGAGCCTTCAACTTCTGGTACCTCTCTACCAGGCGAAGATAAGCCTCATACTCAGCCACTCCATCATCAACTAAAAGCCTCCTACTCAGCCACTCCATCATCAACTAAAAAGGGCAGTGTGACTACCAGTGTCTCATCTGGTATCTTCTCCTGAATGAGTATTCCCTACCGAACCTGATCTGCTAACTATTCCTCTATAGCTGCCAGACGAGTAGTTAACGGTGCTATGAGATCCACTAAGTACTGTGGAGCCTGCTATGGCTCGAGCTCTATATCAACTTTTTCAGCTCTCTAAGCACGAGTACCTCAGCATCCACTTTCTCTTCCTGACAACTATAATATAGAAGTAGAGCTTATTACATAGTAAATAGAATCTCTAGTAGGAAAAGATATAACGTATACCAATAAGTAAATCGTATCATCCATTATTCATAGCATGCTTAATCATTCAAGCAAATAGTTCATCACACAAAAAATATTTGTAAATTTTCGCATATATATAATACATCCTCAATCATTCTAGGAATTCTTAGCGGACTGTATACATGATTCCTAGGAAACTCTATCCCAACTCCATAATATGACACAAGAATGATCCTAAGGATATTGGAACCTAGAGCTCTGATACCAACTGTGACGTCCCAGGTTTCACGCAAGGCTGCAGTTCAAGGCGAAACCCGGATTGTCAAACCTGCCAAGCACCAAACATCATACTACGATATGTTTCACCATCACAGTCACTATCTCTCTAGGGGAAACAATAAATAAGTGGAAGTACCAACAAGCAAATAAAAGAAATAGAATAAGCCAAGCATACACAGAAGCAATAAGAGAATGCTCATCAATGAGCCTAACTCAAATAGAATAGAAATATCTCTGAGTCTGAAATAAACCTCAAATACAATGAGTCAAATAAAGTATCACTACGGCTCTCAGCCTCTACAAAATGTAATACAAATCTAGAGTCTGAACATAATCAACTATCTATGGAGTTCTGAATAACTACTAAAATAGTAAATAGCTAGATGGAATCTATGAAGAAGTCCCATCAACCTGCGACTCTCCGTGCGCTGAACTCACTACCTAAAAGGGGAGAAACAACGAGCGTCAAAGTGCTATAGCGAGAATATCTCCACCTCTCCCCAGGGGAAGGGGTAGGAGTGTATAGAAAATATAGAGAGTACATAAATATAGAATCATTCATATACATCTAACTGGAGATTAGTATTTAGGAATCCACAACACGAGAATTAGTACGTCGAGCGAAATAATCCAAACAAGAAAACCCTCATGTATATACCATGTCTCAAATTGTGACTCCCTAAATACTAATTCCAAACTCTATGAATGATAAACAGTAAACAAAAAGATAATACTCCAAACCTCAAACCTATAGAACAAATATGTCATCCTGATCTACACTCGGGTAGACAGATTTGACATAAAAGGAACTCATCCAAACAAAAGTCAACCACATACCATGTCGTGTAAGCCACGGTCTTAGAGAAAGCACCCTACTTACGGTTATTCAATATGGAAATAAAATTATACTTTATATTACTTACAAATGTGCATCTCTTATATATATTAGTGATACTCTTGTAATACTCTTACTCAATCGCTTTGTGGCAATAGATTTTATTTTCCTATCCTGAAAATATAATATGACGATACTTTTGTAATACTCTTACTCAATCATCCTGCGCAAATAAGTTTCATCTCCCTATCCCGTAAACATAATATGATGATACTTTTGTAATACTTTTACTCAATCGCCCTGCGGAAATAGGTTTCATCTCCCTATCCCGGAAATATAATATGACGATACTTTTTTAATACTTTTACTCAATCACCCTACGAAAATAGGTTTTATCTCCCTATCCCAGAAACATAATATTTGTATACTTTTCATATTTAGTATGTTAACACCTCCCTATCCCAGAAACATAATATTTGTATACTTTTCATATTTAGTATGTTAACACAACATATTTTAACCATATGTGTACATTTGTATACTTTTCATATTTAGTATGTTAACACAACATATTTTAACCATATGTGTACATATCTCAGTGTACGTGTCCATATCTGGTGTTTACTAACATCTCAGATGTTAAACAACTTATAGACATCGTATCATAATAGTGCAAGGTCGAGAGACTTGCTCGAAAACTCAACAGTCGATTTTAAACATGCACAGGGCAAAAAATACATTTGGCCGTCGATCGCAATTACGCGGCGATCGACTACAACAGGTTCCAGGGCCTACGCAAGCCTCTGTCCTCCACGCGGTCGACCGCCGCTAGGGCGCAATCGACCGTGAGCCGAAATTTTAGATTCTCAATCTGGTTATGTGTGTTGTGTTCACATCGTGTTTAGGTGATTCAAACATGATTAAAACGATGTGAATGTTACATGGAAACATGAAAACAACAGATAAAAACTTCTGGGAGCAACACAATGTATATAACATGATAAATTACATGAAATTCATATTTGAAACCCTAAATCATGCACATGAACTTGAAACAAAGCACAAATCATCTTTCATCAGATTAAACAACATTTAAATCATGTTCAGATCTTAAATTGTTAGACCCTAGAGGGGGGTGATTAGGGTCTTATGCTAATCTAATCCAATTTAATGCTAATTAAAACTTATTATCAAATTATTCTTGCAAGATAGATATACAATATGTTATGAACAAGGGTGTATGTGATAAATGAGAACAATGAAATTCTAATTCAATTTAATATAGCAAGATATGAATATGAAATTGACAATCAATAAGCTATATAAAAGAGTTTAGATAAACTTCTCTATAAACACAAAGAACTGAAGAAATGATGATGAGGATAAATTCCTCAATTGAAATTAAAAGCTTCTTCTTTGTGAAAAACTTTTCTTTTGAAACAAAGCTTGAGACAATGCATTAAACACTTTGTAAACTTAAATAATCAATTCTCTTGGTTAGTCAAAATGTTTAATGCACTGCGGTATTTATAACATCCCAAAACATCAGCAAGAACCCAAGTAAAAAGACCAAAAAGCCAGAAGAAGACAAAACCAGAAACTAGCCGTTACAGTGTTATGAGTCGAATCGGTACTATTCATGAGTTGACTCATAAGTAGCCGTTACAGGCTAAAAATCAACTTATGGGTCGACTCATAAAAATCATGAGTTGACTCATAAACCATGGGTCGACTCATAAGATCATGGGTCGACTCATCGGAAATAAAACTCATTTTTCAGCACACTTTGTGAGTCGACTTATGACAGTCATAAGTCGACTCAACCTGATGGGTCGACTCATCAAAGTCATGAGTCGACTTAGAAGAAACAAAATATAAACTACGCAGCAGTTTGTGAGTTGACTCAATACTGTTCATGAGTCGACTCATAAACATGTACACAGAAAATTTTCAACTATGAACCTAGTTAAAAAATATCAAATAAATTCTAAAAAGTGTAAAACTTTACGTATAGTTTATAAACATGATATTAAACATATTTGTGAAGAAATTTTGGAAATTTCATTTGCCATTTGTAAAAGATCATCATTTTAGCAAATGTGCACATATATGTGCAAATATGTAAACATATACATTTTATTTTGATAAAGAGGTGTATTGCAAAACTTTTGTAAAACAATACAATGTAAACATGATGTTAAGTGAGTGTATAGATATATATTGAGCTTAGAGAATAACACACGATATATACAGAAATACCTAAATGATTATAAACATAGCTGATCTAGATCTTTAACTCTGATATAAACTAGTAATAAGTCACAATCACTAGAAAACAAAATTAGTTATAAATTATTTATAAAATCATCAAAACAAAATAAGAGTGTAGGTTCAAAACCAGAACCCTAACAATCTCCCCCTTTTTGATGATGATAAACAATTCATTATATAAATCATGAAATATAAACTCAATACTCATAAACAGCAAACCAATACAAACCAATGCCATTTCTCCCCCTTTTGGCAACATCAAAAAGGGAATAGTGGAGCAATGCTCCCCCTACATTTATGCATAGGTTAGAAAAACAAAATAAACAAATAGGAGCTACGCTCCCCCGGTCAGAAAAGAAACATGAGTAAGGATATTCATATGGAACACAAACATGATAGAGCATATGATCAACATATAAGATATAAGCTCACCATCAAGTGAAAACACACATAAATTCAAAAGAAACAGATTTACTAGGCTATTACATACCAAGTTCAACACATGTTTTCAAACCATGTCCAACATGAAGCAAATCAAGTGCAAGTTAAAATATTACATGCCAACGTAAAAATAAAAGTTTGCCAACATAACATAAACCAAAATATCATATTGTTCATCATAAATTCAAAAAGAGCTTCAAGCGTTTGATGATCCTGGACCAGAGGAAGGATGGGGTTGCAAAAGGTTTATGATCTCATCAAATCTACTGTGAATGGAGGCCATGTCAACTTCTCTTTCACTCCTCAGGGAGGCTATCTCTTTCCTTAATTCCATCTGGGTCCTTTCAACCTCTCCAAGTCTCATGCTAAGATCAAGTTCACTGTCTTCAATCCTCTGAAATCTCACTTGGTCACTATAGTAATATTCAGTCATTTGAGTGGAAAGATCTTCTATATGGCTTGGTACAGATGAATCAGAGGACACTATAGTAATATTCAGTCATTTGAGTGGAAAGATCTTCTATATGGCTTGGTACAGATGAATCAGAGGACGAATGATAGTGCTCATAAGGAGGTTCATGTACGGGAGATTCAGG
The DNA here is from genome assembly GCF_001876935.1 of Asparagus officinalis. NCBI lineage: Eukaryota > Viridiplantae > Streptophyta > Magnoliopsida > Asparagales > Asparagaceae > Asparagus > Asparagus officinalis. Next base: position 17,784,565 of record NC_033798.1, on the reverse strand, counting down.
AGGGGGTCTACGAGCAGGATGATCATGCATTGCCATCAATGTGGTAGGAATTCTCATCCGATGAAGAGCAGTAACATCAAATAGAGGTCGGATATCAAGAGATGTCTCATCAGAGAGGTCAACATTGAAGTATTTAAAGATTTTTGTAAGGAGACCACCAAAAAGAATGAAAGTGGTTGGACCAGAAGCAATGATATCAAACATAACATTTCCCCCATTTAACATCAACAATACCCAGAATGGCATAGATGCCCCCTAGTGAGATCTTGAGAATAGTGACTATACCCCCCATATTTTGGAATCAAATTATAGGAAATGATACGTCCAATAATGGTAGCCAAATCAGACACATTTTTAGCATGTAATGGGAGGCTTTCACCAGGAAAAGTCATAAGGGTTTCAATACTGGGATTATCATATGAAACATCATCAAGAAAGGTGTCACCATGAGGAATGCCAATGATCTCAGATAGACGGTCAGCTGTAAAACGAATATGGTGATGTTTGACACAGGAATTGATAAAATGTGGTCTATTCTCATGAGCAAATAGTATAAGATTTGCGTAAAATACATGCACAAGATGAGGATAAAGTTTTTCAGAGTGCTGACTAGAGACTAGATCAGCGAGTTTAGCAGCAGAGAAAAATTATTCGAGAGAAAAATGACTAAAGTCATCGAATTTAACATATCTACCAGGGAACAATTTTAACTGACAAAGAGCATAATTTAACATATCTACCAGGGAACAATTTTAACTGACAAAGAGCATGATATTTTTCAATTAAAGCAGTGCTATTTAGATATTCTACCAGGGAACAATTTTAACTGACAAAGAGCATGATATTTTTCAATTAAAGCAGTGCTATTTAGATATTATTCATAATATGCATTGCTACGCTCTGGAGGTGATGATGCATGATCACGAGAAAGAGGGGCTTTATCTTTGGATGTTCTAGGGCGTTTGGTAGAAGTACTAGTCAAAGATTGAAATTAAACCCTAGAAAAAGAAATGAGAAAACGAAAGGGGATATGCCGAGCCGAGGAAGACTGAGTGTAGACAAGATTGTCGGAGAGGAAGAGTCGACCGGTAAGTATTGAGTCGAATGGTGATGATAAGTCGGCTGGAGATGAAGGTCGACTGGAGTGAAAGATCGGCTAGAGGAAAGAAATGAAGGAAAGAGGAGAAAGAAGATGAACTAGGGCTTTGAAATGGATCAATGGTCCAGATTTGGTCAAAATGATGAGTGTAGGGTCAGGATTAAGGTAGGCAAACGGGTCGGGTCTAAAGCATCTCAAAACCAAAACAAAAAGAATCAGAAACCCTAAAAACAGTCACCCAAAGGTCGACTTACAGTTAACTGAGGGATGTGAGTCGACCCCGAGTCGACTTAAGATTAAATCCCAAGTTTTTACAGAAATGCTGAATTAAGACTTTTGCACTTTGAAAAGTTTTAACAATGAAGAGTTTTGAGTCCAAAAAATCTACTCATAAGCTTTAAATATTTATTAAAATATTTTAAGTCAAAACAAGAGCAACAATCAAAAACAAAAAACAAAACAAAAATTTTGTAAGAAATAGAAATTAAGTACATTTTGGTACCCAAATACTTTTGTTACCAATAGGGTTAGGGACATGACCCCTATCATTTAAGATCAAGGCCTTTGGGTTATTACCCATTTGGGCGTATATGGTGCACGGATACGGTCAAAACAAAATTCGTATTCATGACCTTTTCGATTACAATGAGTGCAATGAAAGGGTCTAAATGGTATGTGTTGACCAACATAAGGTGCACGAAAATCATTTGTAAAAGTAGGTTTATTTTTGAAATTATTTTGCAAACGAGAAACCTTCTTCAAATCAAAACAAAATTTGGTCAAATGACCCAGACGATCACAAAAATCATATTTGTACACATGAGCATGTTTATGATTTACATTATGTGTGTGTACATGTGTATGAGATGAAGAAGCTTGATGAGATGCACAATCATGAATAGGCTTGTCAAGTTTTTGTGTATTATGACAAAATTTGGCTATATGGCCTTTAAGACCGCAAATAGAACATTTGTAAATTTTATCATACATGTGTGCATAGTGTGTAGGTTTCTTAGAAGAATTAACATGGTGCTTTACACACATGTCCATAATCTTTTTGTTATTCGCCATACAAGTGTTTAGTGTTGAATCTAAGGTCAATATGCGTTTTTTTATTTGATTCAACTCATCATTGTGCATACAAGTATTGCTACTAGAAGAAGGATAAACATAATCATTTACCATAGAGTTTAATTTATTTTTACTAATGGCATCACATTTTTCATTAAGCAATCTAGCATTTTCTAATCTCAAATTTTCATTGCATTCTTTAAGGTTTATATTTTTATTTGCAATGAGATCAAACTTAATAATTAGTGTTTTATGAGAGGATTCCATGTTATCATGCTTACTTTTCAAATCAATATAAATATTGTATAATTTTTCAAATTCATGCGTAAGTTCATCAAAAGTAATATCATCATCATTGTCGAGCTCGCATACCTCACTAGGGCTATCACCTAGTGGTCGTGTGCATGATCCTCCAATGAAACTTGAAGAGGAGGCCTCCAAGGCTTGTCGGATCGCCTCCAAGTCCCCTTAATGTGCTTCTATAAGTTTCCATAAATTATAAGCACTATCAAAATGAACAAATTTGTTAGAGAAAGATGAGTGAAAGGCACTAAGCAAATATTCCAATAAAAACTTGTTCATATTAAATATATTTTTATCATTTTTACTCCACTTGGATTTTTTCAAAGTGGGTATAATATAAGCATCTCCAATAACTTCCTATAAATTGAATTGTTTAGATCGAACAAAAAGTTTGAATCTAACACACTATTGATTATAGGGAAAAATATCTAAACGAGGAGCAACATTTATGACATATCCTAAACTAGATGCACCGTGCATATCCATAATGTATATATGCAAGCAAGATGCAAAAAATAAAATCAAAAATTGGATTAGCAAAGAAAGATAACTTGGCTCTTTAACTCAAGGTGATTAGACCTTAAATCAAAGAGCACCAAGCTCTGATACCAATTGTTAAACCCTAGAGAGGGGGTGATTAGGGTCTTATGCTAATCTAATCCAATTTTATGCTAATTAAAACTTATTATCAAATTATTCTTGCAAGATAGATATACAATATGTTATGGACAAGAAAATACAATATGAACAAAGAGATATATCCTATATGATGAAATAAATGCAAGGATATATAAATATACGTGTAAATTAAATGTGACACAATAAAGAGATGAAAACGGTATATGATGTGAGCACAAATAAAGATGAACGCTAAGCAAACACAAGCACACAATATGTTCACGAGGTTCGATCCCCACAACCTACGTCCCCGCTCCTCACCTTAAGGAGATCTCCACTATTTCAACCCGGTTTGAAAGCCGGAACGTCTACACACTCGGTTTACAAGCTCACCGAAAACTCTCACAATCAATCACAATGCAATCATACTATACACATTAAGTGTTGGTTTCTAGCATGTGTCCTCCTCCTCAAGTGCTTGGATACAACCTCTTCCTAGGTTCGTCAACCGACGCTACTCCTATTGGATTCGACCCCGTCTCTCACTATACACTACTCTCAGTGTACAAGTATATTATAAGTAATACTCACAATATAAGTTCAAATATAATGTTTTGTTCTCTATAATGAATAAGAACACAATGAAACTAACTCTCACTAATTTACACACCAATACCCACTAATATATAGTATGAAATAATCTAAGCTCAATAAGGGTGTGTGTGATAAATAAGAACAATGAAATTCTAATTCAATTTAATATAGCAAGATATGAATATGAAATTGACAATCAATAAGCTATATAAAAGAGTTTAGATAAACTTTTCTATAAACACAAAGAACTAAAGAAATGATGATGATGATGAATTCCCTAATTGAAATTGAAAGCTTCTTCTTTATGAAAAACTTCTCTTTTGAAACAAAACTTGAAACAATGCATTAAACACTTTGTAAACTTAAATAATCAATTCTCTTGGTTGGTCAGAATGTTTAATGCACTGGGGTATTTATAACATCCCAAAACATCAGCAAGAACCCAAGTAAAAAGACCAAAAAGCCAGAAGAAGACAAAACCAGAAACTAGCCATTACAGTGTTATGAGTCGACTCAGTACTATTCATGAGTCAACTCATAAGTAGCCGTTACAGGCTAAAAATCAACTTATGGGTCGACTCATAAAAATCATGAGTTGACTCATAAACCATGGGTCGACTCATAAGATCATGGGTCGACTCATCTGAAACAAAACTCATTTTCCAGCACACTTTGTGAGTCGACTTATGACAGTCATGAGTGGACTCAACCTGATGGGTCGACTCATCAAAGTCATGAGTCGACTCAGCAAAAATAAAATATAAACTGCACAGTAGTTTGTGAGTCGACTCAATATTGTTCATGAGTCGACTCATAAACATGTACATAGAAAATTTTCAACTATGAACCTGGTTAAAAAATATCAAATAAATTCTAAAAAGTGTAAAACTTTAGGTATAGTTTATAAACATGATATTAAACATATTTATGAAGAAATTTTGGAAATTTCATTTGCCATTTGTAAAAGATCATCATTTTAGCAAATGTGCACATATATGTGCAAATATGTAAACATATACATTTTATTTTGATAAAGAGGTGTATTGCAAAACTTTTGTAAAACAATACAATGTAAACATGATGTTAAGTGAGTGTATAGATATATATTGAGCTTAGAGAATAACACACGATATATACAGAAATACCTAAATGATTGTAAACATAGCTGATCTGGATCTTTAACTTTGATATAAACCTATAATAAGTCACAATCACTAGAAAACAAAATTAATTATAAATTGTTTGTAAAATCATCAAAACAAAATAAGAGTGTAGGTTCAAAACCAGAACCCTAACATAAATATCTTCTGTAAATTTGTTCTCAAACCTTTTCATATGGAAAGACCTAATCTTTATACATATAATACAAAAGAGTTGACTTTTATTCATAAACTAGTCAATTTAGCTCTAATAAACATGTTAAAAACCTATTAAAAACGTTTTAAAAACTAGGAGGGGGATTAGAAGAGATGAACTCGCCTAAAACTTATAGAAAAACGTTTAGGATGCCAAGCCAAAGTAGATCTCCAATCTAAAATAAAAAAATCACCCGAAAATCCACGTGAAAGCCTCCAATATTCTTCAAGAATTAAAATAGGGTTTGTGGGGGTTTGGTGGCTGTTAGGATTCTTAGAGAAACTAAGAAATTCATGAAAATTTGATATATAAACTAGAGAAAATGAATATGGGCTTTAGAAATCCGAAACCAACTCAAAACAGAAGAAAAACTTTCTGCAGGTCTCGCGGTCGACCATGGCGGTCGACCAGGCTGGGAATTTCCAGTTCTCATAATTTTTGTCACGCTCCGCTTTCCAAAATACACGAGAACCGGAACGTGAACAAGCTCGCGACATATTAGATCAAGGAGAATAAATAAAAATAAATGTTTCTCCTCAACCTAATACGCTAAGCGTCTGGAATTAAGTACAATACGAAGTCACAGGTCCCCGATCACAATCAGCAAGAATATAATGAACAACACAGAATAAAATAACACATATCACAAATGGATATTCATCCCAGACATAATATTCGGGTCAACATACCCTTATACAAACTATCTGAATGAAATACTGGAGAATATAAAAATACACTGATCAAATGAAAGTAAAAGGTAGTACAAAAGAAAACTGAGGACCAATAACTAAGCTTTAGCTTCTTCTTCTGCTCCATCCGCTAGGCACTCCTGCTGAGAATCCTCTGGCTCCTGATGACCTCCCAGCTGAACCTGTTCTTCCTCTAAGTCTGACGTACACCAGAGAAAATAGGTGTATGTCAGCGTGTATGTCACACGGCAAGACCCGACCCCACAAAGAAAATAGAACGAACGGAAATCCAATGCGAAAAACGATACGATAACAGAAACAACAAAAGAACGTACAATTGAAATCCACAAATCAACATGAAATCAATCGGGTAACGAAATCATGCAGCTAGCGATCAGAAATCATCCAAGTCACAAGATCATACAATAGATGGAATTAATACTTAAAAATCTACAATTCGAGACGTAGTACGTCAAGCGAAATAATCCAAACAAGGAAACCCTCATGTATATACCATATGTCTTAATTTATAGATAATTAAATATTAATCCCGATCTATGTATGAAAAGAAAACAACTGGCCATCCTATCACAACTCACTGGTCCACATCTCACACAGAGTCAACGCTCCTGTCATCAGATAACTAGCTGTTCACAAATCCCCTACGTGCACCCAATACGCCGTTACACTGGATCGGTCAGAGGGCTACACGCAATCCGATTCCGGCCTGGTTCGAACTCAAGCAAGAATCAGGTGAATATCAAGCTCACGGACCAAAGTGGCTACACCGGCTCCACTTTGACCCAACAAACCAACCCCAAGCTACACTGGATCATGGGGAGGCCTGGAAGATACATCAACAGCCTTATCCAATCACATGAACATGGACTTTCTCATCCCAACTCTCTTGTATTTTCTAAATCAACCATAATCCTCATTGAAACTCGGGTTCACCACCTAAACTCAGTCAACACACCCACACATGTCACTAAGTCTGTTCATGATGCACGAGGCTACTAAGTTATAAACTACTAATGGTTCTCAATCACAGCAAATAATAGCAAAAACAACTAAAGAGTTATAAATTTATGAACAACCAACTATGTAATTTAGAAGAAATAATCTTTTTCCAAAATAATTTATTTTAAATTATTGTAATCTTCCTAAAATGATTTCTTTCACAAAATAAATTCTTTTAAATCATCATAATTATCAAAAATATAATTCTTCTGACGAAAATAACTTAACAATTCAAAATGACCCCTTTTCCGAAATAAATATTTTAAAATTATCTATTCTAATAATTATTCAAAACTAACCCCTTTTTCTAATTAATCATTTTCTTATCATAATAATTCTAAAAACATCTCAACATAACCACTTTTACACAAAATAAATTTTTCTTTAAATTACTCATCATAATATCATTGTTAAATATTAACCATCAACAAGCCACGCAGATAATAACAATTCACAATCTAATCTATGCAACTAATTAACGACAGACATTAATAGGAAATGACGAATCAAAAGGAGTGGGATCTTGCCTCGGTGAATTCGTCGAACGTGTCGACGTCGATGTGTGAGATCAGATCCGACGCGGGGGCACAGCGTCGGGAAGAGCTCCGGCGAGGGCTGCGGCGATGGGGCAGCCCGCACAAACGCGGCCAGCGACGCTGTCGGGAGGGTTCGACGAGAGGCGGCGAATCGAGCGGGTGGGGCTGGTGGTCGCTGGCGCGGATGGGAGGAGAAGCGAAGAGGGGGTCGGGGTGCTGGCTGCGAGTCTCAGAGGAGGAGCTCTGGGATGGGCTGCCGGCTGTCGCGCACACGGGGCAGATGGCGTCGGCGGTCTTGAAGGAGGCGACGGCTGCCGTTTGTGAAGGAGGGAGTAGGCGCAAGGAGGTTGCACGCATGAAGGGGTCGGGGCGCTAGGCGCTTACGCGAAGGGGAGACTTGGCGGTCGGCGCAGGAGCGCGTGGCACAGCGGCGTTGAACCCGGCGCCGGGCTCGACGCCGCTCGCGTTGGTGGCTGGCGAGTTGGGCTGTCGGCTCGAGTCCGGATAAGGCCAGAGAGAGCGGCCGGTCCAGGGCTGGACGTCGAGCCTTGACGACAACCCGGCGCTGGGTGGAGCCTCCGAGGGGGGTCCTGCTGTCCGCGCCCGGCGTGTTCCAGGCAGGCGAGGCCTTGGGTGCTCGGTTTCGGGTGGAGGAGGAGGTTTGGTTGTGGGTGATGAAGGAGAAGGAGAGAGAGATCTAGGAAGTTGGGTTTCTTTGGGGAAGGAAGAGGAGAGAATGGTGTACGTGATATTTGAAAGGAAGAGAAAAGATTAAAAAAGAATGAGAGCTGGAGTTGAGGGAATTAATGAAGAGAGAGAATAAAGGTACGAGAGATATTATGGGATTTGAAAAAGATTGGAGGGAGAGGGTGTATTATTGGGGAGAGAAAATCACGTGAGTGTAAAAGGTAGGAATTAAACATGATTTTGGAATTGATTGAGAAATTAATTAGGGAAAAAATATAGAAGGAATTCAAATAGGAGGAAATTAAGAGAGGGAAAAATTCGAAAATTTCACATAATATTCTGAATCATATTAATAATTAATTAACAACCAAAAATCTTTTTATTAATATTTATATACTACTGTACTATGCTCAGGTTTACATCAAATATAACAAGGTCATTAATAATATTAGTCACCAATGATTATATATAAAAAAATCACTAAACCATAAATTAATATTTAGCAGAATTAATAAATACAAGACTATATATTTTATTATTTATTTATTTCAAAAACTCAAAAAATTCCAGAAATTAGGAAAAATATTAATAAAATATAATATAATATTTTAAATACTAGAAAAAATCGTTTAAATACGTATAAAAATTTACGATTGTTACATTCTACCCCCTTAAAACAAATTCCGTCCTCGGAATTGAAATATCTAGGACGAAATATATAGATAGATTCACTTCAACTCATATAAGGTTCAAAATATATTGCATATCCATAAATAAGAAAAGTCATACAAGGCGATTTAAAATAAGATACAAGACACGACAGCTAAGATTCAGGAAATAAATGAGGGTATCGCTGTCGTATCTCAGACTCAGTTTCCCAAGTCGACTCTCCAGGAGAATCTGGGTGCCACATCACACGAACAAGCATGACGGTCTTGTTCCGGAGGGTCTTCTCCCTTCGGTCCAAAATCGCCACTCGCTGCTTCTAGTATGTCAAATCGGATCGCACCTCAATCTCTGAGAAATCTACGACATAACTCGGATCTCCGACGTATTTTTGCAACTGAGAAACGTGGAATACGTTATGCACTCCAGCCAGTGCGGGTGGTAATGCAAGTCGGTACGCCACCTCTCCCACTCTCTCTAATACGTCGAAAGGTCCCACATATCGCGGACTCAACTTCCCACGCCTTCCAAAGTGAATGGTGCCTCGGTTGGGGGAAATCTTCAGGAATACATGATCTCCTGGGTAAAACTCCAAGTGCCGGTGCTTCGCGTCTGCCCAATGCTTGAATCTGTCCTGTGCTATACGAAGTCGCTCCCGAATGATCCTGACTGCTGTGCTATACGAAGTCGCTCCCGAATGATCCTGACTGCATCCACTGATCTCTCAATCAATTCTGGCCCAAAAATCTCCCGCTCACCAACATCATCCCAACTCAAAGGAGAGCGGCACTTCCTCCCATACAATGCTGCAAAAGGGGCCATCCCAATGCTTGCCTGGAAGCTGTTGTTGTATGCAAACTCCACCAAATGTAGATTATCTTCCCATAATCCTTGAAAGTCAAGCATATAAGCTCTAAGCATATCCTCCAAAATCTGAATGGTCCTCTCTGACTGTCCATCGGTCTGGGGATGATAAGCTGTGCTGAAACTAAGACTGGTCCCCAGACTCGCCTGCAAACTCTTCCAGAACTCCGAAGTAAATCGGGTATCGCGATTCGAAACGATGCACACTGGAACTCCATGCAATCGCATGATCTCCTGCAATACGATAGATTTACTAACACTCTTGGGAAAGGAACTCATTGAAATATATAGAGATAAATGTTTTACCTCCATGTATCTCTGAGCAAGATGCTCCGTCGACTGTCCCACTCGGAAGGGAATGAAATGAGCCGATTTGGTTAATCGATCAACGATCACCCAAACAGCGTCATTTTGTTTAGTGCTCCGAGGTAAGCCAGTGACGAAGTCCATGGTGACATGCTGCCACTTCCATTCCGGAATAGGCAACGGCTGCAAAAGACCTGTGATGCGCCGATGCTCTGCCTTCACCTGCTGACATACAAGACACTTAGCCACACTACGAGCTACATCTCTCTTCATCCCACGCCACCAAAAGTTCAGCTTCAGATCCTTATACATCTTCGTACCTCCAGGGTGAATAGAATATGGTGAACTATGAGCTTCCTGCAATATCTCCTCTCGAACATCTCCTCCTGGTACGCAGATACAGTCTCCACTGAGCCGTGAGGGTCATGATTGCCAGCAATCGGCTCAATGCATCTGGTACTACATTGACCTTACCAGGGTGATACTGAAGATCAATGTCGTAATCCTCCATCAGCTCCAACCATCGGCGTTGCCTTATGTTGAGCTCCTTCTGAGTAAATATGTACTTCAAGCTCTTGTGATCAGTGAACACCTTAACTTGCTCTCCCAACAGATAATGCCTCCAAAGCTTAATGGCAAAAATCACGGCTGCCAACTCCAAGTCGTGGGTAGGATAATTCTGCTCATGCTTCTTCAACTGACGAGAAGCATATGCTACCACATGACCATCCTCCTGAAGAACGCATCCCAATCCTCTACCAGATGCGTCACAAAACACCTCAAAGTTCCCGCTCTTATCTGGTATTGTCAAGACCGGGGCCGAAATCAGTCGAGACTTTAACTCCTCAAACGCCTGCTCACAAGCGTCGGACCAGACAAACTTAATATCCTTCCTCGTAAGTCGTGTCATCGGTTCCGCAATCTTCGAAAAATCTCTGATGAAGCGGCGGTAGTAACCAGCTAATCCCAGGAAGCTCTTAATATCAGACACCGACTTAGGGGTAGGCCAATCCTTCACTACAGATACCTTCTCCGGATCCACTAATATGCCGTCTCCTGACACCACGTGTCCCAGAAACGCAATACGATCTAGCCAGAACTGGCACTTACTATGCTTGGCAAATAGCCGATGCTCTCTCAAGGTCTTCAACACGTAACGCAAATGCACTGCATGCTCCGCCTCACTCTTAGAGTACACCAAGATATCATCAATAAAAACTTCCACAAACTTGTCCAGCACATCATAGAATACTAGATTCATTAGGTTCATGAATGTCGCCGGTGCATTAGTCACACCAAACGGCATCACTAAGAATTCATAATGTTCATATCTCGTCCGGAATGCAGTCTTGGGGACATCAGAATCCTTAACCTTCACCTGGTGATACCCGCTCCGCAAATCCAGCTTAGAAAATACTCTCGATCTACCCAATTGATCGAAGATATCATCAATACGGGGAAGTGGATACTTATTCTTCACTGTCACCGCATTCAACTCCCGGTAGTCGATACACATCCGCTTGGATCCATCCTTCTTCCCCACAAGCAACACAGGAGCTCCCCAGGCCGATACACTAGGTCGAATCAACCCTCTCTACAAAAGATCATCCAACTGAGTCCAAAGCTCGGCCAATTCTGCCGGAGGCATACGATAAGGGGTCTTGGAGATCGGCGCAACTCCAGGCTTTAAATCTATAGAAAACTTAATCGCTCGATCCGGCGGCAATCCATAAATATCGTCGGGAAACACATCTTCAAATTCCCGAACTACAACTGGCTCCTTAGATTTGTTCGCGGGAAAAATCGTGTCTTTCTTCATTGATTCCATTGCTATCTTGAATAACAGCTTTTTGAGTTACAAAGATCCGGTCTTTTTATAAGATCCGGTTACAATGAAAATCAAATAAAAGAAAAGAAAGATTAC
>NC_033798.1:17769128-17771832 GCF_001876935.1 Asparagus officinalis | reverse complement strand
AATCATATGAAACACTGCCAGTCCTATGAAGCCACTGCTCAGGCAATCAAATAAACACGCATCCGGATCTCTGGCCAGACATCGCCAAATAAAAAAAGTCGGTACCTTCTTGAGAGGCTGGATCGAACTGGCAATCCTTCACGAGGGTGCGCATCTGTATATCAACTGACGAAGAGCTCGATGTCCACCTTCCTTCACCCAAACTTGGGCAACCTCTGTCGATGTGGCCCGAAGCAAACCGAGAAGTGAACTTGGAAAGGGAGAAATCAATCGAAGTTGAAATAATACTCGCCCAGCGACCGCCGTAACTGCGTGCAGATGAAACGCCCCAGGCAAGGATATTCCACTGCAAGCAACAAATTAAACCCAGTTGTTATCCCAATCATAAAAGGACAGTCGAACTCCATACCTACGAATGGGTAAGATAGAGTCACTGCCTTAATAAAGGGTAAGACGATTTGGCCCAACATTATGCACTTATTAAGATAGGGTCATATTGAAGTTTTTTATTTTTTTTTTTTTTTTTTCTATAATATCCCTGCCTATAAGGCACAATGCCAAGGCGTCAAAACGCCCCTCTTATTGATTTTGAGATATGGTTTTGACCCAAGCAAAACGTATCTTTACAAGCGTCGATCCTCGCCAAGGAGAATACAAGGCTCTTCCGCGATGTGCTCGCCAAGGAGCAAGCAAAATGGGGTGAAAAGGACCAAATCTGCAAATTTCTAAGCAACAAAATGCACCTAATTTGTAAATTTCCAAAACATAGCTCAGCCAGCATACAGAGGGCAGGTACGCCATCGAGCCGACGCGGTAAGAGGATTGACCCCTGCATAACGCAGACATTAGAAATCCTGCAAAATAATTAAGGAATCAGCATCTAGAAAAGCTTCCTCTTTTTTGCAAATTCTCCCGCCCTGAACAGGTGAGCTCGACGCGGGCCAACAATCTTAATCCTAAGCCTCGCATGCGACCCCCACAAATTCATAAATTGAATTAAGCAAAAAAAATGCTAAAAATGGTCTGCAGGATTTACCTGAGGGAAAGCTCGTGATCCAATCAAACAATCAGATCTGAAAGAGACTCCAGACCACGCGCTCGAGGGGGCGGAGAGAAATTTATAAATGATGGAAGTTTTGAGGGATTTTTCTCCGATTCATATGATTCCGCAAAGGAAAGACTAGATCTAAATGGCAAACTATGCAAGTTTTGAGGAGAAAGATGCTCAGGGAAAGAGCAAAAGTGAAAAAGAAAGAGAGAGGGGGGCCCGGCCCTAGTAAGGGTAAAAAACCCTCTTTTATAATGTTGAACCAGGACCAATGAACCGGACCCAGATCAAGTGAACCGACCAGACGCTGGTTTGAACCTAGAATTCAAATTGAAGCTGAATCGAGCAATCGAAACACACTTCAAATCGTCAGAGGATTCACATGCCTTGAATTATTCTCTTTACCTCTGCCGCCACAGTTTGCAGAAAAATCAGAAGAATTTTTTGAGACGAATCTACCTTTTTGTTTCATTATCAAGCCGGTTTCAGCTCATTTCGAGCACAGAAAATACTCGGCAATAAGGTAATCACGAGTCATAAATATTCCCTATTTTTGGTTGATGAAAGTTCCTGGAGAAATTTTTCATAAATATTCTTAGATAACTCAACAACACTACGCCGGAACCAGACGCGTGCGCACAATAAAAACTCAACCAGCAACACATGATGGTCCGCTAAAAAGATTAGAAATCAGGAATCGACTTCAAGTTTAAAATTCCAACAACGTCAGATAATAAATGCAGCACCGAACTCTTACAGACATTCGACAAAGCACCGAATAGGCCTGGAAGATTGAAGAATCAAAGAACAGAAGCCATGTCAAGACATTTATTTTACGTTCCATTGTTGAGGACATCTGATATAAGCGGCTAAATACTTTGGGAGGTATCTGTTATAAATTGCTTATAGTTCCCTTAGTCACTACGCTCGGCACAAAACCGACGCAACCAACGAGGCGACGAGGTTGACGAATCGGCACGCGAAGCAACGGACAAGCATCCATTCACGTGCGGACATCAGCCAAGGTTTTCGAAAGACATCAACGAGTCAATCCAAACAAAGTGGACTCGGATGAATCAGGAGAATCGAATCAAGATCAGTTTCTCGGAGCCGTGCACTCAGAAGTGGGATTTTTAATCTGGCCAAAAAAGGATATCGGGAGTGTGGTAAACTGGCCAAAATCAGAGTCTAAGTCAACCGAAAACGATACACGGACAAAACGCACGAAACAGAAAAGCCTCAAGGGGGGCTCGCAAAGCCGGCCACCATGGGTGGCTCGCCACGTGCCGCCACCCATGGGTGCTGGACCCCAGATCTGTGCGCGGGCACTAGGGTGCTAAAACGGTATCCTCACCGATGAACATAGTCTGTAAGCCGTATCCGTTAGGATAGAAATATGGTTTACTCATCTATACCCGGACTGCATGAATGTTTACGGATATGGTTATTGTAGTGAAATATCCGCTATCCGTATCCGAAATATCCGAATACATATTAGTCCATACTCTTACGATAGTTTCGATTCTTAGATTCATGGATTTTGTGTTAATTTTGAATGATGCAAGATGACTAATCCTTCAACTATTTAGTTATAATGGACATATTCGACCCTTTTTGTATCACAATGCGAACTATGTTTTTCTCAATACTATCTCA
>NC_033798.1:17716628-17764128 GCF_001876935.1 Asparagus officinalis | reverse complement strand
GTAGTCAATACAGACTCGCCATCCAGTTTGGATCCGAGTGGGAATCAGCTCATTAGCCTCATTTTGGATCACGGTGATCCCAGATTTCTTTGGAACAACTTGGACTGGACTCACCCATGAACTATCAGAAATGGGATAAATGATCCCATGATCGAGACATTTCAGAATGTCTTTCCTAACGGCTTCTTTCATCACTGGGTTTAACCTACGTTGAGCATCTCTAGTAGGTTTGGCATCATCTATCAAATGGATTCGGTGTTGAACAATGGTTGGACTAATCCCTTTGATATCAGCCATGGTCCATCCAATGGCTTCCCTATTCTCTCTTAAAACAGCTAAGAGAGCTTCCTTTTGACCGGTAGTCAACTCAGAAGAAATGATAACTGGTAAAGACTCGTTCTCCCCTAAGTAGGCATACTCTAGATTTTCGGGTAGAGGTTTGAGCTCTAACTTAGGGGGTTCCTCCACAGATGGGCGAAGCTGGACTCGGGGTTCTATCTCTAAAGGTTCTCGTTGCCAGCCAACAGTAAAAACATGATTGACCAGCGGTTCTATCTCTAGTTCGTCATCAGAAAGCTCCTCAATCATTAAATCAGAAGCATTTGTATCAGACTCACACTCTCCCTCTTGTTGTTCACTTGATATTCCTTGAATAAAATTCACTTCCATGGGCTCATCAGATGGATCACTAGGCTGTCTCCGTAAGTTGAAAATATTAAGGTCAACAGTCATATTCCCAAAATATAGTTTCATCTGACCGGTTCTATAATTTATCAAAGCATTTGAGGTGGCTAAGAACGGTCTTCCTAGAATGACGGGGATTTGACTTTTGAGATTAGAAACGGGCTACGTTTCCAAGACAATAAAATCAACAGGGAAAATGAACTCTCCAACTTTGATCAGAACATCCTCTACCTCTCCTTTGGGAATTTTTACGGATCTATCAGCTAACTGTAGAGTGCATCTTGTTGGTTTAAGTTCTCCTACACCTAGCTGTTGATAGACTGAATAAGGAAGGAGATTGACGCTGGCTCCTAAGTCTAGAAGTGCCTTATCAATGTGATTGTTACCTATGATGCATGGAATTGTGGGACAACTAGGGTCCTTGTATTTCAATGGCATTGGTTTCGAAAAAATTTCATTGAGGTTGGCAGCTAAGAAGACTTTCTTGGGGACGTTGGTGGTTCTTTTCTTAGTGCATAAGTCCTTCAAGAACTTTGCATAAGAGGGATTTGTTCAATTGCATCTAGGAGAGGGATGTTGATCTTGACATGTTTAAACGTTTCTAGGATTTTCTCAACCTGCGGGGAGTTTTTCCTAGGTTTGAGTCTATCTGGAAAGGGGGCAACGGGCCTATACCTATCTAGATCAGGCTCAATCTCAAGTTCAGCGTTTTGGTCATTAGAAGGAATTGCTTCATCTGAAGGAGTGTGTTGGATGGGAGAAGGGGTTTGATCCGGTGGCATTCTAATTTGATTGTCTATTTGTTTCCCTGATCTCAGAGTGTGAATTGCATTCAATTGAGCTGGATTGTTGGAACTGGATCCAGTGTCTTTAGGGTTTGCAACAGGTTGACTTGGGAATTTTCCTTTTTCTCTCTCACTCACGGCAGTGGCTAGTTGCCCAAGTTGGGTTTCTAACCAGGCTATGGCTTGAGTGTTCGAGTTGAGCACTTGGCCGGTGGTTTGCATGAATGAATTTAGAGTGGTGGATGATTGGGTCAACATGTTGGTAGTTTGTGTAGAAGCTTTGATCATAGCTTCTAAACCCTTTTCTAAGACACTTAAATGTTTGTCATGATCAGAATTTGAAGGATTTGTAGGCTGGTGAGGATGAGGATGTTGGGTTGGAAAAACTGGGTTAGCTTGTTAAAAATTATTTGGTGCGTTGAATGGGACAATGTTTCCTCTAGGGAATTGTTGGTTCGACGCGGGAATGAAGTTTTGGTTTCCATGAGAATTTCCTTGGTTCCAAGCAAAATTGGGATGATTTCTCCAACCTGGATTGTAGGTTGGAGAAAATGGATCATTTCTAGGGCGCTGAAATGCAGCGTTCATCTGTTCTAAAGCATGGTTGTTTCCTAGGAGAGGGCATTCCTCTGAAACATGGGTAGAAGACTGACAGTTATGACATCCCGGGGAAGAAATATGATTGATTTGAGCTGGAGCTCGTTCCTTAACTTCTAAGGCTTCTAACCTCCGTAGAATCGTCACCATCTTTGCTTCAGACGCAATGTTTAACTCCAGGAAAAGACCACTAGACTTAGATTGGAGAACTGATGAAACCCTGTCATCACAGTGTTCCCACTGCATTGTTTTTTCGGATAAACTCTCTAGAAATTCCCAAGCTTCATCAGCGTTTTTCCTCATAAAATCTCCCTGACACATCGATTCTAAAGATGTTTTTGAAGAATAGTCTAATCCTTCATATATGACTTGGCACAATCGCCATTTTTCTAGATCATGATGAGGACATTGGATTAAAAGATCTTTAAATCGGTCAAAATATTTCCAGAATGGCTCTCCCGGGATAATTTTAAAGTTTTAAATGTTGTTTCTAAGCTTTCCCGTTTTGTGAATAGGGAAAAATTTCTTAAGAAAAACGGTGACAAATTCCTCCAAAGTTGAGATGGAATTTGTCGGTAAGCTGTACAGCCATTTTTTAGCTTTGTCCTTAAGGACAAATGGAATAAATCTGAGCTTAATTGCATCTTCAGTTAATTCTCTTATTTTAATCATAATACACACTTCCTCAAATTCCGAGATAAAAATATATGCATCTTCTGTTTCATTACGTAGGAATTTGGGAAGCATGTTTATGTAATACGGTCTAAGCTCGAAATTTGCTCCATTTACTTCGGGGAGTCTTATGCAAGATGAAATTGCATTTCTGGTGGGGTAACACATATCCTGAAGGACGGGTTGATTTGCCATTTCTTGAATTGGTTCAACACGGATTAAACGATGAGAATTATCCCGAACCCAAGTTTGCATACACCAAAACAATTTTTTTAAGAAAGAAAGAAAATTAGTTTTTTTTAATAAGGAAAAAAAGAAAATTAGTTTTTTGTTTATATGAAAAGATAAAGAAAAAGAAAAAAAATCCTAACTAAAACAAATCAAAGCAATCACTTTTCAATCAACTCTAATTCTAGGGTTTAGCCTAACTCCACTAGACCAGCTTCTAACCAAAAACTCCTACAGTAAAAAGATCAAAGTTTTACCCAGGTAGTTAGCTAGGTAAGGATAGTACTAGAGGGTGATCGTAGTTAGCTAGGTAAGGATAGTACTAGAGGGTGATCAAAGATCAATTAAGTACCTCTTTCCTTACGGAGCGCTTTACGGATCAATTAAGTACCTCTTTCCTTACGGAGCGCTTTACGCAACCCCTAAACCTTGCCTTAGACACCAACTTTTCTGAGAAAACTTAAACCGGTTCACTTAAGAATTTCTTGTTCCTTATTGAGCTCAAATCCTTAGGGGCCAACGTCTAATGAGTTTTAGAAGGCTTGGGTTTGTGAAGTGAGGAATTAGTGATTTGTGTGCTAAGGAAAGGGTGATGAAATCCCTTACCTTATCTTGATTAGGGTTTTGCCCTTAAAAAATGTTTTAAGTATGTGCCAAATCAAGTGCTACAATCACTTTGGTGAATTCCTACACTATATGAAATGCAACCCTAGAAATTAAAAGCGACTAAAAAGGATGATAAAAAAATCTTTTTTTTTAAATTATGGTCAACAACAATCAAATGTGAGAAGAGAGCTATTGTTTGAATTTATTATCTTGTTAGTTAATGTCCAAGTGAAAGGTAGATTTTATTATGGTCAACAAAAATAAAATCTTTTTGTTTTTTTTAAAATTCTAATTGTCTCTAATTGTGAAGCTAACTAAAAAGGATGGAATTGAAAACTAGAAAGAGGACTTACCCGAAAGCAATTCTCTAAGTTCTTGATCTTCAATCCAAGACTTTCAAGCTCCAAGCGGTTCCTTCACAAGAAAACACACAAGTTAAAGAACCAAAATAATAAAATCCTATTTTATCACATTCCCTAGCAACGACGCCAAAAACTTGATGCGGCATAATTATGTACCAAAATTGCAAGTGCACAATTGATCAAGTTATAGTATAAAAAGATATCGATCCCACGAGGAAAGTGATTTTAAGAGATTATTAGACTTGGTTCTTATATTGTGTGCGTGACAAAAACAGGATTAAAGAATAAGTATGATTGTGATGAGTGATTGTTGTGAATATATGCAAGAGACAATAAATTAAATTTTTAGAGAAGAAAGAATCAAAGAATAAATAAAATCACAATGCAAGAAAGAAGAATGAATAAAATCAAGAAATAAAACCCAGAATGAAAAGAAAATTTAAGAAAGTTAAGATGGAGGATTCAAAAGAGGTAAGAAATCTAGAATATAATCCACTAGCTAATTTCAATTACAAAAATACAAACTATTCTCTTTTTATCATAATTCAACTTAGATTTATTAAGCATAGACTATCAAACCATTTAAGTAAAGTATAACCTATCAAATTATCATCTAAGTCAAAAAAAATCATGATAAATAAAAATCTAAACTACAAAATAAATTACAGAAATTAAATACAAGAAAATAAATCTACTCTACAAATTAAAGTGTAAAAATAAATAAAAAAGATAAGGAAATAAATCTACACTACAAGCATGAATGTAAATCTAACTAATAAGCAATAATAAAGAAATTATAAAAAAGAAATAAAAGAGGAAAATAAAAGAAATGCAAACCTTCAAATTGCTCTTCATCTCCATCCTCATCATTCAACAAAGAGGAAAAAAGAAAATTTAAAGAGGAGAAAAATTATTATTATTAATTGCAATAAAAGTTATAATTTTTGGAAGGCATTCTCAATTAAGAGTAGCCCTCCTCTCCAAATAGAGTTACAAAATTTTTTACACCTCTAACCCCTCACTCCAAATAGAGTTACAAAATTTTTTACACCTCTAACCCCTCACTCTCTACCCCTATTTATAGTAAACATCAGTGAATGAGAGCCATTGGATCGAAATCTTATCCAAAAACATCAAATTTCATCCTTTGATTCGTAACAAACTGCCCAGTGTATCGATACCAGCATCGATAGGGGTATCGATGCTGGCATCGGCATCGATGCCCCCATCGATGCAGGCATCGATGCCTGCCTCTCTCTGGTTGCTGTCCGAACTTGTTTCTTCTTGTGGTCTTTGGGCTTGGATAAATCTTTGATTTCTTCATTTATTTGATTTGGGCTTTGGCATTTCTTGGGCTTTACTTCTTCTTCTTAGCTTGAGCTTTTGGATAATTTAAAAATTAATTTTCCAATGGGCTTCTTTGCTTTATTTCTTCATTTAATCAACGGGTTTTTGTTGAGAGATTGGAGTTTGAGATTTATTCTTCATTATCCTGCAATTAAAAGATAAAAACAATTATTAGTAGTATATTTATTCATATAAAATAGATAATGAGGGTATAAAATTGTATTAAAATGTGATTATCACTACCCAAACAAATAAAAATAAGGTTTTCAGTTCATGGGTTTAATCATTTGAAGGATGTATTAAACAAATAATCCAGAGAACCGAAAATCATGAATCAACTATTTAACAAAACCCTTGTTTCACAAGAGATTAGACATGTAATAAATTTTCAAAAACCAGCGTAGTCTACTACCCATGTTCATTTCTTCAGATCGTGCACAATGAAACGATCATAAGAGAAGGGTGAAAAGTTTTATACTTGCAGTTGCCAAGAGGATAATCTAGATATAGATGCAACAACCCCACCGAAGCCAACACACCCACCGAACGGAACAAACCCACCAAACCCACCAACAGAAATCAAAGCAACAACCAAATACCAAGGTCAAGAATAGATCACCGACAAATAGCGTCGAGCCTCGTCTTTGAAAAATAAATCGAAGATTGGTTCTAGAAGAGGCGCGAAGAGGATTGAGATGAGGCGGGAGAAGATTCGCGGGAGAAGCCGAAGCCAACAAACCCACCGAATCCTAAATCAAGTTCGAGAAGGGATCACCGCTGCACAATGGCTGAGCCTCGTCTTCAAAAAGGAAATCGAAGAACGGCCTGAGAGGAGACGTGAAGAAGATTGAGAAGAGGCGGGAGAAGAATTGCAGGAGCGGCCGATCCAGATCTAGGGTTCGTCATGAAGAGGCAGAATCCGAAAAAGAAAATAGAAAGGGAAGCGGCTTGTTAGCTTTTTGACACAAATCCGAGCAATTGAATAGGATTTGGGTTTCCATAAAAAACCCATACTGTTGCAACTTTATGGATTTTTAAATCTATTAAAAAAAATTGAGCCTAACTCAAGATTAGGATTAATAAAGAATTATTTATTTATGGTTTTGCCCCTGTTAGCTCCAAATCCTTTTCTTTTTCCATAAAATGAGTGAACCAAACACCCCCTTAGACCCAAAATACTTTTTCTATGTATCTGTAAGTCCCAAACATCAAATGCACCCTATTTGTCTATAATATTTACAAAAAAATACAAACCCACCAATAAGGTAGAATGAGATTTTGAAATAGACCAATTTGAAAGGTTAACTCACAAAATAGATTAAAAATATTTAATCATAAAAATAAATCAACTTTGAGTCGTGTTAGCAAAGCTGGATACGTGCATCCAACAGGTGAATCCTCTTTAGAGGAGGGAGGCTCTTCTAGAAGACAATGAAAATTTGAGGTTTACCTATTTTGGCCAAATGTAAGGGGTTGTTTGGTTGGAATACCTAAATATAGAAAACCTATTTCCAAGCATAGATATTAATTTCCATATTTTATTAAAGGTTTCTTGAAGTTTGTTTGGTTCATCATAAAAGAGTGGTGGAAATAGATGTCCTCAAACATCCATTGTTTGTTTCACAACAAAAAAAAGAAACTAAGAATAGGAAATATCACTTCTCATTTTCTCTAGTTCGGATGGAAAAAGTGCACAATGAGAAGAAGTAGATGTGCTCACCGTGGTGAGGTTACCACCAAAGAAACATGCACATAATAAAATTTAGTATTCATTTCAACAACCAAATTCTAACTATTCCCCATCAAAACTTCAAAACAAAAATGGCATGCACATAATATATCAACTCCACCATAGTTCAAGATATTTTTCACTTGAACATCATATTACGACATAGATAATTTAGTCTAAAGAAAATTGTCAAAGAATTTGTTAATCAATGCGTCACCAATCACCACAATACTGAACCAAGAGATTCTACATCACAACAAAAGGAACCTAGTAATAAGACCATAACCATTATCAATTGTATTGAAGAACATATATATTTTACTTGAGCATTTCTATTAGCACATCTCCTATACCTCGAGCATTTTGCATTTCCTCCAAGCTAGACATAAATAACAGGGTAATATTAGAATATGATATATCAAACTGAATAAGAATAAGAACCTAAGAGAGGAAGCATCAATCTGATAATAAAAAAACACGTCCTCGAGCATTTCTAATTTTTTCACTTGAACCTGATATTTTCCTCGAGCATTTCTGTTAGCACATCTCCTATGCCTCGAGCACTTTGCATTTCCTCCAAGCAACCCCTATATATTACACTACATACCATACAATATCATTATTAGAAGAACATATTATAGTCACATGTAAGCTTAATCAGAAACATTCCCATTTGCAAACAAGCCCACACCAAAATACAACAGAAAACATGTTGACAAAACTACTACAGAATTAGAAATGATCTTACTAGTTGATTATCGTCCTCATATTGATCTATACATGAAACGGGTTATGATACATACCACACCCCTTATTTTGATATCTCTAATGCTTGATGGAGCAGAGAAATACATACAATACCCAATCTTATATATATTGATACCACAAAAAATCCGAAAACCTATACGCAAGAAAGAAGCATACACAATACACATTTATGAAATGATATGAGCTTCCAGGATGAGAACTATACAAGAGTTTTGTAGAATACACACCTAAGAGCAAAAGCATCAATCTGATACAAAGTAATTATAACTAGTCCTCTGTGCAAATACATAAGTAGCTCCAGAATTATATGGTAATTAACACATTTTGGCAAGATCTTGGGGGAAATCAGAGGGAAGCATCAAGTACACAAATAATAGGGGAAAATCGTCATAGACATATTGGAGCTCAGAACTTGAAGATAATCATAAGTGACATCCATCCAATACATAAGTTCTCATGTAATACTTGATGTGTAAGCGCTTGATCAATATCATTATAGGTAGCCATGCCAATACATGAGAGTTCATGTAGTTTGCTAAATCATAAATATTGATCAAAATCATGATGCACATCTACTACATGCATGAGCCTCAATGCAGGTTGCATATCACATTAATCATTTTTTATTATCATCATTGCTTGATGTCTCAGATAGTATGGATGCATGAAAGTGTCATGTTGTATAAGGAAAACAAGTACATTGGCAATTGTTGAAATTTACAAAATATGGAAATGATCAGAAATTGGCCAAACATCATAGCAACGGCTCTTGTTGATAGGTAAGAAATCAAATATAAGCCATGCTTTCGTTGGAGAATTCTGCAACAACAAGCCATGATTATTAAATAAGATATTCAGATATATAGCCCAATTTCCATATAGGGGTTGTTTGGCTGGTTTTCCTAATTATAGGAAACTCATTTCCAAGCATAGACATTGCTTTTCATGTGTTTTTAAAGGTTTCTTAAAATTTGTATGGTTAATCACAAAAAATCACTTCTCATTTTCTCCAGATTGGATGGAAGAAGTGCACAATGAGAAAAACTAGATGTCCTCACCATCATGAGGTTACCATCAAAAAGAGAACTAAAAGCATACTATGCATGATTATTAGATAAGATAATCAGATTTATAGCCCAATTTCTCATATTTGCAAGAACTGAAAGCATACTAGGCATGAGAACAAGAATATGCATATATAGATAGGCAAAAAGAGGCTCACCTTGCACTATAGGCTCACCTTGCCAGTTCAATTTAACCCAAGCACTGACAGTTGAAATGAACATAAAAGCTTAAAAGCAAGTTCAAGAAAGCAAAAAGAGACTCACCTTGCCAAATAGGCAAAATTCTGGAGCAGAGAAAGAAATCCAAGCACTAAAATGCCCTACTTTTGAAAAATGCAATCAATAAAGTGTTGAATGATGCACAGTGCCGAGACTAAATACTTGTTTGAAATTCAAGCACAAATAGGATAGTTGTTGAGTTCCTATTTGAAATTCAAGCACAATTTCATTTGCCAAATTCATGTATTAGTCGAATATTTTAGATAGGACAAAATGAGAAATCCTAATCAAATCCGAAGAAAATTTATCCTCTCAAAGAGTAATTAGTACAATCGAAGCCAAATACCAGCAAGAGCCGAGAATATGTTCACATATCTCACATAACATTTTCATTGTAATCCTCAAAACACCTGAATGCTCATATTTTAGAGTATGTAAGAACTTCAACATCTTAGATAGCTAGAAAGTGTGAATATATTAAAAGAACAAGTCTTGGATTGTATTACCAGAATGCTCAGATTTTAAAAAAAAAGAGCCTCCACCAGTAACCCTTATTCAACAACACCATTTCTTGGGCCAAAATACCATGGCAATAAAAATCATCATAGACATATATAAGCTCAGAACTTGAAGATCATCATAAGTGACAGCCATCCAATATATAAGTACCTATGTAGTGCTTGATGTGTAAGAGCTTGATCAATATCATTATAGATAGCCATGCTAATACATGATAGTTCATATAGGTTGCTAAATCATAAATATTGATCAAAAGCATGATGCACATCTCCTACATACATGAGCCTCAATGCATGTTGCGTATCACATTAATCAATTTTCATTATCATCATTGCTTGATGTCTCAGATAGTATGAATACATGAAAGTGTCATGATGTATAAGGAAAACAAGTATCATCGGCAATTGTTGAAATTTCTAAAATCTAGCGAGTGCTCAGAAAATGACCAACAATCTACAAAGATAGTCATACCAGTACATGAGGTCTCAATGTAGGTTTCTATCCTTTTTCATTGGCCAAACATCATAGTAACGAATCATGACGATAAGTAAGAAATCAAATATTTGTTGTAGCCGTTGGAGGATCCTACAACAACGAGCCATGATTATTAGATAAGATATTCAGATTTATAACCCAATTTCCTAGCCCAATTTCCTAGCCCAATTTCCATACACATGTTCACATATAACTCAAGCTTATGAAGGTACAGTTAAGTAGTGCATCAACATGGAATAATATTAAAAAATAAAATTGAATGAGTAAGTAATCATCGACATATATGCAACAAAGTCACTATTATAAGTTATCAAGTCATATATATCATACACATGAGCCACTGGAAATCTAAATTACGATGAGCTTCCATCACGCTCAAATACATCATAAATTAGACATATTGTTTGTCTCAAAATTAGCAGAAGTAAAAAAGTAAGAAGTATGGATGTAGATATAAGTTAGTACCCAAAAATGCTACCAAAATAAAACTAGTGTCATGTTACTAGTTCGCTTTTAAGAAGTGTGTCATAAAACTTCTCAAGCATTTCAATAGGATAGCTTTCTTTGTTGGCAAAGACCGCTTTGGACAACTTTTCAGTCCAATGCATGTTAACATTCTTGATAGATGATGTAATTTTTTTTACCTGATATATCATTTGTTGCATGAATTCATTATCAGTGTCAGATCTTCCATTACCCTTTCCCTTACTAGTCCCTTCCTTTCCATTCTTTTTATTTTGCAAATTAGTTGTAGGCTTGTCTTTTTTAGGAATAGAGGTTTCTCTAACTTGAGTTGGTGAATCATCTTCATCCAGATTCTGAATGAGAGATGACTATTGATTGGATAGAGGACTGTCATCATCATCTCCAATATTAATTGGAGCACTGCCACCAAAATGTATGTTAAAATCCTTATTGTAGTCTCCTTTAGCTTGATCATCAGCAATAATCATTGCAAGGTCCTCATAGTGAACTAGTGGTTTGTTGATGTATTATTTAAACTTGGAACCTCTCAAATTTTTATCCTTCATAATACAACATGTATTAAAGTCTATTAAAGAAAAAGTCAACATTGTAAAAATAAAAATAAAAGGAGGAAGAGTGTGTAAAATTTAGGAATACCTCACTCCACCTATCGAAACAGTCTTTATCCATGATGATAGTGCTTGTAGATTCATCCCATCTAGCCCCACTTAGATTGTGACAGAATTGCATATGATGAAATCTTGTTCGAAGACGTTTCATATGGTTGATAACATGCTTAGTGGTAAAACCATCATCAAAGTGTTCATTCATAAGAACAGTCGCTATATTGAAAGCGGTCCACTTGAATTTTTTGTCAGCTTTATACCCAGACTTTGACATTTTTGTAAGAAATGGAATCAAGATATCATCATGTTTGCTTAGCCAAAATCTATGTGAGCCACTTTTACCTTTAGCAGTAGGATCGGTTCTTTCCTTTGAAGCAGGCTTCTTCCTTTTTCTTTTTGGATCTGGAGAATAACTTTCATCACATGTAGATGTGTCCATTCTCTTGCTACCCCTTTTTTCTAAAATGACTCCCCCTTCAGTGTGTGGATTGATATGAACCCCACTAGAGAATGGAATATGACACTGTTATTGTATGGAGGTAGGTCCGCTAAGCATGTGTGTAAATGACATTGGTGGATGTGTCAAAGAAAAGAAACTACCATCAGAATTGGCCACATTGTGAAATGCATTTAAAGTATTACCAAATAGTGGTGACTGGTAGGGCATGAACCCCATATTGAAACCACTAGTGATCGGAATAGTTAGAGTTCTAGGTGATGGGGATGGTGTGGTCGGATTGCTCTTGTCAGTCACATCCAAATTAAGATTCTCAGTCATTCCTACAGAATATTAGAGACAAATATATAAAAACAAATATGGAAATGAAGCATAATGATGAGATAGGCTAAAAATAAGCAAGTCAAGTAATAAATAAATTGCATTAATCAAACACATTCGCCAACACTTGTAGCATTATAAAAACTAATCGCGGTAGACGAATATTAATAATTTTACAAGCAAAAGTATCAAAATGTATTAACCGTCAAAGTTAATAACAAAAAGAAGGCACTTAACCCAAAACATCACTAGAAAGACTTCCTAATTAACTCGACATGCCCATTTCATCGACGTTCCCATCACGGTGGTGTTCACAATAATCAACCCACATCTCACAAGCTATTTGATCTCTACGATCCTTCCATTTGGTTCTTGATTCTACTTGCTCTCGTTGGGTTTGAGTTTGAGAGAAGTCAATAATATTGTCATCATCTTCATTTGCCATTTCATTATGATCTTCTTCAATTTGTACAGGTTCATTAAGGATGTCATCATTTGGATCAACAGTGACAATATAATTATGAAGAATTGTGCATGCCAAGACAATATCAACCTGTATCTCAAATTGGTAATTTGGTTTAGAGGAAAGAATCTTGAAACGGTTTTTTAATATTTCAAAGGCGGATTCAATCTTAGATCTTAAAGACGAATGTCTAATATTGAATAGCTCCCTTCTATTATTAGGTGTTTTTCTAATTTGTTCTTTCAAATGATATTGAACACCATAATAAGGGGAGATAAAACCTGACATGGTTGTGTAACCCGCATCACACAAGTAGTATTTACCTACAATTACGATGATGAAAATATGTACATTAGGTCATGTTTATTTTGAAACCGTTTTCAGATATTCATACGTAATTAAATAAAGTCAAAAAGTTGATGAAGTTACCATCAAAGACTCTCAGACCATGAGGTTATTGTTTGTGGAAAATTTGATGTAAAAAGACAATGAAAGAAAAATTGACTTGTATTCTCTCAAAATCGATTATAATTTGAATTCCGATTATAAAAGAGAGGAGAATGAATTTGATTCTCCCATTTGTTTAAAACTGGGTTCTTCTTGGTAGCGATGGAGTGCCTCCTTGATTGCTTGCGTCGAATTCGCTCTCCGTTGACGATCTGACCGTCTTATCTCACGGGAACAGTTGACTTGTAGGATGAATTCGGTTTAGAACCCTTAACCAGTTTAATAAACTCAGGACGAGTTGAAAACTCTGAAAAGAGTTGTTGAAAACCGAATAATCGATAATAAACTTGTGCGACAAGTTTAATTAAAGACTCTTAACGAGTTTACTAACTCAGAGCGAGTTGAAACTCTGTAACCGAGTTGTTAGGACCGAAGATTCGGTTAATAGCCAAGTAGATCCGCTGTTGGTGAATGGATTCTCTAAGATTTGATTAACTGATTGCTGATCAGTTCCTTGATCTTTAAGAAAATCGCCTTCTCTGTGCGGTTAAGCTGTTGAGATCGAACAATTCCCCACCCTGTGCGGTTTTGCTGCTGAAAACTGATCAACCCCTTACTCAGTTGAGTAAGTTGGTTATTTATAGGGGGATTAGGGGTGTAACCAACCCCTAAATCTGCTCCTAAGTGGGCGATAATCCCTCAGAACATGGGATAAACGGTTGTGAGGCCGTTCAACTTGTGTTTGAATAAGTCAAACATCCAAGTTGGCGTTCTGGGCCTTAACTCTGCGTCTAAGGCTTGAGACGCAGAGTTAAATCTTTGTTAGAGATTTGAGACACACAGGCCGCTTGTGTGATGAATCTTAACTCTGCGCATGGTTGAGTATTTGCTGAAGAACGCACAGTTCGTACGTTTTGTGTTTTAACTCTGCGTTGCAGAGTTGAATGTCTGCTGGAGAACGCATGGTTCATCTGCGTTTTGAATTTGGGAAACGCAGAGGTGAACCCTGCGTTTGGGAGAGGTTGTTGGTTTGTAACCTCGTCCGTTGTAACATCGCAAAGGCTATTGCTCATTGATCTTTGCTTGTTACGGGATGTGAAAGTTGTCAAATTGCAACCTTCACTGTAGATTATGAAGACTGCTGAACAGAGTTTTCATCAGTTGTCGGAAGCGTCGTTGAATTATAACTCTTCTCGCTCTATGTGAAAAGTCCTCCATTTGCAGCTTTCGTTTGTTGGCATGAAAGCTATCTGATTGTAGCTTTCATTGTTGGAACTTGATGGGGATCAATTGTCCATTGTGATTTTTAGACGAATATTTGCCCACAGCTCTCTACCAAGCAACTCACCAACTGAGTCCAACCTTTTATTTCTGAAATCATTACACTGCTCATCAGCATCTCTAATAGTTGCTAATATAATATTAGTTATGTTGTTGTCGCAGCCATCAAGATCAATCATCTCAAACATGAGGCCATATTTATAGCGATTGTAGAGTTGTGGATGTAGTGATTAGGAAGTCGCCTGATTGTAACTTCCATTGTTGGAGCTTGATGAGGGTCAACTATCTATTGTGATTTTTAGACAACCTACAAAACCCCCTCCAAAGTTTTTGAAAGTTCGCGGTTGACTGAGACGAATTTTCGGAATACTTTGGATCCTAAAATTTTAGTTGGTTGGTTATTCACTTCATCTGATTTGAAGACATTGTGAACTTGGTTGTTGGAATGCTGAAATTCTGTTTCCTAGAACCAAACAAGATAGCTTTTGCGTTTTGCTGACAATGAACTTAGTCAAACAAACTGAATCCTAAGTCATCGTCAGGCTCATTGACAGGCTCGTTCTTCTTCTCAACAGTAAGGATGTTCTTGTAGGCATTGACGAACATATGAAACGCAGCTACAAGAGTTGGATAAGAGAAAACCAAGGACAGCGAAGCAACCATAGAAACACCCGCTGTAAACTTGTCAGTGAGGTCATCCTTCATGAGGTTGAGCACCTCTGGGCTTACGACAGATCCATTGTCATAGACAGATAGAATCGCAGGCCCACACGAGAATGGCTCTACTCCAAGTTTGGTCAGGAGGGTGGCCTCAGAGAGACCCACTTTATCTCCTTTCTTGATCAGCTCAACTGGGATAATGAGTTGCGCGCAGCTTCTGTCTTCATTAATCTTGGTAGGAATGTTAGGCCATTTTAGATGAATGAGTTGTGCGCAGCTACTGGCTTCATCGACCTCAGTCGGGATGTTGAGCCATTTGAAAGAATGAGTTGTGCGCAGAATCACGTTTGACAGTTTTATCGTTGCCAAAGAATGAGTTGTGCGCAGAATCACGTTTGACAGTTTTATCGTTGCCGATTGTAATCTGTTTGTACTCGTCCAACAGACTCCCCAACAGAGTCGTCTGTTTCTTCTCGGCCTTGATCACCTTGATGGCCAACATCAGTCTTTCTCTCTATTTATTAAAGCTATGTCTTGGCTTTAAACATTGAGAAGTTCATTTGGTGGCGTTCAAAACGCACAGGTGGATTCACATGCTTGAACATTAAAACGCAGGGTTGAACTCTGCTTTCAGGAACTCAAACAACACGGACTCACATGCCGTGTTTGGCGGGATTCTGGGCCTAGAATCTCGCACTGATTCGATAGCTCACAGCTATCTATAAATAGACCGCTGGGGTCAAATCAAAAGTCATCCGACTTTTCATCTGTCCTTTCTCGAAAGATTTAACAAAAATTTCGTTCTGAACTCCGGTGAACCCTGTTCATCTTCCCCGATCATCGCCGTTAATGGGTCCAAGAAAGAGGACTGTCTCCCGTTCCAGGCCGACCGCTGCTGCGGCGTCGTCGCCTCTGGCTCCCCTTGTCGGTGGTAAGTGTCGCCCTTTTATTGCCGTCAAACTTGCTTCGGAGAGTTCTCTGGGAACCCTAGATGGGTTTTTTTTTGTAAACGAGGAAGATGACTCGTTTTGATATTGTAACACAAAGTTGGGACTCTGTGTTTTGAATTCGAAATGTTAGGGCCCGACCCCTGCGTTTGACCTTTGTAATGCATGACTTGGATTTTGCATTTAAACTGCAAAGTCCGACCTCTGCGTTAATAAAATCTTAACGCCAGGTCTGAGTTGTGCGTTTGAAAGCTTGACGCAGAGTTCGACCTCTGCGTTGATGAAATTTGAACGCCAGGTCTGAACTGTGCGTCTTGAAAGCCTAACGCAGAGTTCGACATCTGCGTTGATGAAATTTAAACGCCAGATCTGAACTGTGTGTTTGAAAGTTTTTTCATTTCTCTAGGGATTTTGACTAAGGTTCCCTTTGTTTTATTTCCTTGTTGACTAATTGAGTACTTTTCTCTTTTTACAGTGCCTTACTCTCGCGAACCTCTTACTCTTCGTCACCATTTCGGGCGCGAGGGTGGCGTAGATTCAAATATGCAATTCAATCTGCGTCAGGAACTCCCAATTTTTTAGGATGCAGACAAGGATCGTGTTACCTTGATCTCGAATCCAAGCCCAGCTGTACTCAAGATATTGGTGACAGATGCCAAATTCGAAACCGACTCTCGTAAAAAACTTACCAAACCGACATTCTTGTTTGGCGATCATGACGTCATCCAAAAAGAGATCGTGACTGACAGCCACTATAAGTGGTTGAGGCAAATAGGAGATCGCCGCTTCTTCCTCCCTGATATGCATAGGATGTTTCCTATCGCTTACTATCAGTGCACTTTCGTCCCTCGACATATGGATTGGGACCTTGTCCGGGAGCAGGATGGGGTAGCTATCGGGGCTTTGACCTACACATGCATACATACTGTAGGTTACAATCGACAGGTGTCCGCTTTGGAGCCCTGCTTGTTCTCACGGGGGTATCCTTTAGGAGAAACAGCTAGTACAGCCAACACTTTTATGCGGAGATTTCTGGCCGTGAAAGGAGAATTCCCTTCCTCAGTATTTAGGGCTCCTGGATGGGTACACTCTACCGAGACAGGATGGTGGACACGAATGGCGGACTTCGTGATAACAGAGTTAGAGGGATCATTAGCTCAATATGGGCTTGGTTGCCCTGTAATAGCTACCAGATGCGGTATTGACTACAACTATTACAATTTTTTTGCTGTTCTGGAGATATATAACCCGGAGACGTGTACATTCTTCACACCAGTGGGAGAATTAGGGTTTGCCCTCCATGAAATGTATGACGTTTCGGGTCTTCCTTTTGGAGACTTGCCCTATGAGGAGTTCGTCCCAGGATCAAACAAGCTTAGGATTTTGAAGGAGAAGTATCCTGACGTCTATGACACTCTATGGGAGGTAATGTGTCATTTTCAAATCTGCACTCAATTGACGGGGGCACGAGGACGTGGTATAAAGCAGCTATCTTAGGCTGATTATCTATTCCAGAATTTATCCCACAAAACTGCTGATGTGTCTCGTCGGAGCGTGAGCGCCCCTGAGACGATCCAAACTCTGATCAACGACGCTACGGCCCATTATGGCAACGAGGGATTGGAAGAGGATTTCCCTGCACAGACTGAGTTTGAAAGTTTCCATCACCAGGCTGTTGTGCCTATTTCTGATAGGGCCTTGTTGGCTGGCTTCCTTATGTTGTGGCTAAAGCGATGTGTAGTCCCTACGAGGCCCATAGATGCTGTGATGATAGAAGTAGTCTACCTGGCTGTCCTCTTAGCTCACGGGAGACCTGTGAACTTGCTTTCAGCTATGACTTGCTGTTTGCAGCATGGTTTGAGGGAGTTGTGCCTCGAATTCATTCAGGTGAAGGAGGTAGATTCTGAAGGAAAGAAAAGTTTGGTGACACCAAATCCTCGAGTTCCCCTGCCATATACCTATTTGATGGCATCTGAAGGAAAGAAAAGTTTGGTGACACCAAATCCTCGAGTTCCCCTGCCATATACCTATTTGATGGCATAGTACGTATCCCATTGCCCTCTTTTAATGAGTGCCCCATCTCCATCGGACGAAGGGTTCATCCTTTTTGTACAGCGATTGGAAGGAGCTTCTTGGGAAGGCACATATGTAGTGAGGGTTCGTCAAATCTTGTCGAGAGACCTCAATTATCAACTATTCCGCTGTTTCCCAGACTTTGAAGGCGGTGACTATGGGCAAGTGTTCCAAGATACGGCTGGTCCAGACGGTTTTACCCGCTTAGTTGGAGGGGTCTTTCACTGGCTCTTGAACATTAGACTAGGTTATCTCCTCCTTAGGCAAAATGACAAATGCATAATCGAGCTGTATCAGCCGTACCGGTTTGCTCACCAGTTTAGGTATGACCAATTATACGTTGGGAATCCCCGGGGTCAAATTGCAATTGTTGGCAATATATACGAAGGAGCTAGGGCCTGGTACTACTCTACCGCAGGCTACACTGGAGCTACCTTTAGGTTACCTCACAAGACGCCCAACTCTCTTTCATCCATAGCTTTTTGTAACTGGTATCACACAACTTCCAAGATACCTGATTATAGGTTGAATTTGTCGGGGCTACGGGAAATTAGGAAGATGTACTCATCCAGAAGAGGATCCCAGGTATCTCGTCTGAAGGGAATCAATGAGTTCTTATCTTATGAAGGTGAGGCTGAAGAAGGAGCACGGGATCTGGAACCAGAGAGTGCTCCAGTAGCAAGCCCTAAGGCTACTGAAACTCTAAGAACAAAAGCAGCTGGAAAGAGGGCTCTTACCAAAGAAGAAGTAATTCAGTACGAGAAATGTACTCGTAGGAAACTATTAGTAGACCCTCCTTCTCAGAAACTAATGGCGGATGCTTTCAAGTCTGCTAGGAGAGAGGAGGAACAAGAATCTGCTGACGCTAATCAACCCCTCCACATAGGACTTCGCTCTAAGGGTTCCGCTTTTTCCAGTGACTTTTCTTCTTATCATCCTTTGGAAGAAGAGGGCAGGGTGGAGTCTTCTCCTACTATGGAACCTATCATTTCACCATTTCTAGGTCAGGCTTCAGATGCTACTTTGGAGACGTCACTTGCAGTGTCTCCTGTTAGAGAGACTAGGCCTCCTGCAGATGAAAGTCAATCTCCCGCTACTTATGTGTTACTGCCATAGATGGAGGCTGCTATTCCTAGCCCAACGACCGGCATTATGACTAAAGCGGATGCCACTACAAGTTCTCCTGGATTATCAACAGCGAATGATGAGGAA
This sequence comes from Asparagus officinalis, assembly GCF_001876935.1. Taxonomy (NCBI): domain Eukaryota; kingdom Viridiplantae; phylum Streptophyta; class Magnoliopsida; order Asparagales; family Asparagaceae; genus Asparagus; species Asparagus officinalis. The sequence goes on along the minus strand of NC_033798.1, from coordinate 17,745,101 downwards.
CCGTTAGACTACAGAACTTCTTCCCATAGCGATGATGCTGATGAGGAGGAAGGTGATGGTAATGAGGAGGAAGGTGAAAGTGATGAAGATTCCACTGGCTGGGCTGATCTGCCACCACCTTCTTCTGACAAGGCGTCTGCCTATATTCCTTCTTCCCCCATTGGTAAAGATTATCCATTTTGATTTGTCTGGTGTTTCTTTCTTCTATACTAACTGCTCTTTCGTGTAGGTTCTCCAACTCATGGGGTTGCTGACACGACTTCACTCCCGGGCCAACAAGCGATGGTCACTTCTCCTGCTGAGCAATTACCAGCAATGTCGACCCCTATGCAAAAAGAACCCTTTCCGTTAACGATTCCTCTCAAGTCTGTGGGGACGGAGATTGTACTAAGTCCAGCCCAAACAAGGGCACTTATGGTTTTACCCTCCAGTCCTTCACAATTGGACGTCACTATGGCTTCTCCGACTTCTTCACGGTCATCACCTACCGTTCTCACCAGGGTCTATGACTTTGGGCTCCCCAACAGCTTCTCCTGCGAAGTCTTTAAGTCCAATGGTCATCCCCTCTGTGCTTAAGCTTCTTGTACGACCTCTGGAGGATGTGATTAAAGTTGCTATTGAGGAGGTTGGTGCCGGACGAGCTACATTTGACTCCTTTAAGCCCATAATCATGCCTTTCTTGAGCGGCATTCGGTATGTGGATGACGCTCGTTGGTTTCAGCACTACTCCGAGAACATCTCTCGGTTGGAGAAAGATCTGAGGAGTTTGGAAGAATTGCATCGCGCCGATCTTGCTGCCCAGACCGTGTTAGTCTTTGATAATCTTAAAACTGAAGCGGCCCGCCAATACGAAACTCTTCAAGAAGCCATCACTGAAAGGGAGCTCGAAATTGCATCCTTACAGGGGCAATGCATTCAGAAGCAACATGCTGTGGATGCTTCTACTGCTGCCATACAAACTTCCAGGGCGACACTTGACCGACTAGAGGTGGAGATGGCTCGTCACAGGGCTGAGCTTGCGCGAGAAGAGGAAATTTTAAAGAGACTCGCATTAGAAAGCGTGAAGACTTACGCCACTTATCGTTCGTCAGTGCAAGACCTTGAACTTATCCAAAAGGAAGTTAATGCGATAACACCGGATGAGGGCGTGCTCAGGAAGAAAGCCAAGGTGATGGTGCAAGCCGCTCACAAAGAAAGATTATCTGCTATTAAGTCCCGGCTTGCGTCTTTCCCTTTCATCGATCCGGAGGCTTAGTTATGTTTGATAAGAACATGGCTTTTGTATCACTTCTTAAAATTCCTGAATAAAATAAAAAGAGTGATTTTGGCTATTCTTTTATCTACTGCATGTGTCGTGTCCTAACTCGCATCAAATGAAGTTATATGAACAATGCCCAACTTAAAAAATTTCCTTTATTATCTTTTGAGATAGTTCTAAATTTTTTTTTTAACTTGTTGAGTATGGGTATATGAACACTTGTTATTCTTACGGAGAAGAATTAATTGGTTCAAACAAGTTTGAATTGTTAGAGGTGTCTTGTTAACATAACAGAGGCTAGTGGATCTATCGCTCCATTAAACAGAGTTAATAGAGTAAATTTGGGGACCTATCGCTCTATTAGGGCGAGTCGATAGGTTGATTTTGTCAGAGGTGTGATATTAACGTGACAGGAAGAAATATTACAATCGGAGCAACTTGAGGACTTATCGCTCTATTGAAGAGAGTCAATAAGTAGATTTTGTCAGAGGTGTGATATTAACGTGACAGGAAGAAATATTGCGATCGGAGCAACTTGAAGACTTATCGCTCTATTGAAGAGAGTCAATAAGTTGATTTTGTCAGAGGTGTGATATTAACATGACAGGAAGAAATATTGCGATCGGAGAAATTTGAGGACTTATCGCTCTATTGAAGAGAGTCAATAAGTTGATTTTATCAGAGGTGTGATATTAACGTGACAGGAAGAAATATTGCGATCGGAGCAACTTGAGGACTTATCGCTCTATTGAAGAGATTCAATAAATTGATTTTGTCAGAGGTGTGGTATTAACGTGACATCTGTGGGGAAGATATTTTAACGTCTCGCTTGGGAGGATTGCTACGTGTTTTATCATCGGAGCGACAAATTGTGATGCTTGTGATTTGAACAAGATTCTGGAGAATTTTATCACTCTATTAAGGAGAGCCGATAAATTGGATATTTACTACTCCATTGGGGAGATTTAGTAAATTGATCATGATTTGAATGATTTTGGAAATTTATCGTTCCATTGATGAGAATCGATAAGTGGGTTCTGCCAGAGGAATTATAGCCATATTGATATTGATGCCAGCTAAATTCAAACTCTGTGAGAATGATGATCGTCTAGGACCTGATATTACCCTGATGAGAATTTAGATTCTACTGAAGAGATATAGCAGCTTAACAGTGGTCTGTTAAAAGAATTCATGAACTTAGAGAATAAGTGTCATGTTTGACAATACAAAGGTGAATCCTTCGTTTAGAATTGACAACGCAAAAGATAACCTTTGCGTTTGAGGTTCGAAACGCAGAGTTAAGAACCATCATAACGCAGGTCTAGGCCTAGCGTTTGAAGAATTGAACGCAGAGGTGAACTTTGCGTTAAAGTCCAACCGATCTTATCTGTAAACGCAAAAGATAGCGTTTCAGCGATGGTTGGGATTCTCTCCTAGAATCCCGCACCAATTTAACAGCTTGGTGGCTGTTATAAATAGACCTGTGTGGTCACATCAAGAGTCATTTGACTCTTTCTACTTTTGGCTTGATTCCAAGAACGAGATTTCTCATTTGAATTTCTGTCAATTTCCCGACAAACTCTGTCTTCTCCGATCACCTACACACATGGCGCCCAGGAGGATGAGTTTGGGTTCCAAGAAGATTGCCAAGGCAGTTTTGGAGACATCGCCAGCCGAGATCACCGACGGTGTTGCTGCTCTGACGAGTGCTTCGACATTGCTGTCGCTGTCGCATGGGCCTCGTTGCTATGGTAGGTGGCGGCCATGGCAACTTGTTTCGACAAGTTTTCTGAAAACCCTAGATGGTTTCTCATCAACGAGGAAGATGACTCGTTCTTGTCAGAAACGCAGAGTTAAAACTCCGTTAAAATCGAAAACACAGACTTAGGATTCTGCGTTTAGGAACCATAGAGTTAGGTCCCTATGTTAAAATTGGGAACACAGAGTTAGGACCCTGTGTTAAAATTGAAAACGCAGATTTAGGACTCTGCGTTTAAGGAAACATAGAGTTAAGGCTCCTATGAAGTTTGGACGCGGGTCTTGGCCTCTGCGTCTAAATATTATAACGCAGGGTTCAACCTCTGCGTTCAAGTGTTACAACGCAAGGTTCCACCTCTGCGTTTAAGTATCGATACAGGGGTTAGCCCTTGTATTTAAAGCTTGACACGTAGAATTCATCCTTCGTGTTTATTTCGTGTTAGGAACCTATTTCTGCTACTAACTATTGCTTCTGATTTTATAGTGCTTTTTCCCAATGTGCCGCTTCTGCCGGAGCAGCATTTCAACTACACTGATGATCCAGAAGTGGGGAGAGCTTTTAGTCTTCGCAGAGAAATTTCTTTATGCACTTTCCCGAGCTTGGAGTGGACACATTTAATTAGGTTTGCTGGGTGTTCCGCCCTTAGGGCCCTGATCACCGATCTGGATCTGGAAACCCCTGCGGGTCTGGATTAATTTGTCAAACCATCGTTTTTGTTCGGAGACCATATATCCGCCGATGGACAAGTTAGGTATGTAGAAGACTCCCGGATGCTGCGAAGAGTCGATGATCAGTTGCTCTTTCTTCCAAGCATGAAGAGAATGTACCCGCTTTCATACTTCCTGAGTGTCGGTGGTCGTAGGGGCTTGGCCTTCAATCTTGTCAAGGAGAAGGAGAACATCTCATTTGGATCTGGTCGATCCTCTCGTGTTCAAATTGGCGGACAACTCAAAGGTCTGAGACCTGGCAGATTTGAGAAAAAGGACTTCGCTCAGGAGACACCTCTTCCAGCGAACATTTTCGTGCGCCAGTTTATTGTTGCTCAAGGCGAATTTCCCACACAATCCTTCCATTCTCCTGGCTGGTTGTTTTCTGGAGAAGATGGCTGGTGGACCCGGATGGTGGATTTTGTTCTTGAAGAACTTAAGGAGCTTCTTGCTCAGTCTGGCCTTACGATACTAGTACAGGCTACAAGACGTGGGATCACTCAGAGTTATCCCTGCTTCTTTGCTATGCTGGAGCGTTACAATCCGGATAGCTGCACCTTTTTCACACCTGTTGGGGAGTTAGGATTTGCTCTCCATGAGATGCATGCAATATCGGGACTATCCTTCGGGCAAACGCCCTATGAAGAATTTATTCCAACCACTAAAGAACTTTCCCTCTTGAAGAGGGAGTTGATATGCCATTTCCACATCTGTGCTCAGGTCGCTGGGATGCGTGGGGGTGGTCTTATGCATACTGCCTGGGCAGATTACTTATTTCAAAACCTGGGTCAGAAAGACTTGATGGTGACCCGACTTGCTGTAAGCTCTGCTAAGAGCATTAAAGCCCGCATCAAGGCCCCTAATGCTATTTATAGGAACATGTGTTTAGAAGATGGATTTGAAGCTAACAGCGAATTTGAAAGTTTTCATCATCAAGCTGCAATTCCTATATCTAACACGGCCCTTCTTGCTGGCTTCTTGATGCTATGGTTGAAGCGGTGCGTCGTGCCAACGAAACCAGCTGAATCGATCTTGGTTGAGGTAGTCTACCCAGCCGTTCTTCTGGCTCACGGAAGACCTCTAAGTTTTCTCTCTGCAATGATAGGTTGTCTGCAGAGAGACTTACGGGATTTGATTTCTAAACTCCTAGATGTCAAGGAGATGAATGTTGCCGGGAGGAAAGTTTGGAAGACCCCCCAACCCCGCACACCAATGCCCTATACTTATTTAGTAACTTGGTTTGTGCTGCATTGTCCCTCTTTGATGACAGGGATCATACATGATAGCGAAACATCCGTTCCTTTCGTGCAAAGGCTAGAGTCAGCCACATGGACAACTGTGTACATAGTCCAGGCTAGACAACTCTTGTCTTTGGAAAACAATTATGATCTTTTTTGTTGCCGCCCTTGCTTTGATGGGGCTGAAGAAGAAGGCCCGAAGTTTGGCGACATAGTCTTCGAAGGGTCATCGATCTTAAACACAGGGACCTTCCAATGGCTTCTCACTATCAGAGTAGGCTATCTGGTTTTCCAAATAGGTGAGAGATGCATAATTGAGCCCTACGTTCCTTCACGTTTTGCTCGACAGTTCGGATATGACCAGCTTTATGTTGGTAACCCTAATCCGCGATTAGCTTACATTGGGAATTTATACGAAGGAGCCCGTGCTTGGCATTTCTTTGTTGCCCGAGGGACTCATGCGCAGTTTACCCTGCCTAATTTGCCGCCTAGTTGTTCCACCGTAGCGGATTTCCGTGACTGGTTTGACAAAGATTCTCAAGTTCCAGAATACGATATATATACTTCATGTATAAATGAGATCCGGGAACTTTATAAATCAAGAAGTGGTTCTGGCAGGACTTGACTACATGGGATAGAGGATTACCTGTCCTGCGAACGAGAGGCTGTCGGAATCGAGGGGATCCCTAAGGAATTACCTGCTGCTGAGCCTTCTGAGGAAAAGGATGTTAAAGAAACTCTTGAGGGAGCACCTCCTCCTGAGCCCCGCTCCTTAAGAGCCTTCTGAGGAAAAGGATGTTAAAGAAACTCTTGAGGGAGCACCTCCTCCTGAGCCCCGCTCCTTAAGATCTTCAGGGAAGAAGGCTCTTACTGCTGAGGAGGTAGGTGAATATGATAAAAGAATTCGCAAGCGAAAACCCGTTGCAACTAAGAATTCCAAGAAAGCTAAGTTGATGGGGGACACCATGAAGTCGGCACGTGCTGTATCTCCTGAGAACAGAGGGGATACTATGTTTCAAGCTGCTCCTCCCGGTCTTGAGATGACAACAGGTGGGCAGGGGTCGGCCACCCCAGGCTCATTGTCAAATATGCCCGAAAAATTATCTTCTGAAGCTGACGATCGCTCCACTCGCACTGATTATGCGAATTGCTTTATTTATCCGACTGCTCCACCCCCAAGCTCGGAAACTTTGAGGAAGCTTATCGAACAATTAGAGCACTGGATGCGAATAACCATCGACGTCGTTAGCCTCGGGGACGTGAGTTTTAAGGTTTTTGAACCTCATCTGCTGGAGTGTCTCGCCAAGATTAGGAACCAGGGGAATGCATTATGGACTGACCATTGTCGTGAGAGAATTATTATTCTGGAATATGAATTGGAATTCCTTTCAATGCTACAACGCGACGACATAGGACCGGAAGTGGATCGAGCTTTGTCTCAGGCTAAAGTTTTGAAAACGCAACACCAAGAGGCCCTTCAGAAGAGTCTGTCTGAGACAGAATCTCGTATTGCCCGCCTACATGGGGAACATCTCCAAGTACAAGTAGACATGGGCAGTCTTGCTATGGGTCTCCGAGATACTGCAGCAGAACTTACTCGTGCTGGTGTTGAGCCATCTCAGATAAATGCTCAATTAGCTGGTGATATGGAAGTTCTAAAAGGGTTAGCTGCTTACTGTGACAGACTTCTCAAAGGCTATTGCGATGAACTTGTTGCTGCTGATAAGCTTCGGCGAGAGATTGCAGAAGCAGCACCAAATGAAGAGGAGCTCAAGAGCAAGATAACAGAGGAAGTCAATAAGGCTCGTGAGGAGAAAATATTGGCTTTGAAATCTAAACTCAAGTCTTTTAGACTGATGAGCCCCGATGCTTAGGATTTGAATTGCTTTTGGCAAAGGAATAAATTTGTATCATTTTCATTTCAATTGTTTTCACCTTTGTATTCAAATTAACAATATTGAATGAAGATGATATCATTTTGGTTTCCATCATCTCTTTTTATTGAAACCTGGTTCAGGACAATGAAAAGTCACGTAAATGCTGTAGTGTTAACGAAATTTTCTTTATTACTAAGTAGAATAATTCCAGAAAATTTCAATCGTCAGAGGTGTAATGTTAACATGACGACATACAAGATAGGGAAATAAAAATTTATTCCCAAAATACCCTATGAATTGGCAACCCCCAGCCTGATTTGGCTGGAGTTTAAGGGGACTGCACGATTTATGGGAAGTATCTCTTAAGGAACTTCCCATTAATTGGCATCATGAGCATGTCTCCTTTTTGATTGATGAGGCGATAAGCTCTATTCGAATACACTAATTCTATTACGAAGGGCCCTTCCCATTTAGGATTGAACTTCCCTTTGGTTTTATTGTCATCACCATGGGTCGTCTATTGGCCAAAACTAAATCACCTTTCTTGAAAATCCGTTCTTTAACATTTTTGTTGTAGGCTTTAGAAATACGAGCTTGATATAATTCGATCTGTTGCTGAGCTTGAAGTCGTTTGTCGTCTAAGGCTTCAAGTTCTTGCAGACGTCGTTGATGTTTTTCTTCTTCTGTTAGTCCAGTTGTAATTGCGACTCTCAGGGAAGGGATTTGAATCTCAAGTGGCAATACAGCTTCACAACCATATACTAAAGAGAACGACGTAGCTCTCGTAGGGGTCCTTACCATTGTGCGGTAGGCCCATAGACATTCACCGAGTCTTTCATCCCAATCGCGTCGGCTCTTGGAAACAAACTTCTTGAGAAGCTTCATAATGGTTTTGTTAAAAGCTTCTGCAAGACCATTCGCTGGCGGATAATATGCTGTAGATGTGACACTTTGGATTCTGAATCTATCACAAAACCTCTGAAACCCAAAGCTGACGAATTGTGTCCCGTTATCGTGAACTATTCGCCTCGGGACTCCAAAACAGTAGATGACGTGATGCTTGATGTACTTGATTACATTTGAAGTCTTGACTTCTTTCAATGGGATTGCCTACGCCCATTTGGAGAAATAGTCGGTCACAGCTAGAATGAACCAGTGTCCCTTGGACGTCAGAGGGGAAATCGGTCCTACGATATCCATACTCCACATTTCGAAGGGCCAGGATGCCGATGTGGGGTGTAAGTTCCCAGGTGCTTGGTGGATGAAGTCCCCATGAATCTGACATGCGTTACACCGTTTAGTGTAGTCAGCTGCGTCTGAGAATATTTTCGGCCAATAATAGCTAATTCGTCGAAGGCGATCTCCTAATTTAGCTCCGGGCTAATGAGCCCCACACATTCCGTCGTGAGCTTCTTTGAGGGCTTCTTTCGCTTCCTTCCGAGAGAGGCATCGAAGCAAAACTCCATCATACGATTTACGATACAGGACTTGAGAAACTGCATCGTAATAGAATCGGAGGGTCTTTCGTTTGATAGAGGCCGCTTCCTTAGGGTCATCTGGCAGAATCCCGTACAGGACGTAATCGATATATGGGAATCTCCAATCCCTAGATTCGAACTCCATAGAGGTTGTACAGACTTCTCCTATCATTGTCTTGTCTGGATTTTCCTCCATAGGAATCTTGGAAAAGTATAGTTTGTGTCCCGCGACTGGAATCATTGTTTCAGCCTCCGGTGGTAATGCTAACGAAGTTGCCAATGAGGCTAAAGCATCTGCATACGCATTCTGAGCTCGTGGTACATATTCGATAAAGAAACCTTCGAACTTTTGAGCTTGCTTTAGCACTGCGAAGTAATACGGGATCAGATCCTCATGACGTACTTCGTATTCCCCTCGGACTTGATTAACGATGAGCTGAGAGTCACCGCAAGCCTCGAGGTGCTGAATATTAAGTTCTTCAGCAAATTGCATTCCTAATAGCAGAGCATTATACTCGGCTACATTGTTGGTGTAAGGTTTGATTAAGGAAAATCCCCTTGGGATTATGTGACCGTTCGGAGAGATTAATACTACTCCTACTCCTGCGGTGATTGTTCCATAAGGGTTTGCACTAGACGCATCGTCGAAGAATAATTTCCACACTTGCGTAACTTCTTGAGTAGCGCAAGCTTCAGCGACTTTGTCAGGTAATTCTTCATACAACTTAGACGTTCCTGATACAGGGTGATCGGTTAAGAAGTCTGTCAGTGCTTGACCCTTGACCGCCTTTTGAGGCATGAACTGCATGTCATATTGTGACAAGAGAATGGCCCATTTGGCTAGTCGGCAGTTTAGAGATGATGGCTTCGTCATCAGCACTCTCAAGCGATTCACCTTAGAGATGACGTGAATCGTTTGTCCAACTAGGTAATGTCGCATCTTTTGAACTGCGAATACCAAAGCGAGTCATTCTTTTTCGACCGGATTATATCGGTGCTCGGCTCCTATCATGGTTCTGCTTAAGTAGTAGATGGCTTGCTCTTGACCTTGATCGTTGTTCTGGGCTAGCAGAGCTCCAAGAGAATGGTCCATGTCTCTCACATACAACAGGAATAACCTTCCTGATATTGGGAGATATTTTTTAATCTCCTCGAATGCTCTTTGACACTCAGCATCCCAAACAAAGGATATTCCTTTCTTCATGAGCTTAGAGAAAGGTTGGCAACACCCTGAAAGATTTGATATGAATCTCCGAATATAGGCTAGCCTCCTTTGCAAACCTCTGAGCTCTTTGAGATTCTTCGGAGGTGGCATGTTTTGGATAGCACGCACTTTTTCAGGGTCGAGGGATATTCCCTTGGATGTGATGATAAATCCTAAGAATTTCCCGCTTGATACCCCAAGAAAAGATTTTGTTGGGTTCATCTTCAGCTGATGTGTTCGCATGATCTCAAACATTGTCTTCAGATCTGTAAGATGGTCACCTTTACATTGGCTCTTTACCGCTATATCATCAACGTAGCATTCGATCTTCTTTCGTAGGTGTTCGTGAAAGATTGTGTTCATTGCATGTTGATAAATTGCACCTACGTTTTTCAGACCGAAGGACATCACTGTGTAGCAATACACCCCCAGTGGTGTTCTAAAAGCAGTATGTTTTTCGTCTTCCGAGTGTATCTTGATCTGATTGTACCCAGAGAACCTGTCCATGAAAGACATTCTTTCATATCCGCAGGTGTTGTCAATCATAACATCCGTGATAGGAAGAGAAAATTCGTCTTTTGGACAAGCTACGTTAAGATCGCAGAAATCAATGCATATCCAGACCTTACCATTTTTCTTGGGAACTGGAACAATGTTGGCTACCCAGTCTGGGTGTTGTTCCTCTCTGAAAAAACCTGAGTCTATAAGCTTTTTAACTTCTGACTCAATTGATTCCATGATCTCTGGATGAAACCTGCGTTGTTGTTGTTTAACGGGTTTTGCATCCGGATCAATATTGAGACGGTGCATGGCAACTTTCGGGTCAAGGCCAGGCATATCTTCATAATTCCAAGCCAAAACATCTATATATTCTCAGATGAGGGATATAAGGTCTTCTTTCTCGGATGGTGCTAGGTTTTTAGCTATGAAGATGGGCTTAGGGTCATGTTCATTTCCTATGTTGACTTGGATCACTTTATCTTCAGTAGGTGGTTCGCGTTATTCGAAACGCATATCCCACAATATGTTAAGACGTTTGATCCAATGATCGTCGGTTGATTCAATTAACTCTTCGTTACCCCCTGCATCTTCATCTGGGTGACTAGTTAAAACCATGTTCACAGTCAAACTTTTAAAGAAGGGTCCGACACTGACGTCAGATTCCCAGGAAGACGTTCCGAATGAGTGATCTTGACGTAGATAATTACTGATTTCATTTTCTGAGGCAGAAGGAGTTGTGACATAGCCTAAGCCTCTTCCGGTTTTTTGATAATAATCCGGAGGTTTTCCTTCAGGGGTTAGAGACATTCGAATCGGTGTTTGCCTTCCTTTCCCGAAGTTTAAACCCTGTTTTTCATTAAAGTTATACCCCATTCATTTCATTAAATATATAGAATTGGGTTCGTGGTAATGGAATTGGTGAACTCCGTCATCTTCCTCAGAACTTCCTCGTTTGAGTTGTTCGGGTTTGACTTTACCAAAACAGATCGGCTTTTGCCCTTTCCTTTTGGATGGGACTTTGAAGAAAGCCTTCTGTACGTCTTCTACTTCTTCATCAGAAGCGAATGATGACTCGATTGGCAATGTGAGTGATGCCTCTGTGCATAATACATGCCATGGGTTGGTACCTGCATTAGGATCATTCTCTATTTGTTTATTTTTAGAGGACACATCAGACAAGTACGCCAAAATAAAATCTTCATTAATGCACCATTCGCCCTCGCTCGGTACATTATTATTACTCTCATCCTGACCCATTACATCTAGGTTCAGTTCCCACAGACAATCTTCATCAGGATCTGGTTCGATGTCGGCTTCGTTGTCGTTGTCCACATCTTCTTTCTCCTGAGATTCTAGGTAGAAAACGGAGTCGGTGTGAAAGTTTTCCACCCCTCGGAAAGGGTATTTTTTCGCGATTAAGGTTCAGACTTCTCACTCATCATTAGCATACTTCATGACCTGATGCAGGGTAGATGGGACAATGCGGTTTGCATGTATCCATGGTCGTCCTAGCAACAGATTATAGGACGTGTCCGCATCTATAATGTAACAAGTCACTTCGGACTTGAGATCTCCAATTTGACACCTGAGTTTGATTTTCCCCAAGGGTCGAGTACTATTGGCGTTGAACCCGAAAATGGTAGTCTATTTGACACCTGAGTTTGATTTTCCCCAAGGGTCGAGTACTATTGGCGTTGAACCCGAAAATGGTAGTCTAAGTAGTGTTCAGCCGATGCATGGGAATTCCTAAGACCTGCATGACCCTGTAAGGCATGATGTTGAGTGATGAGCCCGGGTCAACCTGGACACGACTGATTTCGGAGGATCCGATATACCCTGTGTAGTATATCGGCCTGTCGTGCTTGTGCTTGACCTGCATGTCTTCTTGAGTAAATGATATGCAGGGTAAACTTCTTGTTGCTTGCAGACATTGCCAACAAGTTTGATCTTCAGAAGCTTCGGGAATTGGAGTGATTTGGGTGATGAAGCTCTCCGTGTTCTTTAAGGCTTCGATTAGAGCTTCCTTGGTAATTTTGGATAACCTCAGGAGCTCATATAGGGTAATCCTGGCCGGTATGTTGGCCAGCTATGCCATCACATTGAATTGAAAGGGAGCGCTCGATTCTCCAGACTCTTGGTGAAGATTTTTGTTGAACCGGAGCTCCTTTTGTTTTCCCTTATCAACCGGCTTTTTTGGGACAGAACCCCCAGTGTCTTGGGGCTGCTCTTCAGCTTCTTGAGTATTCTGGTTTTAGTCTCTCAAGTAAGCCTTTCCGGACCGAGTGCTAGGGTTGTCTCCTGGGTATGCGGCCAGGGCGATCCTCTCTTCTTCTGAGTCAGTAAGAGGTTTGAGATGATCATCGTTCTCATTAACAGATGGGCTAATCATGTTGGATGATTTAGCCTTTCCTCCCTTCTTTTTGGACGTGGTTTTCGTCCGCTGTCAGTCTTCTACCAGGTCGGGATGCACCCACATGATCTCCCCTTTTTGGGGTAGTGAGGGGTACCAACCCCCTGCCTTTCTGACTATACAAGTTAGTGTTTTTCAGGTGCATTTCTCCTTTATAAATGGGGACAACACCATCTGCGACCACTACCGGAGGGAAATCACCGAATTGGACCGCTATCATATTAGTGGACACGGTCTTTTGCTCTGACTTCAAGGTGAGCACATTAGCATTCACCAAATTTTGGAGGATGTCTTTAAAGACATAGCACCTTCTGGTAGGATGTCCTAGGAATCTGTGATAGCGGCAATAATTAGGATCATCCACCTTTCCTGCTTCATCCGGCTTTTTGATTTCAGGAAGCTGTAGCTTGTTATTCTTCCGTAGTAACTGGAATAAGGTATCTACATGCTCCTCTTTAAATAAGTACTGCTTGGGTGCTCTTTGTTGATTCGGTGCCTTGCCTTGCTTAGTAGGCGGTGGCATTCGCGTGTTGGCTTTAGCTACTAAAGTCTCTTTTCCCTTAGACTGTTGGGTGTTGTTCTGATTGCGTTGTTGTTGCGGTTTGGGCTGTGCAGCTTCTTTGGCTTTCACTCGAGCGACAATCTCTTTGGCTTGTTCTCCTTGCGATACCAGTTGCCTCCAGGAGCGACATTCTGCTACCCCCATCTGAGCAAGAAGTTGTGTCTGCAAGTTGTGCCTGCACGTTTCAACCAAAGTTGATTGGATCATACCTGAGGGGCATCGCAATGCCATGCTGCGGAACCTCTCTACATAAGTCTTGATAGATTCTCCCTTCCTCTGCTTAGTGGAGAGAAGAGTCGGGACTGAGACTTCCGTATCGTCCTCAAAGAACCTAGCTAAGAAAAGCCTTTCCAAATCTATCCATTTCTGAATAGATCCAGCAGGTAGTTTCATAAACCATTCAAATGCCACTCCTTTAAGAGTGCCGATGAACAAGCATGTTAGGATGGCGTCGTTTGCCACCACATCTCCAGTTTGAGACTTAAAGTAGTAGATATGCTGATTTGGTGATCCTGTGCCATCGAAAGGTTGCAAGGTGGGGGACTTAAACTTCGGTGGGTAAGGAGCTGTGTCCCACTCAGCAGGATAAGTTCGCACTATCCCTTCTTCGCGAAGTTCTCTTCTATTGGCGATCGCATTAATGCGAGCTTCTAGTTCATCTACCTTAGAGGACTGAGGGCGTAGCTCTTTTTCCATCTCCTTCTCATTTTCAGAAGAGGAATCCAGGTTGTGAGTCTCACGATCTGAATGTTCGGTCACTTTCTGTTTCCCTTTGGAGGTTGTCCTCCATGAAGATTCAGGTTTTTGGCCTTTTTCAGCTAGGAGCTGAGCTAACATATCCTTCATCTGAATAAGTCTCTCTTGTTGCGCTTGGAGTATGACGTGATGTTCGTCCACTCTTTTGGCTAGGTCTTCGGGGTTTCCCGTCATGTAAGCAGAAACCTCTTGTGCTCCGACAGAGCTTGAAGATTGGGACTCGTCTTCGGGGTTTCCCGTCATGTAAGCAGAAACCTCTTGTGCTCCGACAGAGCTTGAAGATTGGGACTCGACTATTGCCGAATGTTCATCACTTGACGTAATCCCTTTGGCTAACTTTTGATAGTCAACCGAACGGATAGCTCCTATCCGAGTCTGAGTGTGTCGGTATACTCCCTCGAACTCATCACAAATTTCCCGAACAGTCAGGGAATGACTTTTTTGTGACTCATCAGAATCGGGTTGTGAGGCTTTTCCTCTGCCGATCATGTTGATAGTAACCTCGGGATATTCGATTTCAGAGGTCTTCTTTTTTTCCTCTGCCGATCATGTTGATAGTAACCTCGGGATATTCGATTTCAGAGGTCTTCTTTTTGTGGCGGCGTTATCGTTTAGCAGGTCTAACGATATTCGTCAATCTGTTGAACACGGATTGCCTAGGCGTAGGTGAACAACAGCTGCATTCGGAGAGGACGGCGGAAATAAGCCGCTCACATTGGCACGAATGAGCCACTTGCTGTGTTGGCCTCCCTCTCGACAGCAGCTCACGCAGATCAGAAACTTGTGAAGAATTTCGTGATGGTGGAGATGAAACCCCCTGCCCTTGGGTGGGTTGGACATGAACCTTAAATCCATGCCGACTCTGTTGAACTCGACGGACCATGTCGTGTTCTTGAGGAGTAACGCGATGGTCGCGTCTAGGTTTATAAACACGAGGTGGAGGCCTGTGTTTAACTGAAGAAACAGACCTCTGTGGGTCTTGTTCTGATTGAACGCACACTTGTGGCGTGCGTTTTGATGATGAAGCAGACCCCTGAGGGTCATATTTTGGTTGAACGCACATCTGAGGTGTGTGTTTGGGTGACTGAACAGACCCCTGCGGGTCTTGTTTTGATCGAACGCCTACTTGTGGTATGCGTTCAGATGTGGAAACAGACCCTTGTGGGTCTTGTTTTGATTGAACGCACACTTGTGGTGTGTGTTCAGATGTTGAAACAGACCCCTGTGGGTCTTGTTTTGATTGAACGCACACTTGTGGTGTGCGTTTAGATGTTTGAACGTGCCTTTGAAGGTCACGCTTTGATTCTGAGACGCACCTCTGAGGTGTGCGTCTAGATTGAACAACGCGCCACTGAAGGTCGCGTTTAAGTTGGATTACCCGAGGTTCGTAATCGGGTTCATTGCCATGAAGTGTGCATTCTGGAGCCGAAACGCACAGTTTGGGCAAAGGCTCAGAAACCCAATCTTCGCGCTGGGTGGTAGCTCGGTTATTCCGCAAGTATGCTCGCCGTATGGATCTTCTCCTTCGTCGAGCGACGTTTTTCTTAGCTTGTTTCAACGCCTTGGCTGCAACGTCATCGGCGTTGGTTGGATTTTCATCTATCATAGGCCTCTTACAATCTATTACACGCCGTGTTGATACGGGTGTAGAGTCTTCAACTCGCAAAGTAAGTTTAAGGCCTTGGCCAAAGGAGAGGGCTTTCTTTGGCATCTCAACAGTAGTTAAGACCTCCTTAGAGATCTTGCAGGTATTGCGCCTAGCTTTAGGGCTAAGCGATCCAGAGGAGAGGGCCTCCTCGTACTTGGCTTGGTCGAACTCTACGACAAGAGTTTCGACAGTGGTTCCCGTAAGGTGAACGTCAGATTGCGCCACCACTTCGTCGTCAGAGAAGCTAGTCCCCAGCAGAGTCGCCATCTTTTGTTTGTGGAAAATTTGATGTAAAAAGACAGTGAAAGAAAAATTGACTTGTATTCTCTCAAAATCGATTACAATTTGAATTCCGATTACAAAAGAGAGGAGAATGAATTTGATTCTCCCCTTTGTTTAAAACTGGGTTCTTCTTGTAGCGATGAAGTGCCTCCTTCGATTGCTTGCATCGAATTCGCTCTCCGTTGACGATCTGACCATCTTATCTCACGGGAACAGTTGACTTGTAGGATGAATTCGGTTTAGAACCCTTAACCAGTTTAATAAACTCAGGACGAGTTGAAAACTCTGAAAAGAGTTGTTGAAAACCGAATAATCGATAATAAACTTGTGCGGCAAGTTTAATTAAAGACTCTTAACGAGTTTACTAACTCAGAGCGAGTTGAAACTCTGTAACCGAGTTGTTAGGACCGAAGATTCGGTTAATAGCCAAGTAGATCCGCTGTTGGTGAAGGGATTCTCTAAGATTTGATTAACTGATTGCTAATCAGTTCCTTGATCTTTAAGAAAATCGCCTTCTCTGTGCGGTTAAGCTGTTGAGATCGAACAATTCCCCACCCTGTGCGGTTTTGCTGCTAAAAACTGATCAACCCCTTACTCAGTTGAGTAAGTTGGTTATTTATAGGGGGATTAGGGGTGTAACCAACCCCTAAATCCGCTCCTGCGTTTTGTGTTTTAACTCTGCGTTGTAGAGTTGGACGTCTGTTGGAGAATGCACAGTTCGTCTGCGTTTTGAATTTGGGAAACGCAGAGGTGAACCCTGCGTTTGGGAGAGGTTGTTGGTTTGTAACCTCGTCCGTTGTAACATCGCAAAGGCTATTGCTCATTGATCTTTGCTTGTTACGGGATGTGAAAGTCGTCAAATTGCAACCTTCACTGTAGATTGTGAAGACTGCTGAACAGAGTTTTCATCAGTTGTCGGAAGCTTCGTTGAATTATAAGTCTTCTCGCTCTATGTGAAAAGTCCTCCATTTGCAGCTTTCGTTTGTTGGCATGAAAGCTATCTGATTGTAGCTTTCATTGTTGGAACTTGATGGGTCAATTGTCCATTGTGATTTTTAGACGAATATTTGCCCACAGCTCTCTACCAAGCAACTCACCAACTGAGTCCAACCTTTTATTTCTGAAATCATTACACTGCTCATCAGCATCTGTAATAGTTGCTAATATAATATTAGTCATGTTGTTGTCGCAGCCATCAAGATCAATCATCTCAAACATAAGGCCGTATTTGTAGCGATTGTAGAGTTGTGGATGCAGTGATTAGGAAGTCGCCTGATTGTAACTTCCATTGTTGGAGCTTGATGGGGGTCAACTATCTATTGTGATTTTTAGACAGCCTACAGTTGTGGTCTAGATAATGCATCTTGTAGGATCCTATAGTCGTTTATAGAGCCTTCCTACTCGGCTAAAACGTATGTGAATAATTTATTTGGGGTACAAGCAGCTAGAATATTTTGTGTGACTCCTTTGCGACCACGAAAACATGGAACAAGTATATACGGAAGCATAGCATCAATATGGGTCCCATCGATCATACCAATACAATCCTAGAGAGTATATCATCAAATAAATATGTAAGCATTTTGAATATAGAATTAAATAAATATATACTTATTCACAAACTATAAATGATGTACCTTAAAATAAGGGTATTATCGATGGTTGTTAAGGATCTCCTTCGGTACTTCATTTGGCACTTGTCTTATATACCGTCCACGTATGTGATAAATTGATTCAAGCACTTTGTTGAAATATCTACTTACGGTCTCCCCCGATCTAATAAAACGCGACCTTATGATGCGATTTTTGGTTTTATGACCTAAAATATTCAACGTCATGGTAAGTTGTTCTTCTACCGTAACATGCCTTGAATCTTTTAAAAGTTGATTTGACCTCATAATCCTAGCAAGATTGTTAAAAGCCCCACTCCGCATTCTGACATAGGTTTGACAACTATCTATATATCCATGCACTATGTTCTGCATGTGCTCAAACCTCCTTTTTTTTAATTAATTTTCGATAGTTGGACCGCTACATATTCTTCTACGCCTGGCTTGCACCCTACGCATGAATGTAACTAAGATCTATATGATAGATAGTGTAGCCACAGAGACAATGCTCACTATCATTTCTTCATCAACACATCCACCATCCATCTACAATACTCACATTAAATCAATTAAGAGTTTGAATAAATAATAAAATAGTTATCATACGACAAGAGTAATAAAGCACACAACTACCCACAACTCATCAAAACGACAAAATGTTCTTAATTTATATAATTCATATGCATGCATATGCATACATATATATGTATACACATGCATATGCATATGTATATAGACATGTATATTAACACAATAATATATTAACCAAGACTAATTGCAATACAATGTGCTAGGTTTAAAATATAAAGGTAAAACACAATTTTTTCCTGAAAGATGTGTTTTGAACAACATAAATAACTGCTAATGGTGGGTTACCACATAACAGTCATAAATATTCTGTACATTGTTTTATATACATAAAATTTGAAGAGATGTTAAATTCTACACACAAATGACTATAAAAAAAAATTTATACACAAATAATATGACAACACAAATAATATGACAACGTTTAAAATTTCAAGAACTAGTCACTATTAGCAACAATTTACATAAGGAAATTCACACATACTTGAGAAAGTAATATTGCTCAATTCTAATACATTTAAAAGCAATAATTTTTACATGAATTACAGAATAATAAAAATTTAGTAAACAAAATAATGCATGATCAAGTCAGTTGGTCCACTCTAGGAATTTAAAACAGAAGAAGTTTTTCATTGCATACAACTATTGTGGAGATTAAAAAGAAGTAGCTTTTGCATGTGAATGTAAAAACTTACTATTAAAAAAAACAAAGAAAGAAAAAGGGAAAACAAAATTATTAAGAAAATTACCTTCAGTTTTCAAAGAAGCACGGTGAGGTTTTCCAGATGGATTAGCCCTAAAGCAGTTAGATCTTAGAGTGATTAAACAATCAACGTAGCAAAGCAACGAATTGACCTCTAAAATAACCCAAATAGAAGATCGCTGAACCAATAACCCTGATTTGAAGATGTTTTGCCGATAAAATAGCCAATTATTTAGCCCTAACAAAGCTTGAGTTTCTATTGAAGTAGCAAGAGAAGATTGGCAGTGGAAGAGGGATCGATATCAGGTAGGATCGATGGAGGTTTCACTTCTCAATATTTTCCATAATTTTTTTTGGCCGGAGAAAGGCGGTGGAAGGATTGAAGCAGAGAGACCGAAAACGGAAAAGAAGAAGAAGAGGAAAGGAGAAAGAGATAAAGGCGGTGATAATAACAATGAGCTTTTTCCCTGCTATTTCCCAGATCGTTCTCGCGGTCTAGCTGGCAGAAGATATTAATAATTTACTTCATCTCTGTCCCATTTCCGAGCTTAAACTTCAGAAATAGGGGTTTCTGTTTTTCTGAGGTGACGGTTGATTTCTATTAAAGTTTTCTTTAAATTTGAGGTTGAACCAAACAGTAGATTAGAAAAATTGTGAAGGGTTTTAAATTTCTTACAGTGACTGTGTAGAGCACGAAACCTATTTATGCGGATTCGAGTATCTATATAAAGATGGTATGAATGAAATTGAAAAATGACCAAAATATAACCGCAACTTTCGGATAATGATGAAGTGACCGCTCTCTCTCTCTCTCTCTCATGGAGCTGGGTCTGGCTGTTCACCTCTCTGCACCTCTCCCTTCTTCATCTCGAGAAACCCTAACCGCCATCTCACCTCCCTCTTCATCCCGCTTCCTCTCCTTCTCCTCTTCTCGCTCCTCCAGGTTCCAGTTTCGCCCTTCTCTCTCGCAATCCAGGGCCAGAGTCCTTGCCAATGCCAGAAACCCAGTAGAACAAGAGGAAGAAGATGAGGAAGAGGAGGATGAAGATTTTGCCTCTTCTTCATCTTCGTTCCTCTCTCTCAATGAGAAGCCGGACAGGAGCCTGGCCTTGCTTGATGAGTACGAGATGGAGGAGCTCGACTCCCAGAGTTATACTGACCCAAATCATCGAAGTGGTTTGTATTTCTTTTCATTTTCATCCTTTCTAAAGATTTTAGATAAGACCCATGTGGAGTAATTCATGTATGCGATAATTAACAGAGGATAATTTAGGATTTGGCAAATCTAAGCCCAATTGCGGACGATTGTTGTTTATCACGTTTAGGTTTCTTTTGATTTGCTTGTAAAAGGGCAGGCGGTTCTCTTTATTATTGCTGAAATGAAAAAAAAAAAAGAAAAATAAAATTGAGTAACTTGGTGAGCTGGGTGGTTGATATAATTTGTAGAATCAGGTCTAGCTTCCTCTGCGACTATGACTAAGTGGATGTAGGATGGTGTAATTGTTATCCTGAGCTTTAAGATGTTGATTCATTTGGCTAGATTATAAACAGCAGGATTGGGAGTACTAACTTAGTAACTTTAGAGGATCGATAAGGATTATGATGTCTCCTACTGTAAAGGGTTTGTTAAGTGTAAGCATAGCTCGAAAATACGTATGATGGTTGATTGGTGTAGTGTGTATATTGTTTTTCTGCCCACATTGTTTGAAATTCCATGAGATACTGAGGCCTTTGTGTGTTCTTAGACAAAAGGGAGGGCTGAAAGAAGAAATGGGTTCCGAAGTTTTTGTAAGCAGTTCATGATGGATGATGGTTGACTTGATCTTTTAGTTGTTGAATACTATGTAATGACAGATTAGATTGTAGGAATTGGAAGTAGGCTAATAGTGGACAACTTTCATCCATTATGATCTTTCTAGAGCCTCAACTCTTATTATTTTCATTTTAGTCTCAACTCAAGTCAGATGGTGCCATTGTCGTTTGGTGTTTGATTTCCTTAGCAATTAACTTATTTTGTTCCTTGTCTGAATTGCAATGTAATATTTTTAAAAAAAATGGTTGCTGATAATTCAAATGCCCAACAATGTGATTTCTCGTGTGAATTTTATTAAAATTATAGTTGCCTAGGAAGCCATTATCATCAAGAAGGTTGCTAAATATTGCACTTCAAAACAGAATGATATCTGTTATCATAAGATTAATATTTGACTTCAATTTTCTTCAGCAGATTGTAGTTGCACAACTTCCATTGATCACATTCTGGTTGATCCAATATTCCTTTTTTTCCTTCTTACCCATACCATTGTAAATCTATTAGTACAATGAGAATCATATTTTATTTTGTTTCTACTCAGTTATGTATTACCACCACAAAATCACGTCATGAACACACATTAAACTGATAGGCCATATTAAAAAACATTTCAGTAAGATTTTATATTCTGCAGTGCCTTCTTACTCTTACATTGATAGTTTGTCTCCTTCCAAGCCTGTTTGAATAAAATTGAGGTTGTGTGAAATACAATGCAAGGTTGGGAAGCTTGTAATTGATGAAGATAAAATTGAGGTTATCTTTGAAGGGTTTTTTTTCATGTAAACTACCTTTAAAATAGGGTGATTATACGAAAACGCCTTCAAATTTCAATTCATACAGAAGCCACCTTTAAAGGGGGCTTTGATTGCCATCAACCAACTTGACTTATTTTTAATGAAACTTTGACTACAATTCCCAAAATACCCTTAAAAATGCACATGACAAGGACATGACATGCTTACTGAACCAACCTAGTAGCTTGACATGTGTGTTCTTTCCAGGGTATTTTGGAAGTTTAATTAATATTTCATTAAAAATATGTCAAGGTAGGTGGTTGATTGCAAGCAGAGCCCTGTTTAAAGGTGGCTTCTCTATAAATTGAACTTTGAATTGGTTTTTGTACGATCACCCTAAGGTGGTTTCTATGAAAAAGACCCTATCTTTGAAATGCTATTGGCCCTTTAAGTATGAGCAGGAGAGCAGCTTGTCACAGAACCTAGAAGACCTGTTGGCATATAGATAACCTAATATAGTCCAAACAATTTAAGCTCATACATAGTTGGAAATAGCATGGAATATTATGAGTACATCATAAAAATTGCACTATTCACCCCCACCCCCTTCCCCTCAAACAAAAAAAAAAGAATAAAGAAAAAAAGAAAAAAGAACACACATTCACACGACATCTTCAACCAATTTCAAATTTCCTCCTTGAGACTTGGGAGCTTTACGATTTATTATATTTGACTTAGTTGAGCCAGAAAATGCAGGATATGTTGCTGTTTTGGGCAAGCCTAATGTTGGAAAGAGCACTCTTTCAAACCAAATGATAGGTCAAAAGCTCTCAATTGTTACCGACAAGCCTCAGACTACACGCCATCGGATCCTTGGCATATGTTCAGAGCCTGAGTATCAGGTATTATGTGTTCTTAGTTAAATTGACTGTTTGAAATCACGGTATCTTAAAATCAATAGTAAAAACCAGTGAGAACTTGATTTTTAAGTTGCGATGTTGTAATTATAATATCTGAGTTATGGGTTAGTGTGCAGATAATACTATTTGACACGCCTGGTATCATTGAAAAGAAAATGCACAAACTGGACTCTATGATGATGAAAAATGTTCGAAGTGCTGGTATTAATGCAGATTGTGTACTTGTTGTCGTTGATGCTTCTAAGATGCCTCAAAAGGTATTCTCGCAATTATGAACTATTTATTAAATTTATCGCGTGCCCTGCTGAGTGCTGACAAATTCAATTTAGATTGATGAGGTTCTTGAAGAAGGTGTGGGAGATCTCAAGGACAAGGTTCCTGTTCTATTAGTGTTGAACAAGAAGGATCTAATTAAGCCAGGGGAAATTGCTAAGCGCCTAGAGGTAGAAACTCTATAAGATTGTATTGCTTGTATGGAAATTTCTTGATGGCAAGTTCATACCTCTGATGTTAGTTCTCTTTTTGATATTGCTTCTTCAGTTGTATAATTTTGATCTGAATATGGTGAAAATACCGATGAGGGAAGTGACTTTATGTATTACTTTTGTTCGTATGCATCTTTAATGTGTAATAGGTTTCTGCTCATCGCAGTGGTATGAGAAATTCACAGAAGTTGATGAGGTCATACCTGTAAGTGCCAAGTATGGTCAAGGAGTGGATGATGTCAAAGATTGGATTTTATCGAAACTTCCCTTTGGACCTGCTTATTACCCTAAGGTATGTGGAGTTCTATGGTGAAATACTTTAAACAGACACCTATTGAACTCTTATTTGTAGATTTCCTTGGCCTGATTGATACTTTTTTCATGAGTAAGAGTAGTGTGCTTTTGAGGGGAATAACACCAGTCATTATCACCATACACTTGCACCAACAACATTAAAAATTTAAATTTCTTTGCATTATTTATGGGACAAATTAGTTGGCATGTTTAGTATGGGTGCATTCAATATCTGTTGGTACAGTGTTATTTTATAAGACAAAATATGTGAAAGGTGATCTACCAGTAAAAATAAAACCAGTAAAAATAAACAATGTTATAGTTCATGTTGATAGCAAATAAATACATAGAGGAAACCCCACTGTTATAGTTAAGATTGAAGTGAATTTTATCCGTAGAGATAAGAGTATAGTCACACTTAAAGGGATTTTTATGAGACAGCTACACATAGCTGGTGTGTAACTGTTGCCATAGAATGTACTCCAATTTTGAGTTTATTCTACATTCATATTATACTCTTAACAGCATTTCTCCAATTTAACCATTATACTTTTGGAAAATAGAATATTAAGATGGACGAGTAACTAGTAATTAAGTGTAAGACATAGGTTCGAATCCCTCCTCACCCACAAGTGGCCCAAAAGGGAAGGACCTTTCCCTCTGGGATGCATTATGCTGCACTTGGCGTGTGGGGTATACAAATACGACTTAATGAGGGTATCTGGATATGACAACGCTTAGGAATTCAGGATAAGGTTACATTGTGGATAGAACGATAATAAAGTTATTTATGTGTATGTAGTGAATGATCTATCTATAATGACCTTTCTGATTATAATGATTAAATAAACAAAATAACTCAGATATTGTAATATATTTTAAGTTATATACATTAGTACTTGCCTGAGTAATCATAATTTTATATTTGGAAGGTGGACACCTAGTTATAAATGCGTCTATCAATCAAATGAAATTGGTAGATCATCATTCATGTGTTAGAATTTTTTACTTTCTAACCTTTGTTACATTTTTTTAAATGTAATGAACTCTTGGATGTATTAATTATACCTTTTCTGGAGTATATCCTTTAGGTATCACTTTCTTTTTGTATCTACGATTTATTGTATACCTACTGTCTCTTCACTAATATCAATTCTTTAGTTGACCGTATATCTAAATTTACATAATGATATTGACAGAAGTAGAGGACAGTTTTTACCTATTTATGTGTAGTACATGGTTCTGAAATATTGATGACTGATAGATATTCCTGGCATTACAATTCCAAACTTACATATTTGCAGTTTTCCATTAATGGAGACAACTTAGGAACAATATTCTTATTTTAGTTTATGGTGCTTTATGATATCATATCAGATCTTGGACAGTGATGTGTGAGAACAAATGCTCTCCCATTTATGAGATATTGTGCTATTCTATATTATCTGATACTAATTTGTATATTCCATTGCTCACTTTTCCTATTGCTGACTTTTCCTTATCTTTTATCTATATGATCCCTTGTTAGATTTTGTGGATGTCTGAGGTTCAAGCCCTGTTAGGATTAATGATACGAGATATTTTCTTGTGGTTAAGTTTTAAGCTTTTTTGAATAAGGATCTTGATGTTACCTAGAAAGTGTCCATTTCTGACTAGCATCACATCACGCGACTTTTTCTGTTTCAGGACATAACTAGTGAACATCCAGAAAGATTCTTTGTAGCTGAAATTGTAAGGGAGAAAATCTTTATGCAATACAGGAAAGAAATCCCCTATGTATGCCAGGTACTTACAAGTTAAATTTGAGGAATTATGGCATCAGCTGAATAGTACAAATTGCATATGATCATATGTTTCTCCATCGAACAGGTCAATGTTATCAACTACATTAGCAGGCCTACCTCAAAAGATTTTATTCAAGTTGAAATTGTTGTCGAAAAGAACTCACAAAAGATTATTCTCATTGGCAAGGTACTTTACATATTAAATGGTCAAAATTTTATTGTAGAAACTTTTGATTCAAGCTTTTGGGTTATTTTTTATTACAAATTATCTTGGAATATGAGCAGTAAAAAAGCTTCATGAATCTATGTAGGCATAATATAGCTATACGTACATATTATGTTTCTGTTTCGAAATATACCCTCCTTTGTTTTCTCTAAAATGGTAAAACTTCTGAAAACCCTGAAAAGGTTTGTCGGGAAGAGAGGACAGAAGGAAACAGGGGGAAAAGTTACTCTTTTACGGTTCCACTAAGAGGGGTTCTTTTTAAAGGATATTTCAGTTTGTCGACTTTTTCAGGGATTTTGTGGAAATTCCCCAGAATTTAAGAGGATTTTTCTAATTTTGAACATTCATGGGATTTGTGCAACTCACCCTGCAGTTTAGGGGATTTTGTGAAATTTACCATTTCTGAAATTACCTCCAAATTATCATAATTGCTATTTTGCTCACAAATTATAATCAACTTCAAAATTTACATCTAACTGCACTTAAAATTTTTATAGTTGATCGATAAAAAGCTTTTAAGTTTTAACCCGTGCATGACTTGAAAAAGTGGGAAAATATTTTGTGAGCAGTAGCAATGACAGAGGGGTGGAGAGGCATGAGTGTAGGGACCAAAGAGGGAGGAAGAGGGGGTTTGCGGGGTTGGGGCGGCTTGTCTCTGATTAATCAATGCACAATTCGATATTGACCGTCCTTTTTCTTCACGAAGAGGACCGATGCGGCCCCTACGGAGAATAACTCTACAAATAAAACCCTGACGCTAATAACTTGTCCAACTGCGGTCTGAACCTCCCTCATCTCAGGCTGTGCCATCACGATTAGGGTGCGCCGGGATATCGGCCTGTGCCCAGCTGCAACTCAATACACCACATTGACCTCTCACACATGTTTACATATGTAACCCCAGGTATGCCTGAAACGACATCACTGATGCTCTGAGACAACTCTATCTCTAATAAACAATACTCAGATTTCCCGTTCACTCACCTCATCGATGTACGCCAGAAATGACTCCGCAAACACGGTGCCCTGGGAGCTTGCGTATATATCTCGGACCATCGACGCTCGCAAATTTGCCGCTCTTCACAAACAGTCAATACTGGAACTATGGTAGGAAGATAGCCAATCGTACCAAGAAGGATCGTCGAAGTTCGACATCAACAAGACGATCAACTCGATGACTACTCAAACTTCATCTTAGAGTGACATCTCCTACCGATGGGAGGACACTCCCTCGTAGAGGGAGTCAGAGACTGATAACGGAAGTATCTTTAAGGAATGTGCTACAAGCTGAAACCGCATATTCAAACAAAAGGTATGAAGATAAAGATAAGCAATTTCCTAACCAAACTAGATCCGAGCCTGAAAGGAGAAATCACGAAGAAGCTCGCTCGCTACCCTGATCACGTGGTACTACTGAGTAGACTCTGCTGGATAATGCAAATCTCTGTAATGCAAATTATGGCCGTGCTTACCGCGTCGAAATCCTCAGGTTAACAAGTAGTGCCTCCTATCTTCCCATTTGCGGGCTGAAGATTACGCTCTGGACTTCAACCGCAGTCTAACAAAAAATATATTATATCATTTGATCTGTACTTCCTGCCTGGGTGCTGCTGCGACAAGTCCTTTGCCTTCTCTGTTCAAATCTTTTATAATTGTAACATGTACCCCGAACTCTGCCGCTGCTCGGCCTCGTCGAATAAAGATCGTGCTCTTTCTTATGTTGTCCTTGTTACTTGGGGTTAAAATCATATCTCCCGTGCTAGTTTCTCTAGAGTTTCACAATGGGTTCTCTTGCTATTTGTCATTTATCTATTTTAGGTTCTGATTCTTCCTTCACTACGGGTATATATCCCGCCTCCCGCGGCCTTAGACTAACTCTAAACAGGCTGTGTGTGAGCGAAGTATAGTGAAGGTGGACCCAAAGTGCGTCCGGATAAATAAGGGTGAATGTGTGGGGGGCGTTGCGGGCAAGCGGCCCCGCCGCAGGAGAATCTCTTGGGATGGTTTGGTGTGGTCATTCCGTTTAATGGGTGGGGAAGTAGCTATTATGATGATTGGTTTGTATGTCTAGCATTAGGGCGTTGTATGTGAGATAAGGTGTTGCTTCAATGAATGCGCTGAAGGAGGAGATACTTTATTCGCTCGCCGCTCCGGGTGACTAGATAGCTAGTATATATTGCGTAAAGGAGTGTGACGCTATGCTCTTAGGTTCATCCATAATTTAGAGGATGTCTTTATTATAATAGTTCACTTGTAAAAATACATTTTCATTTAATAGGGAAAATTGCTAAATATGACAATCGGTGGAGTAGTTTTTAGACTTTTGATTTTTGTTAGTCTTGGTACTCTCTGGACACCAATGAAGCATAACATTCGGTTTGCGTATCCTCGGCGGATTAAGATGAGGGTTGCGCTTACCAATTGAATGAATAAACAAAACGATGTATTATGATTTGCATAATGTTAAATTTAGTGACTATTTGTGCCTACTGGCCATAGATAGATGCGTATTCATTAGATTATATACTTTCTATGAAGTATATGGGGCATCGCGCCTATGTGACTGGTCTCTGCATGTGCGTATCCACGGTTGAGTTTTACCCGACCCCATACCTATTTTATTATGATAAAATATTAATATCATACATAAGGGGAGCTTATTATCCAGTATAAGCGGTTAATATAATACTAATATTATAATACTATTATACTAACGTATCAGCAATACAATATATCATATATAATAACAATTTAGATATCACGCAAAATTCCTTCAATCATAATAAAAAAAAAGTGTATAAAAATATTATCTCAAATATTTTATTGAGATATATGACATTATATATCGTCCTATCATCTACTCATACTAAGAGTCCTTATTAGCGTAACTCTCATATACCGAGTAAATCCTTAATGAAAAACCTATCCTAGTCTATTCCACGAGACTCGACACAGGATGATCCTTAAGGTATATCTGGAACTGAGCTCTGGTACAAACGTGCTGACGCCTCCCCCATGGGTCCACATAGGCTCTGCCTAAGATCCAAATGAGTAGTAAACTTAGAAGAATGTACAAACCTCTTGCCATCGCCACTCACACTCCATGCTACCTATACAACATGATTGATAGTTATTCCCATCACAATTCCATATCACTCTTATACGTAAGAATACTGTAGCACAATCTCTCAACAAGTGGGTATAGTGTATATGTATTTACGACAGCTAAGGCAGAAATGCACTCAAAGTGAGTATAGAATGATAATGTATTAGGATTACAAATATAATATATTTCTTATTCCAACTACAGATAAATACAAAATCAATGTCTTGAAAATGAATAAACTGGTATCTTAAACATCTCAACACAACAAGTCTGGAGTAAAGGAATAGGCCACAGGCCTTTTACACATCTTATGAATAATACTCCATCAATGTCTAATCAAAGTCTTATAAGTGGATGGCCTGCTTACTTCTATATTAAAATAATAATTATATCTAAAATAGACAGATGAAGCTATAAGTACATCGCCTAATCCAACCTGCTGAGAGCTTCTCCGGGGCTTCTGGTTCTATCACCTGAAAGGGAGGGAGGGACACGAGTGCAAACGCTTTTATAGCGAGTATAATAGTCTG
>NC_033798.1:17716370-17716603 GCF_001876935.1 Asparagus officinalis | reverse complement strand
CTTACATTTTTAGTTTTAATCAATTAGAAATGCTTTATTAAGTTATTAAATAATTTTATTAATTTAGCCTAATATGAGGGAATATTTTACTTTTGAGTTTTTCTTTCCTACAGTAAAGTGTGAGGGTAAATGAGGGTTGCCTACCAATTGAATGATAAACAAACAATTATTATGATTTGAAGGGTAAATTTAGAAAATATATGATTTTAGATTATATTTCTAAAGAAACCATG
>NC_033798.1:17701534-17716092 GCF_001876935.1 Asparagus officinalis | reverse complement strand
TACTCACACAAGCACGCACACTTCTATGTGTAGATATATAAATCTATATAGATAGACTCATACATGCATACAATACTCATGCATGTACCCTCACATATATATAAGAGGATTAGTCCTATCCATAATAAGGTGTGGGGATACCTCGTGGGAAAACCCAAAAAACAAAACGAAAAAAGGCAATATGTTTTTTCTGTTTAGTTGCGATATGCACCAACAATGTTCTCTCCAACCAAGGACTCCTTTCCCACCCCATTATGCACTTGAGACCACAACTTGATGTTCTGATCTATTGACATTCATGTGCATTCTCCTTCTGGAATTGATACGTAGATTTCCTACTTGATACGTCGAGCATCTCAAGATTTATCATTTGATGGCCTTAGTAAAATCTATTCCGATTTGTTAATCATGAATATGAGCCTTTAGTACTCTATCAGTAAGTTTTGCTTGTATGTTCTAAATTTAATAGACGTAGGTAACATTGAGTATAAAGTTTTCATAGTCAACTCCTAAGAGAGTTTTTCCACCCCTATATTCAACAATTTTCTTTAGCTTAATACGATAGCACATGATATTGGTTTTTGGTTTGTGCATGTGTATGTGCTTATACATTATGCTTAACCAGTGAACTGCATAGGTTTTATCGTCATGCTTGTATATATTTTGGCAGTTTTATTGTAACTAGCATTTTGTGCCAATTGGGTGATTTGTATCTCCAACATCTTGTTATGTGTAGCTAGGGAATCCATCTTAGAGGCCAATTGTTTTACTATTTCATTCGTGATTTGTTGTTATTGCTTAAACTCTTCATTCAATCTCGATTGAGTCGTCACAAACTTTTCCATCATATTTTCCAAATTAGATCTTTGAGAAGGGACATTGGATCGAGGAGCACGAAAACCAGGAGGAGCAAAATTAGATGCGGGCATGGGATTTTCGGGTGGGTTTCTATAAGATAAATTAGGATGATTCCTCCACCCAGGATTATTAGTGTTGGAGAATGAGTCTCCCTTCTGATTAAAGTTATTAACATAGTTAACCTATTTATTACCATAAGTATCAAATGATGGAGGGTTTCCTAATGGACATTCAAGTGCAGAATGACCCACATAACCACATATTTCACATGCCATTGAAGTAGACGCCACAGAACTAAACTCAAGCTTTTAACTTTTTTAAACAAAGTATCAACCTTAGAGGATATATGATCTAAAGCATCTATTTCATACTTTCCTCCTTTTAATGTCAAAGCACGCTCGTTCGCCCATTGATAATGATTCTGAGCCATGTCTTCAATTGAGAGTGTATGCCTCATCTATTGTTTTGTTCATCAAAGCTCCTCCTGCAGCAACATCAACAGTCATTCAAGTGTTGTAAGTGAGTCCGTTGTAGAAGATGTGAACAATTAACCACTTCTCCAGGTCATGGTGAGGGTACATCCTCAATAATTCATTGTAGCGCTCTCAAGCTTCATAAAGTGACTCTCCTTCCTTCTTTACAAAGCTTGTGATCTGGTTCATCATCTGTGCTGTTTTACTTGGGGGAAAATGCTTTGCAAGAAACGCCCTGGATAACTGATCCTAAGTGGTAATGGACCCAGCTGGCAATGAATGCAACTAAGCCCTAGCCTTGTCCTTTAAAGAGAATGGAAATAGTCTGAGTCGAATAGCATCATTGGTCACTCCATTAAGCTTCAAAGTGTCGCAATACTCCAAGAAAATCGGTAGGTGGAGGTTCGGGTTTTCAGTTGAACCTCCTCCAAACTGATTCTGCTAAACCATTGAGAGTTGTGATGGTTTTAGCTCAAAGTTATTAGCTTCAACGGTGGGC
Organism: Asparagus officinalis; assembly: GCF_001876935.1. NCBI lineage: Eukaryota > Viridiplantae > Streptophyta > Magnoliopsida > Asparagales > Asparagaceae > Asparagus > Asparagus officinalis. The sequence goes on along the minus strand of NC_033798.1, from coordinate 17,714,262 downwards.
CTTGTAATACTCGAGTCTGTGCTTTGAGCATTTGGGGCAGCGAAATCCTTAAGAAGTTGATTCTGATTACCCATCGTAGCTTGTTTTGTGTTTCTTTGCTCCCTTATATATCTTCTTCTGTTTGCAAGAGTCATTGATAGTTCAGGATTGTTTTCGTTGTGCACTTCTGTTTGATGCCCTTGCATAAAAGAAAGTGAGTAGCAAAGAGAATATAAAAAAAATCTAGTCTAGCTTAATAACGTAAGCATTCAATATTAACACCGTAGTCCCCAACAACGGCGCCAAAAACTTGATAGGCAAATCCGAAAGCGCACGGACTCGTTGTAGCTATCAAGGTCGATCCCACAGGGACTAAGGGTTAATTACCAAATTTTCACGTTTTCAGCTAGCTAAATCGATGAATAAAATAGAAGAGATTAAATTGCGAGATTAAACAATAGAAATAAAATAAACAGCTAATCAAGTGGAATTCAATATAATGAAGAGCTAGGATTGAGTTTTCACCACAACTTCGATGCTCAATGATGAATTATTTCAGTTCTCGGTATTGGTTTAAACTAAAAAGGGTGAATTAGCCTAAATTAATCTAAAGTCTCTTTCAAGGTCTAAAGATCGTACCTAATTAATCTTAATTAACCTACTTTCGTGGAATCAAGATTAAATTAAACCTATTAAGTTTTATGCTAATCCAAATCAAATCTCCAAGGAATCTAGCCTACTTTCGTGGTTCGAAATCTCTGCTTAATTTCTCGAGGTCCGGTATTAATTTTTACCTTTCAATCTTTTAATTAATTACCTATAATTGCTAATCCGGTGATCAATCGAATCAACAAAATTAATTCACAAGAAATTAAGTTTAAAGATTTAAACTTTTACCAAGAACCTATATTAATTCATCATCAATTACCAAAAAGTTAGGTTCTTTCCGAATCCTAGACAAAGAATCTACTCACACACGATTGGGATAAGAGAATACATCAAATAAATTTGCAAATCAATCACAAGAAGAAATTAATTAAAGAGAGGAAAGAATTAACCCGTCTTTGTGCTTGTTCGTATAGTCTTTGGTATTTTGGTTATAACTTCTTCGCCCGACCTCGGAATGAAGTGATTCAAGTTGCGTTGGAAAGCTGTTGAAGAGATCTACAACTTTTATCTTTTGAGCTTTTCCGGATTCGAATTGCATCATGGTTGAAATTCCAGTTCTTCATACTCGTGCATCCATTTCCTTCTTCAAACTCTTGTTTAACTTCCAACGATCATCGAATCATTCAATCTTGAGCCAATACCTGCATATAAGAACACAAACCATAACAGTATCCTCGATTTAAACACGAAATATGCATCAAACACTCATAATTCATGCTTGAAACACACTAAGATAATGCATATTTTACGTGTTTATCATTACATTTGATGATTTAATTAATTAAATTGGGTTGCATATTTATTTGAGTGCAATATAGTGATTTGAGTGAATTTTGAAGGATATTTTGAGAAATCAAAAGTTTTGACACTCATTTTCCCTTTTATAAATAGTATAGATATAGATATAGATGAGATCTATAAAGCATCAGATTCTTTATGTTTTTATTCTTACATGATTGTAGGATGGAAAGGCCCTGAAAGTATTGGCAACTGCTGCAAGGCTCGACATTGAAGATTTTCTGCAGAAAAAGGTCTACCTTGAGGTTTGCACAAAACCATACGCTACACTTTAACTATTAGATTTCATGTTTTTTTTTTTCCTTTTTTCTCCTTTTTTCATTTAACTCTATTAACAGCGCTGTAATTTCTATTTACAGGTAGAAGTGAAAGTGAAAGAAAACTGGCGGCAGGACGAAGGCCTTTTGAAGCACTATGGTTACAGTGGTCAAATTCGAGCTATCTTTTGAAATCCATCTGTTCATGTACTGACACATTAATCTCATCAATTGTAGCAGTATGAAATGTCGTTTTGATTTCATTTATTAGAACAGCTTGTAGAAAATTTCGAATGTTTCTGGAGAGCAAATTCTATGGAGTTCATGCAGTCAGCAATGTTGGCTTTGTTTGGACGATAGTTGTCGAGCTAGATTGCTGGAGCGAGAGCTCACATGTATTTTTTTATTGTTATAGAAAAACATGTGAATTATAGATGAGTAATATTTATAGCAAAGTGAGGTTTGAATCCTCAGAATTTAAAGTTGAAGGCAGTTTATGCTGGAATGTAAGCCCCAAACCTAATCTGTTTAAGCTATATATCTAGTGTTTGAGAACGTAATTAATGATTCTGAATCCAATGCATTAATAGTCTACCAACGTTAAGATCTCGTTTTCAAAGATTAAAAGCAATCATTAATTAAGAAAGATAAGTCTGTCAATTCATAAAAGAATAGAAGCAATCATTAATTAAGAAAGATAAGTCTGTCAATTCATAAAAGAATAGATGATCTGATAATTTGGTCAGGGGTGCAGATGGATTCGAGCATGAATGGAATATAATGCTTGTTATATTTGTATCGGTTAAATGACCAAATTTATATATTTTGTAGAGGCTTGGTGACATGTTGGTATATTTTCTTTTAGTTTTGTCATATTGGTATATTTTGTCGACTCTGACGTCATATATGCCTTAAATTTGGCCGGAGTCAATTTTTCGGCCATTATTCTCACGCGACAGCTCACGTGACTCTGACGTGGCCTTGACGTGGACTCCAGCGTGGCTATATTTAGGGGAATAAGCAAGCGGTTTCTCTAGAAGATCACAGAAGAGAAGTAATTTCCTCCCATTCTTTAATTTCCATCTCTTCCCCAAATTGCAGAAGATCCCCAAATTGTAGACGACCACTAGAGCGTGACGATCCCCAAATTGCAGACGATCCAAGTTCAAGGCTTCCATCTACTTCATCGTCTTTGGCGCGGAGCAAAAGGTGAGTGCAAATTTCATATTTTTGAAACTAATTAGGGTAGATTTGATGGGTTTAGTGTAAATTAGGGTTTTTATTGTGATATTGGAGATGTGTCTCCAAATCTTGGTTAAAATCAGACATGGAGGAAGTTTCCCGATGGGCTCGGTTGAAAATTATGTTGGTGGTAGATTTGATGTTAGGTTTATAGACAAAGAGGATCTGAGCATAGAAAGACTGATTGATGAAATTAGTGCAATTGGGTATAACAATGTCAACGGCTTGTTGTACTGTGTTCCTGGTGCATGGGTTGCAAATGGTGGATTGAGGTCTCTAAATGATGAAGGTTCCTTAATTGAAATGCTAGAACATGCAGAAAGGGTGAAGGCAATTGAAATCTATGTTGATCATACTATTGATGAACCTGTAGAAGTTATTATGGAAGATTGTGATGTGCTGTTGTTGGAAGGTGAGAGTCAACCAATTTCTGAATCACAAGCTCAACCAGTTGAAGCACAAGAAGATATGCAAATGCCACAAGCGGCCACTCCTAAAAAGAAGAGGACAATAGCAGGACCCAGGAGATCAACACCCAGGAAAGCCACTGCTAATGCCAATGAGAAATGAACATCCAAGAAAGCAACACCCAAGAGGAAGGTAACATATCCTTCAATCTCCAGGAAGAAACTAACGCCCAGGAGGGCAACCAAGCTGTCAACCTCTAGTGAAACCCTGCTACAACAAGTAGCAACTGCCTCAGCCTCTTTAGATGAACCGTTAAGTGCACAACAGCAATCAAGTCCATCTAGTGATAGTGACGACTCTGTGGAGGATGAGAATTACAGAATTGATCCCAGGGAGGCATTTGTAGATGATTAATTTGATGAAGATGAACTATTTGATGAGTTTAGCAATAATGGCAAGGGAAAAAAAGAAGAATGTGCAAGAGAAAGAAGATGACGGTGCCTACAGTGAATGTGGAGGGCAATGAGAGTGTGCCTGAACCAAATAATGAACCTAGGGAGGCAGTGAATGTGAAGGGAAATGAGAGTGTGTCTGATCCAGGCTAGGAAGATAGGGAGGCAGTGAATGAGGTTGACGGTGCCCACAGTGATGATTCCTTTCAAGCTGCTATATGTAGTGAAGATGAGGAACTGAATGAGATTAGGCAATACAATAAGGAGATTCTAAGTCAAGAGATTGGCAACATTGCTTTAAACTCTGGTGCAGTACTGTGAGAGGGTGTTGATGCAGGTAACTCCATTTAATTTAACACTATCAGACCCCCTCGAGTGGTTAATGCTAATGTACCAACATCACCTCATGAAAGAGTGCATTCAAGAGCTGACAACACAGTTGATGAACCCGGGCCATCAACCATTGAACCACAACAACAGTCATAGCCAGATTTTTGTACAAATTATGATGGTGGATATGAATTAGATCTTAGATCAAGTGGTGATGAAGGTCCCATAATGGCAAGTTATGAGGATGAAACTCTTGTCCAAAGTTTACAAACAAAGTAGCAAAGGTCAAGTATCCATTTTTTAATAAAGAAGTTGAGATGAAAAATGTTAAATTGATAGTAGGATTGAAGTTCACGTCAAGGAAAATATTAAAAGAAGCAATATTGAATTACTCCATACAAGAACACTATGACATTGTTTATGGAAAAAATGATAAGAGGTAGTTGAATGTGAATTGCGCACTCTGTCATTGGCAGCTAAATGCTACACCATGTCGTGATGATGCTAGTGCTTGGAAAATCAATAGTATGCACCCTTATCATACTTGTAGCAGGACATTCAAGAATAGGTTAGTTACTAAAGGTTGGTTGCAGGAAAATTTATTGATAACTTTTTGAGGGATCCTAAGTTCAAGCCCAAAGACATGAAAGCAGAAATGCAAAAACAATATGAGATCGAGACATGAAAGCAGAAATGCAAAAACAATATGAGATCATAGTGGATTTAAGGAAATGTAGGAGGGCAAAGAGTAGGGCTTTGAATGCAGTAGATGGTTTGTTTAAGAAGCAATATGGCTTGTTAAAGCCATACATGAGAGAGCTCTTAAGGAGTACTGATGGAAGTACATGCATTCTGAAGGTCACAGATCAAAGTTACTCATCAGAATCAGGGGTCTTTCAAAGATTCTATGTGTGCTTTACAGGTAAAGTTCAAGTGTTTGTTAAAAAATTTTGAAGTTTTATCGAAGCTTGTATGTGCATGTTTTTTAGGCCATACTGAATTCATTCCTATGTTCTCAGCCATGAAAAGGGGGTTCACCAATAATTGTAGACCTATATTTGGACTTGATGGGTGCTTTCTTAAACATGCATGTGGTGGGAAATTGTTAAGTGCCGTGGGGAGAGACGACAATAATCAGATGTGGCGAATTGCGTGGGTTGTTGTGGAGGGTGAAACCAAGAGCTCTTGGGAATAGTTTATGAGAATCTTATCTAGTGATCTCAACATGAGAGAGGGAGAGGGATGGACAGTAATTTCAGACCAACAAAAGGTAATGATCAATTTCATGTCATATTCAATTTAATCTCTATCTAGGCTACATGTTTACATATCTGGGCATGTTTTTTTTGTTTAACTAGGGTTTAGTTCTAGCTATACATGAAGTTTGGCCCCAAGTGGAGCATAGGCAATGTGCAAGACACATTTATTCTAATTGGAGGAAAGCACATACTAGAAGAACTCTTTAAAAATAATTTTGGTATTGTATGAAGGCAACCTCCATGGGGGATTTTGCAAGAGAGGCTGCCAAACTCAAGGATTACTCTCAAAGGGCATACGACGACTTCATGGCAAGGGATCCTCACACCTTTTGTAAGTCCCATTTTAAATGTCATAGCCAATGTGACAATGTTGACAACAATATGTCTGAAACCTTCAACTCATTCATCCTTCTTGCAAGATACAAGCCAATAATTTCTATGCTAGAAGACATTAGACCTTCAACTCATTCATCCTTCTTGCAAGATACAAGCCAATAATTTCTATGCTAGAAGACATTAGACTTGTCATGATGGATAGGATGCAGTTAAAGGGGAAGTTGATTACGCAATTTGTGGGTGGGATTGCCCCTAGAATAAGCAAGAAAATCAAAGAGGGATATCAAGAACAATTGCATTGTCAAACACGTTGGTCGGGAACAAATGACTATAGTGGATTTGAAATACATCACATATGTATTGGCCATGAGGTTAACTTGGGTAAAAAAGCCTATTCTTGTAGGGTTTGGGACTTGACTGGAATTCCATGTCCCCATGCCATTAGTGCAATAATGTTCATAAGAAAGAATCCAGGAGATTTTGTTACTCATTGGTACAAAAGTGAAGCTTATAAAAATACTTATGAGATCTTTGTTCGCGGGAAAAATCGTTGCTTTCTTCATTGATTCCATTGCTATCTTGAATAACAGTTTTTCGGTTACAAAAGATCCGGTCTTTTTTAGATCCGGTTACAATGAAAATCAAAGAAAATAAAAGAAAGATTACAACTTTTTTATCCTTGTTTGTCGAACAAATCGCGAGCTCCTGTTTTGCGGTCGCTCGCTTTGGTGGGTTGTTTGCCTGCGCCGGGGTTTAATCCACCAAGGGAATAATCGCTCAGATCTCGAGATCTAAGACCAAGCTTAGATCTGGAGTGTAGTCTCGTGTAGATCTCAGATCTGTTCTTTCTTCCTCTCGAGATCCTGCCTTTTCTGACGTGGATGGTCGCCGAGGATCAGATCTGAATGTGCAAGTCTTCTGGTCTTCAAGCTCCGAGTTCACTCTTCAATCCGGCAGAGTTTCGGCTCTTGAAAGTTCGACCTCCGAAAATGAACATCTCTAGGCCTATTTATAGGCTCTCAGGACAGTGGCTGCAAAAAGGGAAATGTCGGCCACCTCTGGCCACTGTCGGCCACCTCGGGCCACTGTCGGCCACCTCGGGGTGGCCGACACTGTGCCTAGCCACCTTGGGGTGGCTCGGCTCATGGCCGAACCACCCCAAGGTGGCTCGGCCACCGAGCCACCCCGAGGTGGCTCGGCCGCCGAGCCACCCCAAGGTGGCTCGGCATTGGCCGAGCCACCTTGAGGTGGCTTGGCTTTGGCCGAGCCCCCGCGGGCGGTGTTTTCCGACTTTTTCGAGTCGTTTTCCGTTGTTTCCGGTTCTGTCCGTGATTCGGTTGATTGAGACTCTGATTGGTTGATCTGATTTGGCAGTAAGTTGGATTCCTGATTTGGCAGTAAATCCGCTTCTGAGTTCGAGTCCGAAATTGATCTTGATTCGATCGTGATTCGTCCGAGTCCGCTCTCGGTTGGATGACTCGTTGATTCCTCAACTCATTAGCTTGATTCTGCACGTGAATGGATGTATTCCGTTGCTTGCGTGCGATTCGTCGATCTCGTCGCCTCGTTGGTTCGTCGGTTTGTGCCGAGCTATGCTAGGGGACCTATAAGCAATTTTATATGCCTACAGATACCCCCTCCAAAGTATTTCAGTCTCGTTCTTTTATAGAAGAGTCTGGGATACTTTGGATATGATTGTCCCTACCTTCAGTCGGTATAACGGGACCTCGGAATGGCTTCTGTTCTTGACTCCTTCAATTCTCCAGGCTTTTCGGTGCTTTGTCGAAAGTCTGTAAGAGTTCCGGTGCTGCATTTATTGTCTGACCGTTTGTCGGAATTTTCTGAACTTGAAGTCGATTCCTTTGAGCTGACCATTGATTGTGGCGTCGAGTCTTTATGCACAACGCGTTGTCCGGCGTAGTGTGGTTGAGTTATCCTTAAGAATATTTATAAACAATATTCTCCAGGAACTTCTCAAACCAAAAATAGGGAATAGTTTATACTCATATACCTTATTGGGAGTGTTTAAGAAGCAGTTTATACTCGTATACTTTTCGGAGTATTGATTCCTTCGTTGCAACGCATTGATCGGCGTTGGCCTAGGGTTACGCGTTGTCCGGCGTTGACCTTAGGGTTTCGAACGTCGTTGGATGCTCAAGTCACGAGACCAACTAATGGAGCTGATGCGTCAGTGACTCTCGTATTTATAGGATTTTTGGCAAATCCTCAGCCATCAACGGGTTTGATGCGCCTTTACCGACTACCGTTTGAGTCGGGCTAGCATGCGGATTGTTCAAGTCCGTTCCGCATGTGACGTTAAGCTAAAAGAGTTAACCCTTTTAGTGCTACGATATTGAATACGTAGACTTCGTCTTTCTCCTGTGAAAAGACTAAACAGCAACGTGTATGAGACGTTGACTTAGGATTTTTGGCAAATCCTCAGCCTTCAACGGATTTGACATGCTTTTACCGATTACCGTTTGAATCGGGCTTACATGCGGATTGTCTAAATCCGTTCCGCATGTGACGTTGTGCTAAGAGAGTTAACGCTCTTAGTGCTACGATATTGAATACGTAGACTTCGTCTTTCTCCTGTGAAAAGACTAAACAGCAACGTGTATCAGACGTTGACTTAGGATTTTTGGCAAATCCTCAGCCTTCAACGGATTTGACGTGCTCTTACCGACTACCGTTTGAATCGGGCTCACATGCGGATTGTCTAAATCCGTTCCGCATGTGACGTTGTGCTAAAGGAATGAACTCCCTTAGACTTGATGCTACGACTTCGAATACGTAGACTTCGTCTTTCTCACGGGAATAGACTACCCGGCAACGCGTGTTAGGCGTTGACTTTAGGATTTTTGGCTAACCCCAAGCCATCAACGGATTTGATTAGCCTTTACCGACTACCATTTGAGTCGGGCTAGCATGCGGGTTGTCTAAATCCGTTCCGCATGTGATGTTGTGCTAAGAGAGTTAACGCTCTTAGTGCTACGATATTGAATACGTAGACTTCGTCTTTCTCACGGGAATAGACTACCCGGCGACGCGTGTTAGGCGTTGACTTTAGGATTTTTGGCTAACCCTCAGCCTTTAACGGGTTTGATTAGCCTTTACCGACTACCGTTTGAGTCGGGCTAGCATGCGGATTATCTAAATCCGTTCCGCATGTGACGTTGTGCTAAAGGAATTAACGCTCTTAGTGCTACGATATTGAATACGTAGACTTCGTCTTTCGGATTCTGGTGTCTTCTTCAATCGGTAAAAGACTTACCCAGCAACGTGTTTTAGATGCTGACTTATCCCTACTTAGGCTTCGGGATAAAATTCCCCAGAATCGAACTCTGGTGTCTTTTTCTACGGAGAAAGATTAAACCGGCGACGCGTGTTAGGCGTCGGCATATCCTTTCTTAGGATTCGGGATGAAATTCTCCATGCGTGTAAGGCATGGATTCTGGTGTTATTAACAACAACCTGTCACAATATTAAATATGTGAACGGGTGTTCTTTTTAACGGTTAAGAACTAACCGGCAGCGCGGATTAAGCGCAGACTTATCCTTGCTTAGGTTTCAGGATAGAATACCCCAAGTTTAGACCTTGGTGTCTTTTTCTACGGAGAAAGACTAAACCGGCAACGCGTGACTAAACCGGCAACGCGTGTTAGGCGTTGACTTATCCCTACTTAGGATTCGGGATAAAATTCCCCGTACCTGTGAGGCACGGATTTTGAGGGTTGAAAAGGTGGTGTCTTTTCTTGGGGCAAAGACGAACCCGAAATGGGAGAGGAAGAATTTTATACCCTATCTCCCGACACTGAAGAAGAAAAATTTTATATTCTATCTCCAGACAGAAAGGAGACTCGAGGTGGGATCTCCACCCCCAGAATCCGGAAAGGTGAAACTGAGAGTGGGATCTCCACTCCAAGAATCGAAAAGATTCAGATAACCCTAACTGTCGGAAGGTTTGATTACCGAACCAAAGATGAATTTCTCATTTATCGAGAGTGAATTATGGTTTTGACCCTAACTGTAGGAAGGTTTGGCCAAACAGGAGTTTGAGGTGACCCTAACTGTAGGAAGATTTGATCACTCGATTTAAAAGTGGACCTCTCGTTCATTGGAGGAATCGAGAGGGGGATTTGGTTTTGGTCCTAACTGTGAGAAGGTTTGACCAGGTGACAGATCAAGATTTATTATATCCGGACTCTAAATATGAAAGTGTTGAGTGCACGAACATAGCATAAGTTTGATTGGATTGAACTTGATCGAATTTGGTGGTCCCACCGTCAATTAGTCTAATCGGTGAGAGATTTAGTGTTCATCACTTTGTTCATATTGGTTGGGTTATCCCTAAAAATATTATTATTATTTTGGGAACTTCCCGTTACACGAATTATCCACCCCCAGCTTCCCCTACGGAACTAGTTCGGACCTTATTCTCAGTTACCTGAACGGGTTATCCTTAAGAACATAAAAATTCTCCAGGAACTTCCCGTGAAAAAAAAATGAAACAGTTTAGACTCATGTACATGTTGGAGTATGCAGGAAGCAGTTTAACCTCTTGCACCTGTTGGAGGATTGAGAAACAGTTTATACTCGTATACTCTTTGGAGTGTCAGGGAGCAGTTTTAACCTCTTATACCGGTCGGAGGATTGAGAAACAGTTTATACTCGTATACTCTTTGGAGTGTTGCCGTTCTGAATTGGCTTACCTTAGCGTTATGACGCCGGCTTCAACCAAGGTCTGAATGCTATTCTTGAGAGTAAAGCAATCCTTGGTGGGATGAACGACCCTCCTGTGGTATGCACAGTACTTTGGGTCCGTAGTGTTGTCAGCTTCCTCCTGATTTGTGATAGGTGGTAGCTTGATCTTGTTACCTTCAAGGAGGGATTCGAAGATGGCTGGAACGTCTTCGTCCTTGAAAGAGTACTTTTTTTGGAGTCTCGGACCCGAAGTCTTTTGCTGCCTTCGAGATTGCTGTTGTGACGCTTGATTAGCACCACCAGCAGCTGCAGGTGCCTTGCCCTTACCACGAGAGGCGAAGTTTGAGTTGAGCGGATTAACTGTCGGTTGGTTCCTCTCGGCCTTCTTCCTTCTAAGGAATCGCTCAGCCTGCTCCCCTCGGACCTTCAGATCCTTCCAAGTGTCAGACGGTGCTGTCCCTATGAATCGCTCAGCCTGCTCCCCTCGGACCTTCAGATCCTTCCAAGTGTCAGACGGTGCTGTCCCCATGGCTTCCAATACGTCTAAAGACAGATTATTATGGCAGGTCTGGAGAATGAATTCCTCGGTGATCGGGTCCCGGTAATTCATCGCTTTGTTCCGGAACCTTTTGACGAAGGTGTCGACTAACTCCCCGTCCTTCTGCTTCTCATCGAGCAATGATCCGATAGATATCTCGGTGTCGTCGTCGAAGAAGTTAGCGAGGAATTTTGTCTCCATGTCGTCCCAGCTATTTACGCTTCCTGGCTTGAGGCGGCGATACCAATCAAAGGCGGCTCCGCGAAGAGTGCCGACGAATGACCGCACCATCAGAGGCTCATTGCCGGAAATAATACCCAGGTGCGATTTGAAATAAATCAAATGCTGAGTGGGGGAACCCTTCCCATCGAACGGCGTGAAGTTGATTAGATTGAACTTCGCCGGATATGGGATCGATTCCCACTCTCTTGGGTATGGACAGGGAATGCCTGTTTTCTTCGTCTCTTGAGCGGAGATCAATGTGTTGATTTTGCTCTCGAGATCTTTGATCTTCAAGTCTTCACTTGTATCTTCGTTGGCATCCTCGTTACCACCCCCTGCATTGACGGGAGGGTTATTGGCATTGTGAGCTTCATCCCTATCCGTGTGCTCCTCTTCCTGAACAACCTGGTTACGGCGGCTTGGTTCACCTCGCTGGTTCGTCAGTGCCTGAATTTGTTGCTCATGCATCTCTCTCATAGTCTGCATGGCCATCTACATCTCGAACCTAAAGCTTTCCTGTTGTTTGGCTATGGCATCTTCGAGCATCTTGGCCACTTGTTCCGCGCTTATCATCAGTGACTCGCGGGGTTCCCCCTCACTGGACACTGTATTATCTGATGCGACTGCGGAGCAGGTATCCGACTCTTCACCTTCTGAAGGTACTCTTGTCCGAACCCTACCATAAGTTCCTCGTGCGATTGCTCCAGACTGCAGACGGGTTAGACGCCGGGATGCTTTCAGAATCGACTCGAGATTATCCCGTGATGAGGTCTCTTTGCTTGTCATATTAGCGGTGACCCTCGGGAATTCTTCATCTTCAACCACCGTCCTTCTTTGCCGAAAACGCCTACGCCTTGGTTTTGGCATTTTGGTACTAAGCCTTTCGAACACTGAAATTCTCTCGGGGACTACCTTGATGCAGTTGCACTCAGACAGTACTGCCCGAATGAGCTTTGAACAAGGGCACTGAGTTTCTGTGTTGGCACGACTTCTCAGGTATAACGTTATCATCATCGGATGACAACGTTTCCTTCTGAGGGCGAACTGCCTTCTTTGGGCTCTCAAGAGTCACGCGCCTCGAGACATGCCTTTTTGGGCGTGAATTCTCATCGGGCTCTTGGACTTCAATGCACAAATTAGCGTGTGGTCCCAAACGTTCTTGGATTGGAGCTTTGCTTCGCTCCTCGGGAAGTGGACCGAGGCGCTCCAAGACTGACTTCCTTTTCTGGGATGGTCCTGCGGGATCTCCCGGAGCAGTTGTGGGAATCATCGGCGGTCTGGATTGATTCGCCGGAGGTTGAACTGTCAGGGGCTGCAGTTGCTGCTTTTTGGTCTGAACCGTCGCTTCAGACTTCGGCCTCCAAACTTTGCGAGTTGGTGGCGGCTTCTTGGCTACCTCTTTCCGCAGCTTTCTACGGGCTTCTTCAGCTTGAGCCCGTGCCTGCGCTGTTAGTGCGCGGCGCTTGCGAATGCGCTCCTCCAGCGTCGATCGGTTCCGTTTGACACGGACCCATTCCATTGTTGGCGGCTTGGA
>NC_033798.1:17675244-17700460 GCF_001876935.1 Asparagus officinalis | reverse complement strand
AAGGTGGCTCGGCCACCGAGCCACCTTGGTGGCTCGGTGAGCCGCCTCGATGACTTGGTTTCCGAGCCTCTTTTCGGGTGTTCGCCGCGTCGTCCGTCATCCGGTTTCACGGTTCCGTCTGTGATTTGGTTGATTCAGACTTGACTCGTTGACCTGATTTGGCAGTAAGTCGGAATCCTGATTTGGCAGTAACCCCACTTTTGAGTTCGAGTCTGAAACCGATCTTGATTCGGTCGTGATTCATCCGAGCCCGCTCTTGTTTGGATGACTCGTTGACTCCCCGAACTGTTGGCTTGATTCCGCACGCAAATGGATGCATTCCGTTGCTTGCGTGCGATTCGTCGATCTCGTCGCCTCGTTGGTTTGTCGGTTTGTGCCGAGCTATGCTAAGGGACCTATAAGCAATTTTATATGCCTACAATCTTGTTAAACCCTGTGCAAGGTACCAGATTTTAGGACCTTCAAAGGAGGGATCTGTGTTGCCTCCTCACAGTATTAGGAAACCAATGGGGAGGCCCAAACATGCTAGAAGGAGGGACCCTTCAGAAGGTCCAAGAAATAAATTTAAGGCATTAAGGTAAGGTGTGCAATTGAGATCCACCCATTGTAAATCAAGTGAACATACACGGAAACGTGCCCCACTGCACCACTAAGGCAACAAGCTACACAAGTAAGCTTATCTTTTTGCAGCTGTATTTTGTGTTCATTAAACAACTTAAGCCTTGCCTGATCCATCTTGCAGGAATCACACGGAACAAGAGTTGATGAAGGACCATCTCAAGTGAGGAAAAAGGGGAGACCAAAGGGAAGCCTGAACAAAATTAGATGTGGTGACATGCCTTCAAGCAATGCTCCAACACCAGCATCCATTATCCTTGGAAGAAGAAGCAAAGCTCCAACAACCAGCGCTGAGGCAGGAAGAGGTAGAGGAGGGGGAGGGAGAGGGAGAGGGAGAGGAAGAGGAAGAGATAGAGGGAGAGGTGGTCAATTAAGGATGCCAGAAGAGTTTAGTTTGTGGCAAGGATCACAAGGGGAAATGGCATTTAGAGCTTCTGGTGACAGTCAAGTAAATGTGATACGTTTGACACCTAATACTCCATCCTCACAGAGTGCAACCTCTTAGGAATGAGAGTGTAATTAACTGTAGTAGATAACCAGTGTTTTGTATTTTGGGATAAAGTTGTTAATGTCTGGTTAATGTTATTTTGGTACAAAGTTGTTACTGTCTGGTTAATGTATTTTGGGACAAAGTTGTTATTTGGTATTTTGTGTTTAGATGTGTTGATCAGTTCTATCTGGGCATGTTCTATTTAGTATTTTGTGTTATGTTATGTGATAAAGTTCTGTAACTTACATGCACTTGGTATTTTGTGTTTTGTTATGTGTTACAGTAGTTTTCAAGCAATGTTCTACCTGATACATTTGGTATTTTGGATGTTCAATACATTGGCATGTTTAAAGTTTATATGTCTACTTCATGGCAATCCCTTTATTAACATCATTGAACCAGGTCATGTGCAATATGGGTCAAACATGTACAATTGAATTCATGTCATTGAACCAAGTCATGTGCAATATGGGTCAAACATGTACAATTGAATTCATGTCATTGAACCAAGTCATGTGCAATATGGGTCAAACATGTACAATTGAATTCATGTCATTGAACCAGGTCATGTACATTTGGTTATACAAGTCATTGCACCAGTTTCATGTCATTGAACCAGGTCATGTACATTTGGTTATACAAGTCATTGCACCAGTTCATGTGCATTCATGCATGTATATAACAACTAAGGAAGTTTATTTATTCATGCACAATCAACAACACACATTAGGAGTTTAATATACCAATCTGTCAAAATACAGTGCTTTATTCACATCACAACCACTTTCACATTACAACCATCTTCCCAATCTGTCAAAATACAGTGCTTTATTCACATCACAACCACTTTCACATTACAACCATCTTCACATTAAAACATACAGAATTAAACAGAGTGTAAACATTCCTAATAACAAAATAAACTTAATAATCCCTTTTTTCTTCTGCAATTTTTTCGTGCAATTCTAATTTTTCTTTCATCATTTTTTGCACTTCTTCCGAACAAGAAGCAGCCTCATGTTGAGACAATTCGACATCCTCTTTAAGCTTGTAAATGTGCTCATTACATCCTCTTGAAAGTGCTCTGATACCAATTGAAAGTACCATAGAGGGGGGTGAATAGGGTTATTGCTAATCTTATTAGATATTAATGCCGATTAAAACTTTCTTGATTAATTAATTCTTGCAAATGATATATGAGTGACTTATAAGAAAGAATATAAATTACAAGCACAAAATAAATATACACAAAGTAAACTCAAACACAAGATATGTTCACGGAGTTTGGTCCCCACGACCTACGTCTCCGCTCCTCACCTCAAGGAGATCTCCACTATCTTGACACACCCGATTTGGAAGCCGAAACTTCTCTACACACTCGGTTTTCTAGCTCACCGAAAACTTTACAAGTCTCTCACAATGTACATACACAAACTACAACCTCAAGTGTTGGTCCTCACGTATCGCCTCCCTCAAGTGCTTGGCTTTACTACCTCTCTCTAGGCTTTACTACCAACACCACTCCTCTTGGTATCGACTACGTCCTCACCAGACACTCCTCTTGGTGTAAATGTATATTACAAGGTGAACTCTCACAATAAAGCTTAAGTACAAGATTTGTTCTCTAACAATGAATGAGAATACTATGAAGCTCACTCTCAAGGTTACACTTACCACAACCCCAAATTACACAATATGTGAAAATACTTAAGCTCAATGGTTGTGTGTGTAAGCAATGAGAAAATAAAATCAAACTCAATATGTGAAAATACTTAAGCTCAATGGTTGTGTGTGTAAGCAATGAGAAAATAAAATCAAACTCAATTAAAATCTAGCAAATATAAATATGACAGGTTGTGTGTGTAAGCAATGAGAAAATAAAATCAAACTCAATTAAAATCTAGCAAATATAAATATGACAACATAAAAGTAAACAAGCTAGATAAATGAGTTGAAAAACTTCTCTAGAACAAGAGAGATGGAGATGTGAAATGGAATGCTCAAACCAAAGATGATCTCCTCTTCTTGTGAAACAATATTTACAAAACCAATTTTGTAAACACTTAAACAAAACTTAAACCACCCTTAAAACTTTTTTTTTAAACTCTTTTTTTCTTAGTTCAGAAGTGAAATAGAATGGGGTATATATAGGATGAAGAAACAAAGCTCAAAACTTAAGTGAAACCCAGCAAAAAGACAAACAAACAAAAACTAAAAAAAATAGCCGTTACAGGCCATCAATCGACTGACGGGTTGGATCAGTCGACTGATGAGCTGACCGTTATAGGCAGCTAACAACTCATCGGTCGACTGATGAGCATAGTCAGTCGACTGATGACCTTATCAGTCGACTGGTTAGTCGACCAAAACAAAATAGAAACTTTTGAAGATTGTAGGCATATTCTTCAGTCGACTGATAACAGGTTATCAGGCTGAATTGAATAGTAAAAATGAAATTCAAACCTCTTTTAAAAATATCAAATAAATTCAGAAAAATATAAAACTTTTGAAAATAATTGTAAACATGATAATAAACATGTTACAAAAAGAAATTTTTAATTTACATTTCCCATTTGTAAAATCTCATCATT
Organism: Asparagus officinalis; assembly: GCF_001876935.1. Classification (NCBI taxonomy): domain Eukaryota; kingdom Viridiplantae; phylum Streptophyta; class Magnoliopsida; order Asparagales; family Asparagaceae; genus Asparagus; species Asparagus officinalis. Next base: position 17,696,761 of record NC_033798.1, on the reverse strand, counting down.
TTGCAAAATCACATAAGTATGAACATGTTGAAAACTTGATTTTACCAAAATGACTTAAACAAAACTTTGAAACACTTTAGAATGGATTTATAGACTTATACAAGATATAAAAATAGTGTAAGTGAGTTTTTAATCCATAAACATAATATTTTGTAATTTCAATAGAATATGATACACATAAATGTGAACATGAAGATATATATTGTTTCATATCTATATAGCTAAACCAAAACAACTAATCCACATAGAAATTAAATAAGTATTATATATCTATTTGTTTGCAAAATCTTTTGTGGATAAAACACATAAACTATTAAATTGTGTGTGTGTATAATATCGAGCTTAAGGTATTAACACACAAAGTATAAATCTTAAACTAAATTACCCAAGCTTGATAGATCTTCAATATACTTGACTTGGTTGCGGATGAAGCTTAATCTTGAATATGACTTGATGTGTAATGGCTTCATGCCGATATTCTGCCAACCTCCATTTGATGTGATCGTGAAGGCTCAATCCATTCAACTTCCAACATATTTCTTGTCTTGAATACCTAATAAGAAAACATAAACACTAGACAAACAATATTAGGAATTGTTTGTAATCATCAAAACAAGATTAGAAGATGTAGGCTCATAACATGAGACCTAACACCTCTTAACTGATTTTCATACCTTTGAAGTTACTCCTCCTTCAACAGCAACATATTCCTTAAACCATTGATCTCCTCTCTTAGAAGCGAAAACAATTGACATCCAACACTACACATTGGTTTGTCAATCCATTCCTAAATGCCACAACCACCAGCCTATCATTACTCAAAAATCAAAGGAGACCATGATCAAGTGAGATGCGCAAAAAATTACAACTTCCAAGTAAAAACTACAGTTGATTACTACAACAAATGAGGAAGTAAATTTAACTTCCATGCTGATTATGGTATTTGTAGAACCTCCGTCCTGGATTTTCATCAGTCATAGAAGTAAAATATTCGCACTCCAAACCACAATTACAAACCTTCACCCCGGATTGCTTTGCTAGATCATTCCACTGTCGTATAACTTTTATTCCATCGAACCCTTGCCTGCTTCTTCCCATGCTCGTGCTTGACACTGATCTTGATGACAGCTTGAAGATGAAGAATGCATCACTAATTTAACTCCCATTGAACCTAACCCTAACTCTAGGATGAAGAAGAAGAAGGAGTAAGAAGAAGAAGATGGAGTAAGAAGGAGGAAGAAGAATATGGAAGCCCTAATTGGAGATATAAACCCCCTTTTGCCGAAATTTATTCATCCCAACTACCATGCTAGAGTCCACGTCAAGGCCACGTCGGAGTCACGTGAGTTGTCGCGTGAGAATAATGGCCGAAAAATTGATTCCGACCAAACTTAAGGCCTATATGGCGTCGGAGTTGATAAAATATACCAATATGACAAAACTAAAAGAAAATATACCAACATGTCACCAATCCTCTACAAAATATACCAATTTGGCCATTTTGCCTATTTGTATATGTTTATTAGTTAAGAATATGGATACAATTATTGCTAGGGTTCGGTAAGAAAAACTCATAGTCCGTTTCGTGAAAATTGAATTTGGATGTACATTCAGAAGTATGTATAGACAGAAATACTATACAAAAAAACTTACTAATATTGAAAATATATATATTATGAGATACAAGAGATGAATTTTAAATAAATTTCTCAAAAAAGATTCCATTAATATGTTCATATATCTGGCAAACTAAGGTTGGATATCTGGAGAAATAAAGTTTACCTCAAATCCGTCAGTCTATTGGTCAAAATAATTTTGACTATTATTATTTTAATGTCCTACCAAATAAATATATTTAGTATCCATATCATCCCAAATACAAATACAAATATATATCTTAGTATTTGTATATGTTCACATCCCTAACTGCGAGTCATCCTACGAACTAGAGATGTCATAACCTTCTCCTTTTTTATTACTAGGTGAGATGCACGTGCGTTGCACGTGGTTATTTTTTTGAGTTTTTTATTTTCTATAATTAAGTTGGCAAATAGTTTAAAATATATTAAAACTATTCTGATGTCTTTGGGTATAACTTCATTGGTTTCAAACTCTTGCTTTCACAAGAAATAATAAAGTTTAGAGTATTTTAATAACATTATAAATAATAAACAATCCATCTGATAAACTTGTACTATCATTTGTTTAGGTTTTGAATTAATTTTGTGAAAAAGAACATGAGAAAAAGTGACTTAAAGTGGAAAAAATAAAGATCTAGAATTAAGCATTTGGAAAAGGTTAGAGTGTTAATAATGTTAGTATGCAAATTAAAAGTGAATTAATGGAAACTATTAAGTAAATTCATGTGAATTAGAATGGATGATCATTTGATCGATTCGATGTTACTGAATTATGAGGCCGAAAGTGCATAGAATTTGCAATTAAATGAATGGATATTTTACTATTATCAATCTAACTGATCCAATTCTTTTTTTAGCATTACATATAATTGATACACTTTTATTAAAAATTTATAATAAGTAACAAGATAAAATTTTCTCACTTAAATAATATCTCTCAATTGTTTGAAGAAATGTACTCCTAATAGCGTTATCATCAACGAATCCTATAATTATACAACAAACATAAATTTTTAATTCAATAAAATGAATAATTATTCCTAGTAACTTTCTAATCATTTGGAAAAAAAAACTATTAACTTGCACCATTTTAAGGATTTTATAACAGAAAAAGAATATTGGTTGAAATAGGGGCTAAATAATAAATCTAAAGATGTGTGTTTTATTAAACTCTACATTTTGACTTCAAAATAAATTTTTTGGAATTTATAAGACTACCTAAATTTTATAAACAATGTTCTTTATTTTGTGGACTTATAAATAATTTTTTTGGATTTTTGGCCTATTCTAAAATTTTCTAAAATTTTCTCTTTCTTATAATTTTGTTATTAAAATCCTAAATTTAAACTTATAATTAATTTTACCAAAACCGTAATTCTTTATAAAAAAATATTTTTGGACACACTTATACTTGAATTTCTTTTTTTATGTTAATTGTTAGTTTTAGTTTTCATAGAACAAACTAACTTTATAGAGTTATTCTACATGTAAATTTTTCGTTTCTCTCTATGTATAAAACAACTAAAAATACTTCGTGTATGATTTTTTTTGTGGTTTAAATGCCCATGTGCCAAGATATACTTCTTGGTACTCATGCTTTTATAAATGGTAAATTCAGCACTTGTAAAAAACAGATCCCAAACTTGTGGAACACGTAGGAAAAAAAGGCATTCGTGGCCATCCTCGATGTCACTGATTATTGTGTGTAAGCCGAGCAGGGAATTCAGCATTAGATCGAGTTCTTCCAATAATTAACGAAAACATAAATGAAAATGATAATAGTTTATAATTATCCATATGCACTAAACAAATCTACATGAATGAAAAATGTAAAAGAACCATAAAGATAAAGTACAATTTTTTTTTTAAATGGTTACAAACAATGAAACTAAATGTTGGTAAAAAAAATTTTATATCAGGGTCTATACTTTAAGAAAATAAAAAAAATAAATGAAATCATAACACACTGTATATTCTATCTTTATCAGTCAATCGATCAAATAGAAGTTAAGCATTGCCCATGATTCAGAGAACAAATAAAATTTTAGTAATTGAAAAAATCATTAAAATAGGGTGATCTCATTAAGATTCTAAATTTTTTTGATACTATTATCTTATGCAACCATACAAAACCTGTTAGCCGTATCCATTCACTTAGACTCATAAGCTATTAATCATTATTATTAAAATTTATAGTGCCAAAATGAGCTTATTCTAAAACTACTTTTATTAAATTGCCAATTAATAACAAACAAGTAAGTTGGGAATATTGAGACCACTTTTTCATCATCTTTAACCAGACTCTATCATTGATTTAATATTAAATTGTGATACTTTATTCTCAAGTAAACTATACGATAGTTTAAAAAACATGCATATAATCAACAAATACTATTCTTTTATAAAAAAATAAAATAGTAAGTAGATTCATGCACTAAATATGGTCCATTAAATTAACCAATATGATACATATTAAAATATAATTCTTTTAGAAAAAAAGGGCCTAAAGGACCCCAACCAATAGCTATACTACCATTCCTAACTTACAAGGTAGCTTTTATCCCCAACAAAAAAAGATGAAAGCACTATAAGTATTTTTATAGACTTAGCCATGATTACATGAAACCCACACACAAAAGAAAAACAGAGATAAAACATATTCAAACATAAAACTACTGAAAAAGTAAAACAATAAGTAGACTCATGCACTAAATATAGTCCATTAAATTAACCAATACTATACATATTCAAATATACTTCTTCTAAGAAAAAAGGGGCCCTAAAAGACCCTAGCTGATAGTTGTACTACCATTTTCAACTTATAGAGTAAATTTCATCCCCAATAAAAAGATAAAATCACTATACGTATTTTTACATATTTAGTCATGATTACATGAAACCATACACAAAAGAAAAATAGCGACAAAATATATTAAAATATACCTACAAAATATATGGGCTCAACTCAAGTTATGCCTATATGAATCACCATCTCGGCACCAACCAATAAACTCAACATGTCCACAAGGACATGCTAGACTGAATCCTTATAAGCTACATCATTTTTCACAGTTTGGGATTCAATCTTCTAACAACCAAAATTATAAATAGTGAATTCAAATATAAAAAAGTACTTAAAAATATTAAGAATTTCCAAAAAAAACCAATTATGCAGAAGGATTCCTAGTATGATTGGACATGTAAATCCATTGTCCATATACTTATAAACTAAGAATAATATTTAGTATAGTGTGAAAAATTAAATAACTATATATAACATGTATAAATTAATTAATAAATTAAACACAAATTATATCTAGTCTTGTTTGCAAATTATACTATTCCAACAAAAAACTTAGTATTCGTCAAAATTTGGTGGGTTCTAAATTATCTTGTCGTCTTGCTGCATCTTTATGTAGTTTTGAATTGGGAAACTAAGAGAGCATAAATCTCACTTGGTTTCCATCTCCCAAAAAAATTAAGAAAAAGTTCAAACTTACTATTAAACCTGTACTAAAGAATAAAATGGATGGGGGCAACGTAGAGGAGGAACTAGGTGAAGGATTGGGCTTGATACAGATCAATGTACCGTTTAAGAAATACTTGTGGTGTTGTTAATATTTGATAGTAGGAGTTTTTTAGAGTCAATTTTGGGTGGAGATGGAGAGGGTAGTCGTATTTGAATTTTTTTAAAATGAAGAGGTAAGGAGATTGAGTGAGGAAAGAGAACAGAAAGAGAATTCGAATTTTTAGTGAAGATATGTTGCTATTATGACAAAAGAGGAGATGTGGAGATGAATCAGTAAATACTACAAAATAATGAGTCTTTAATTTCATTAATTTAGTTTAAGTTCATTTAATTAGAATTAGGATATATAATATAAATAAAATTTAGGAGTAAAATTGTCCATAGAAAGTTTTACCCATGCTCACTCTTTTAAAGGGAGTAAATATGATTCACTTATGCAAATCTTGAACCACTGATTTGCGAAGGGCCGATGCGTTATAAAAAATGAGGATATATGTGACTACAATTGCACTGGAATTAAATCAAATAGTTGGTAATTATATTTGTTTAAAACTACAAATTATAAGGGACAAAACTTTAGGTGAATATTTGATAATCAAAGGAATCGAGTGCACGTCTAATTAAATTTTATATATTTATGAATCAAATATTAAAACCTATAAATTTATTGTTAAATGAACTATTGTATCAAATATAAATGAATATATAGACAAACAATATACCAACTGAAGAAACCGCAAGAAATTTGGTGAAGAACAGGTTTTGGAAGCCCAGGGGAACTGTTTGGGAGCTGCGCGGTCGACCGCGGCGTAAGGCCGATCGACCACGAACGTGTACAGACTCTGGGAGGAGTCTGGATTTGGCGCGGTCGACCACCACGGTCGACCGCCAGACCCTGTAAGTTCAGGTTCTGTCGTTGGTTGCGGTCGACCGTGGCGGTCGACCGCGTAGCGGGTCAGGCCCAAAATCTGTTTCCTGTTCTTATTTGGTTTTGGTGTTTGTATAAATACTAATACACGTTCTAGGGTTTCTTAAGGTAAGAGTTTGGGATATTTGGAGCACAGAAAAGAGGTATTTTCTGAGCTATTTGATTATGGTTTATTTGGAGAGATTAAGAGCTTTATTGGTGAGATTAGTTTGTTCCTTCGAGTGATTTGTAATCTCAAGTTGTACTCTTCTTCTCTATTAACGAAAACCTCATTCCCTTCTTTCCCCGTGGATGTAGACAATTGCTAAACCACGTTAAAATTGGTATTTTGTTTGTGCATTAATTTTGTTTGGTTTTGGCCCTCGTTGATCAGCAATTGGTTTGGTTCCTCAACACGGTTTTCAACAAAAATTGGGGTTTTTTCCCCCAACAATTGGTATCAGAGCTCGGGCTACGCTTGGGCTATTTGGAGGAGTAGATCGACTTGGGAAGCTCGTCTAGGGTTTCAGTTGGTGAGAAAGGTGGGATTTTTTGGTAAAGCTTCTTTCTTTTCTTAGTTTTGGATCTATTCTTCATTTGTTTCCGCACTGGTTGTTGGTGTGTTAAGGATTATGGCCGAGAAAGAGGGAATTGAGAGTGGTTCTTCAGGTGTGAAGACTGTCCAAAGTTTGAGTATTCACTCGATGAAGATTGACGTTGAGAAGTTTAATGGAACTAATAATTTTGGACTTTGGCGATGTGAAGTCTTGGATGCGCTCAATGCACAAAATTTGGAAGATACGTTGGAGTTGGACGGGAAACCGGACGATATTGATGAGAAGGTTTGGAAAAAGATGAATCAGACATCGTGTGGTGTGATTAGGTCTTGTCTCACTCAAGATCTAAAATATGATGTGATGAATGAGACTTCAGCTAAGAAGATTTGGGAAGTCTTAGAGAGCAAGTACTTGACGAGAGCGTCAAAAACCGCTTGTATTTGAGGAGGAGGCTTTATCGCTTCCAATTAAAGAAGGAGACATCCATTAGTGATCACATGAACCACTACACGAAGCTTCTTGTAGATTTGGTGAATGTAGATGTCACTGTTGAAGATGAGGACAAGGCGTTGCTATTGTTGAGTTCCTTGGCCGTCGAGGATATAAGATGTTTGTCCTTACTCTTATTAATTGGAAGGTATCTCTTTCATATAGTAAGGTCACCGCTGTATTAGTGAATTACCAACTTAGGAAGAAGGACAAGGAGACTTCTATTGAGCCGGTAGCGGGGGCATTTGTTGCAAGAGCAAATGGTTCAAACCGAGGTAGAAGGTCACAGTCTAGAGGGGCACATCTTGGAATTCGTAGGAATCAGTATGCTTTTTGTAAAGAAGATGGACATTAGAAAGCTGAATGCCCAAAGTTGAATGATCAAGCCGGGAAGAATAAGGGGAAAGCTATTCAGGCTTCAGAGGTGAATGTTGTCAAGGCTAGTGTCAACGATTCAGATTCAGATTCTTCGGGCTACTCATTATCTGCACTGCTGTCAGTTTGTATTGCCTACTATATAGAGTGGATGTTAGACTCGGGTGCTACATACCACATTTGCCCTAGGAGGGATTGGTTCTCTAGCTTTCAGGAGTTGGAAAGAGAGGATTTCATGCTCATGGGTAATGATCATGAATGCCCTATTGGTGGTATTGGCACCATTCGGATCAGGATGAGTGACGGAGTGGTTCGGGAGTTGGTTGGAGTGAGGTTCGTTCCTCAGTTGAAGAAGAACATCATTTCACTTGGAGCTTTGGAGGTAGCAGGCTATAGGGTGACCTTGGCGGATGCACGTTTAAAGGTTATATTTGGGTCTATGATTGTGATGAAGGGCGTCAGAAGGAGTAACTTATACTATTTGCTTGGGAGCACATTGATTGATAGAGCTCTGACGACTTCATTGGATTTGGCTAGATTGTGGCATAGTTTGGTGCTGGGGTATTTGATTGGTGATGCCGTGCATAGGTTATTGAGGAGTTCTTTGACCTACAGATGGAAGTCCTTTGAGCACATTGGGATGGGCAAGACCGTGGTGGAGTTTGACACTTCTATCCATCAAGCGAGGGGTCTTTTAGGAGGTGTTCAGTCAGGCATTTGGGGGCCTTCCAAGGAGGCATCATTGGGAGGTAATCGTTTTGTAGTTTCCGCAGTTGGTGATTGTTCTAGGTATTATTAGGTCGCGACCAGTTCCCGTTGGTGTAAAGTCCTAGAAGTCAACAACAATTAGAAGAAGTGTATTGGCAGAAAGGTAACTCGTTGTTCTAGCTTTGGTAGGGGTCATTTCTTGCGTTTGTGCCAAGCTCATGGCAACTTGAAACACTTCATTGGTGAGGAGACTTTGGGGTGACGAGATGAGATGACAGTTTCGATGGGTCGTTCCTTTCTGGAGGAGGATCGGCGTTGGTTGTCGAGCATTGGTTCTGGTTCTGGAGTTTCGACATATTTGGGTCATCTTAGTCATAGGTCGCCGACTGTTGCATTAAGAGTTATTAGATCTGGTGGAGCTGCTTCAGATTTTGGTTGGCGTCGAATATTTGGTTACCCAGTATTTGGTCACATCGATGATGTAAGATTTAATCCGATTGCACGTTTGGGATTTGGAGGCTCATTTGATTATCGTTTGGAAGCTTCTGATTTTGTTCTGAGCAGGTATGTCACTTTTGACTCTCGGCAGGTGGAGAGTGTTGATCAGGTCATTTGGATATCGCAGCAGGTGGAGGGTGATGCTACTTCACGTTGGGTGGAACTTATTCCACATACTCCAGATCATACTGCGTCATTTAAGATTCCAACTGAGGTGGCACAGATTGGGGATCATTTGATTTCGGATGCAGATAATGGATTGGCTTTGGTTTCGGTTGTAGCTGGTGAACATGATTTGGATACGGCCATTGGTTCACCTCTGATGGAGGTGTTCGATTTGTATCAGTTTGGAGCCGCTATCAGTTGCAGATCCGTTGGCGATATTGGTGAAGAGTTACAGACTTTTCTATTTGATTGAGGGCATTTGGAGGCCATTTGGGTGAACTACGTGAAGGCTTGATTCCTTGGGCAAGAGGATACGTAGGCAGTCAGTTTTGATGCAGCCAATTTAGTGAGTAGATACCGACGTTTGGGTGAGTGTTCGTACTCCCATTTGGGTCTCAATTTGTTGTGGATGGAGTCTATTGTCATGAGTCCGTTGCCATAGTGAACTGGACGCAACAAGTGAGGCATTTGGTTTGGTCGATGTAAGCTCAATTTTTGGAAGAAACTTCGCTGAGGTGGAGAATTAAAGAAACCACAAGAAATTTGGTGAAGAACAGGTTTTGGAAGTATAGGGGAACAGTTTGGGAGCTGCGTGGTCGACTGCGGCACAAGGCCGGTCGACCGCAAACATGCACAGACTCTGGGAGGAGTCTAGATTTGGCGCGGTCGACCGCCAGACCATGTAAGTGATTTTAGGCTTTATCGTTGGTCACGGTCGACCGTGGCGGTCGACCGCGTAGCGGGTCAGGCCCAAAATATGTTTCCTGTTCTTATTTGGTTTTGGTGTTTATATAAATACTAATACACATTCTAGGGTTTCTTAAGGCAAGAGTTTAGGATATTTGGAGCACAGAAAAGATGTATTTTCTAAACTATTTGATTAGGGTTTATTTGGAGAGATTAAGAGCTTTGTTGGTGAGATTAGTTTGTTCCTTCGAGTGATTTGTAATATCAAGTTGTACTCTTCTTTTCTATTAGTGAAAACCCCATCCACTTCTTGCCCCGTGGACGTAGGCAATTGCTGAACCACGTTAAAATTGGTGTTTTGTTTGTGCATTGATTTTGTTTAGTTTTGGCCCTCGTTGATCGGCAATTGGTTTGGTTCCTTAACACGGTTTTCAACAACAATTGGGGTTTTTCCCAACACCACACTAGTAAAAAACTGGGCATTGGTGATGGAGTAGTGGCGATGGATTTGAAATCCGTCGCCAATATAAACATTGGCAATAGGAACAACCCCGTCGCCAATGTTTGCATTGGCGACAGATTTGATCCGTCGCTAATGTTTTCCCGTCACTAATATGTATTGGCGACTGGAAAACATTGGCGACGGATTTGGTCCGTCGCCCATACGTATTAGCGACGGATTTGATCCGTCGCCAATACTTATTGGCGACGGATTTGATCCGTCGCCAATGTTTCCCGTCGCCAATAAGTTGGCGACGGATCAAATCCGTCGCCAGTAAGTATTGGCGACGGATTTGATTCGTCGTCAATGTTTCCCATCACTAATACTTATTGCCGACGAGAAAACATTAGCGACGGATCCAATCCGTCACCAATAAGTATTGGCGACAGACCAAATTCCGTCACCAATATGTATTGGCGACGGGAACCATTAGCGACGGATTAAATCCATCGCCAATAAGTATTGGAGACGGATTTGATCTGTCGCCAATGCTAATGTGCCCATCGTAAAAAATATAACATTAGTGATTGATTATCCCATTGTTAATGAGTGATCCCCACAATCCTAACCTTAAGAATTATTTTAATATTAGTCCCTAAAATCTATAATATTTTAAAAGTAGTCCAACAAATTATATAAATTGCTAACACATCTAGGGATGTAAAGGAACCAAATAATTAACAAATAGTTCGATAATTATTCAAATAACTATTAAGTCATATTCGATTCGGTAGTTCATTTAACACATTTAAGTTTGCTAACGATTAGGATTTACTAGATGTATGTTCGATTCGTTTGTTTATTAAATATTCGTTTAAAAAAGATGAGAAAAGTGAAAATGATGAGAAAATGGTGAGAGACCTATGAAGATATCATTTTTAGTTATACGCGTTACGAACAAGTAACCATATTGATTTTGCTAATGATATACCAAAACTTATCATAGCTCTTTTCAATTAATTAGGAGTTCTATGTTAGTTTTAAATTTTATTTTTTACTCTTTATGCTAGCAGATTTGATGAGCTCTACTACTCTTTACTGTTTATGCTAGCAGATTTGATGAGCTCTACTATTCTTTATGTTAGTAGAATTTATGTTAGTTTTAAAATTTATTTTTCTTTTTTCTTTTTAAAATTTATTTTTAGTATTCGAGTTTGCTAACGATTAGAATTTGACTAGATCTATATTCGATTCATTTGTCTATCAAATATTTATTTAAAATTAATCACTAGTTATTATTTGTATTTTACATATATGATGTCGTGTTTTTTACCATTTAGTTTGACTTTATCTCCACTAATCAACAATTTACAGATATTTCTACAAAACTTTTACCTGGAGACCATGTCACTAGATTCTGGTTAGATAATTGTTCGAAATAACTATTCAGTCATTCAATTCGGTAGCTCATTTATCACTAAACAAATATTTTTTAATATTCGAGTTTGCTAACGATTAGATTTTGACCATATGTATATTCGATTCGTTTGTCTATTAAATATTCTTTTAAAATTAATCTCATGTTATATATCTTTATCACTTTTTATTAGTTTATTTCATTTTCCCCGAACTAAAAGAAAATATTTCTTAACCACTATCTTCTAATTTGTTTTTGCTTTTTAATCCTATTAATGAGTTTAAAAATATTTTTAAATTGCAAAAATAAATAAATAAAAAATAAAAAATTTATTAATCTATTGAATATTTAATTATAGATACATAAAATAATTACATATTGAATACATAGTCTAAAATTTGTTGCTCTAAATATATCCCAAATAAAACATATCTTTTTCTCAGTTCTCTTTTTTAACCCGCTTCCCCCCCCCCCAAAAAAAAAAAAAATTTCCCCCAAATTCAAAAATCCTACCCCCTCTAAAATCCCTAACTGTTTGAAACTCTTACATAGGCCAAAGGCCTATGATGTATATTTATAGATAGTCAATGTGAATAGGTTGAGTACCCAAGAGTCACCCCCACTTAATGGGGTGTTACACCATCATAATGGGGTGTGAATGGAGGGATAATGAGGGGGAGGCCAAAGGCCTCCCTCATCTCATAATCCTCCCCCTTATCCATCCATTACCTTGGGTTTAGCTTATGAACACTTCAGAGTTCGTAAAGCTAATGGGGTGGATACTTCTGGATCCAGAGTAAACTTGTTTGCCTCGTTAAAACCTTAGCTGTGGAAAACCCAGTGGGAAAAAACCATCAGCCTAAGGAAAAAGAGTACAACCCATAGGTTACTCCCCCTGAACCATACAAGCTTCAGGCTTGTAGGTCTTTCAGATGTCTCATCCCTATTCCTTTTACAAGTTTTACAAAAGTACATCTAGGCAGAGCCTTAGTGAACAAGTCAGCTAAATTATTACATGATTGGATCTGCTGTACTTTAACTTGCTCCTCCTCTTGAAGATCGTGCGTCCAGAAAAACTTGGGAGATATGTGCTTCGTCTTGTCACCCTTGATGAAGCCAGACTGAAGTTGAGCAACGCAGGCTGCATTGTCTTCAAATATAGTAGTTGGCTCAAGGTCACCAGTCTTCAGGCCGGTAGACACTAAGATGTGCTGAATGACAGAACGAAGCCAAACACATTCTTTGCTGGTTTCATGGATCGCGAGGAGTTCGGAATGGTTGGATGAGATTGCTACAGTGGTTTGCTTGACAGACCTCCAGGAGATGGCCGTACCACCGAATGTAAACACAAATCCGGTTTGTGATTTCTCGGTGTGGGGATCAGACCTGTAACCTGCATCTGAATAACCAATTAAGGTGGGAGACCCACCCTTCGGGAAATATAATCCCAGGTCTATAGACCCTTGGAGGTAGCGCAGAAGATGCTTAACTCCATTCCAGTGGCGCTTTGTGGGCGCTGCACTGTATCTGGCTAGTAGGTTAACTGAAAACGCTATATCGGGACGCGTACAGTTAGCCAGATATAATAGTGCTCCAATGGCACTGAGGTAAGGTACTTCAGGACCTAGCATTTCCTCCCCCTCTTCCAGCGGACGGAAGGGGTCGTTCTTTACATCCAATGATCGAACAACCATTGGTGTACTAAGAGGATGACATTTATCCATTCGGTAATTTTTAAGTAATTTCCGTGTATATGTGGATTGGTGTAACAGGATACCACCCTTAAGGTGTTCGATCTGTAAGCCAAGACAATACTTTGTTTTGCCTAGGTCTTTCATTTCAAAAGTATTCTTAAGGCTTTCAGATATCCCAGCGATCTCTGCAGGAGATCCAATGAGATTTAAGTCGTCGACATAGACGGCGACTATAATGAATCCTGTTCCCGATCTTTTTATAAAGATACACGGGCAGACTTTATCATTTGTGAATCCTTGCGTAGCAAGGAACTCACTTAGTTTGTTATACCACATTTTCCCCGATTGCTTAAGACCATATAATGATCTTTGAAGCCTAACAGAATAGACGTCCCGAGGTCTATCTGCTATCTCTGGTGGAATTTTATATCCTTCAGGGAGTTTCATATAGATATCTTTATCTATATTGCCATATAGATATGCAGTCACAACGTCCATGAGCTGCATTTCTAGGCCTTCCAGAGATGAGAGGCTTATTAGGAATCGGAAGGTATTCCCATCCATAACCGGAGAATATGTTTTTTCATAGTCTATTCCCGGTCTTTGGGAAAAACCTTGTGCTATAAGCCGTACTTTGTAGCGCACAACCTCGTTGTGTTCATTTCTTTTTCTGATGAAGACCCACTTATATCCCACAGGTTTTACACCTTTAGGTGTTTGGACTACTGGTCCAAAGACTTCGCGTTTCAAGAGTGAGTCCAGCTCTACTCCTATTGCCTCGTTCCACTTTGGCTAATCGTCTCTGCGTTTACATTCCGCTAGAGACCGTGGTTCGATGTCATCGTCGTATTCAGTGACGTGAACGGCAATATCGAACGCAAAGTCGTCGTCGACGACTGTGCTTTTTCTGTCCAGTACCTCCTCAGTACGTACAAAATTTAATGATGTTTCTCCTATTTGTTCCTCTTCAGGGGAATCTAGGAGGGGAGAGGAAGCTGGTCTGAGCTCAGTATCCTGTGTTGGGTTCATTTTTATTTCTCCAGGATTTTTTCTTTTACGAGGGATTTTGTCCTTCGAACCTGGTGGGCGTCCTCTTTTCAATTGAGGTACAGCCGTTTCTGCTGCCGGCGGATTGCATCCATCTTTGGGGATGTCAATCCTAGCTGGCGTGTTGACAGCAGGGACGTGTGATCTGACAATCTTCTGGTTATCAGTGAATTTATCCGGAAGTGAATTTATCCGGAAGTAAATGTACTGTATTCTAAAGATGAAGAATCTTTAGGATCTCATCTTCACATTGAATAGTACGCGGATCATAATGAGACAAAGTCTTGGTGTTCCAAGAAATGGTCTTAGAAACGTCAGGCTTCCTGGACTGTGTGCCAAGTTTAGGAAATGAATCCTCAACAAATTCACAATCATCAAGATGTGCCTTAAATGCGTCACCCGTCTGGGGTTCAAGATATCTTATTATAGAGGGCGAATCAAACCCTATATAGATACCCAAATGACGCTGTGGACCCATTTTGGTCCTTTGTGGAGGAGCAATTGGGACGTAAACTGCACAACCAAACACTCTCAAATGTGAGATATTCGGAGGTGCACCATAAGCAAGCTGCATTGGTGACAAAATATGGCCACCAGAGGGTCGTATTCTGATAAGCGATGCTGCATGCAATATGGCATGACCCCAAGCCTCAACAGGCAACTGTGATTGCATCAACAATGGACGAGCAATCCATTGCAATCTCTTAATTAGAGATTCTGCTAACCCGTTCTGGGTGTGAACATGTGCTACAGGATGTTCAACTTCGATGCCAGTTGCTAGGCAATAGTCTTGAAAGACTTGTGAAGTGAATTCTCCCGCATTATCAAGACGTAATTTCTTAGTGTGATTATCGGGGAAATGAGCCCGCAACTTAATAATTTGTGCCAATAGCTTTGAAAAAGCTAAGTTGCGGGTGGACAAAAGGCACACGTAAGACCACTTGGTTGATGCATCTATAAGTACCATAAAGTACCTAAATGGTCCACTTGCGGGGTGAATAGGCCCACAAATATCGCCATGTATTCTCTCCAAGAAGCTAGGAGACTCTAATCCCACTTTCAGAAGGGAAGGTCTCGTGATCAGTTTACCTTGAAAACAAGATAGACATGAGTAATCACTCTTCTGAAGAATCTTCAGGTTCTTCAGGTTGTGTCCACTTGATTGGCTCATGATGCGGTGCATCATTGCTGATCCTGGGTGACCCAGTCTGTTATGCCAAAGTTTAAATTTCGGCAAAGAATGGCACTTCTGGTGCACAATCATGTTAGCTTCTACTGGTTGAATATATGTATGATAGAGACCCGACGGGAGTCCCTTGAATCGTTCTAAGATAGTTTTTGAACCATCTTTTTGACGAGTTACATACAAATACTCATCCTCATTTATTTCATTGGTTTCTAAGTGATATCCGTTTAAACGAATATCCTTGAAACTTATGAGGTTTCTATTAGATTTCGGAGAGAATAATGCATCTTTTATTATTAGTCTCGTTTTATTTGGGAGCAATATCATTGCTTCACCAAATCCTTCTATTATATTAGATAGTCCTGAAATCGTAATTACAGGATCGTCATAATCATATAAGCTATTGAAATAGCTTCTTTCGCGAAGGATTGTGTGCGTCGAGGCACTGTCCACAAGGCACTCACACTTCATCTATAACATGAATGCAATATTTTAATCTAAAGAAAATAACTATCTTTATTGAAAAGTAAATTGCATTACATGGAAAGTAAAGAACTAAAGATGAAAGTACTATGAGAATTTAAATGCATATAAAGATAACATGGATCTAGTCGAGAAGATCATCCATTTCGAAGTCATCAGCAGTGAACTGAGTAGACGGCTGCTTTTCCACCAGATTTGTTTCAACAGGAGACTTCTGGCTCGCTAGATACAGATCTTGGAGGTGTCGAAAGAGTTAACCCTTTTAGTGCTACGATATTGAATACGTAGACTTCGTCTTTCTCACGGGAATAGACTACCCGGCGACGCGTGTTAGGCGTCGACTTTGGGGTTTTTTGGCTAACCCCCAGCCTTCAACGGGTTTGATTAGCCTTTACCGACTACCGTTTGAGTCGGGCTAGAATTCGAATTGTCCAAATCCGTTCCGCATGTAACGTTAAGCTAAAAGAGTTAACCCTTTTAGTGCTACGATATTGATCAGGCGTGAGGTGATATTATGAAGTGCTGAGTTGTACTCAGCTACGGACTTAAAGTCCTGAAGTCGGAGGTTTTCCCACTCATAACGTGCACGTGGGAGGATCACATCTTTCTGATGTTTGTATCGGTCCTCAAGTGCAGTCCACAATTCCTTTGGGTCCTCTACAGTCAGGTATTCGGCCTTCAGGGTCCGATCAATATGTCTCCTGATGTAGATAATGGCTTTCGCCTTATCTATATCAGAGACGATCACTGTAGTAGCAACCTCAGCATTATTTACAGCATTACCCGTACCAGTGGCCGGAGCCGGTGGAGCAGGAGTTGAAATTGTGGCTAATAAGCCCTGGGCACGTAAGTGGAACTTCAGGTCCACATGCCAACTCAAATAATTCTTGCCAGCAGCGTCTAGGACTTCGAAATCAACGCTCGCTATTTTAGCCATTTTATCTATGCATGTGAAAAACATGAATTAATAATAAGGAATTAAAAATTCATGCAATAAACATGTTGCGTGGATCAGCCCATCACCAAAAAAATAAAAAGTGTCCAAAGTCCGATTATACAGACCAAAGATAACAAAAATCATAAAATTAAAATATAATTTGGAAAACCCTTGGGGTCCCTGTATTTTGCAAAAATGCATTCGTCTTCAATGGAATACACCGGTCTTTGACTTTTTACAATTATATCCCCACTACAATTTCTCTCTCAGAAGTAAAAGAAAATGCAAGGAATTTAAATTTGGTGACAAACAGGCTGATCCAAAAACCACAACATTATTTATTTAAACATCCACGTAATTTAATAATAATATATGCAACAGGCATAACAATTTTGGACAGTAAACCCTTGCTTTCTTTGAATTTTTTAAACTTCTTGTTGTTTCTATGCGATACTGCCTACTTAATACTTTTAATATCATGTCAACATGAGCACATAAACATTTCTATTTTTTATTTTATTTTTTTTGAATAGCAATTAACTAATAGTATTAATTACTAGTTATGCCAACAAATAATGAAAGCAATTAGATTAGATGAACAACAATAAAATTGCTTAATAAACTGAAAACTTCCCGAGTGAACAGTAACCCTCGGTGAACAGTAACATTTTTTTTAATTTTTTTTAATTTTCCAGTTGTCATATATTATTCTACGGATTATAGTAATTACCTCTAGATCAAAGATCTAGGGACGATCAATACTAAAGATCCGTAGAACGCTGCCTCCTTGCGATGATCCGTCGAACGCTCCCGCTGCAACGAACCAGATCTCAATGCGCAAAAGAGGAAGGAAATATATATATATTTTTTTATGGCTCAGGGATTCAAGAACACTTCATGCTGATAACGTGTTTGAAACTCTTACATAGGCCAAAGACCTATGATGTATATTTATAGATAGTCAATATGAATAGGTTGAGTACCCAAGAGTCACCCCCACTTAATGGGGTTTTACACCATCATAATGGGGTGTGAATGAAGGGATAATGAGGGGGGCCTCCCTCATCTCATAATACTAACCCCAATTTCTCAAACCCCTCATCCGCAATTTTTCACCCAACGCCAAATATTTCATCCCAAAAAATTCTGACCGCACGCTCTCAAATCCGTCTCTACCTCCCTCATCTTCGCCTCCCCCTCATCTTCGACGGCCAACGCACCTCCGCCTCATCTTCGATGGCTCTCTCTCTCCTCCACCGCCTCCATCGATTCACCGTAACTGCTCCATCGATTCGTCGACGTCTTTGGTTCCTTACCAAACCCTTAGCGGCTCCCCAGAGCATCGTTGGACCCAGCGCGGTAGCTCCAATCTCTTTGATTCGCGGCATCATCAATGCAGGAACACTCCTCATGAAGCCGCCCATAGGCTACACCATCGAAGATTACTCGGCCTTGATGTCCGCCAACTTCGAGTCTGGTTTCCGCATCAGCCAACTAGTCCACCCTCTCCTCAAGGCGTCAGGAGCGGGTAGCATTGTTAAGATGTCTTCGGTGTCTGTCGTCAGGGCTACGCCATATTCTGCCCTCTTGTTACACATATAAAGGTATAGTTTCTTAGTAAATCCTGAGCAAAGAGTACCTGATTGTTTCAGCCACCACATATTACCTCTTGTAGGGGCAATGAACCAGCTTACGAAGAATCTGGCTTGTGAATGGGCAAAGGATAATATTCGAACCAATTGCGTTGCTCCGGATCTGACCAGAACTCCACTTATACAATCTGTACGCTCCCTTAAATTGAGAAATCTACACAACTACTTGAAAGTTTAAAAGAGTAAATTTCACACAACTCCCTGAATTCATGAACTTTTTTTCTCCTTTTGGTCTGTCAGGATTCAAACTAATTAAGGGAATAGTTCTGTGCGTCTATATGCTTTTAGTTGCATGTATATTACAATTATTTACGATTTAGTAGAATATCTTCATCCTAATCGAATTGTTTAGCCTTAAAAATATTTTCTGGGATTGGAGCAGGTGAGACCTGGAAATGTTATAGAAAGAAATGATATTCTACTTCATTCACACTTTTAAATATAATTATTGAAACATTTATCTTTTTTCCGTTGTTATTTTTTTTTTCCATAAATGATATATAATTGATAGAACTTTGATTTTGAGATTCTCGATTGTGTTAGACTTGCAATCTTGAAGTTTTATTCTTTTCTATTCAACGTGAGAGAACTATCAATTATATATCTTCTTGTTTGTAATAGATTATATCGCTCCATTGTCTCAGTTTTCGAAGATATTTTACAGGAAGCCCAATGGGTATTGAGACTATGATATCAAGAGGCAATTGGATGCTTGGCTTTCGTGTAAGTAGATTTCACTGGGGAGTCAATGCTTGTTTTATCTCTCTTATACTGTCATTCTCAGACATGATCATCCTTCTTATGCATTTCCCCATTGCTATAAGTCAATCTCTGTTTTCCAAACTTCATTTTGAGATCCTGCATAAAGTAGTATCCTGATTCTACTTATAATGAGTTAATCTAAGGCTAGAATCATGTACATCATGTTTAACCCTAGATGTAATATTCTTCTCAAAGTGCAAACATATTGTTATGATAGAATCATGTACATCATGTTTAACCCTAGATGTAATATTCTTCTCAAAGTGCAAACATATTGTTATGATAGCCAGGCGAAAAAAACTTGTATGTTTACAGTACGCTACATGCAAATCACAGGTACATGTGTAGACTTAAATTATCTAGTTACTTGAATGTTTCATTGATAGTTTTGAATTTTTTTCTTTAATCGACATTTAGGGGGAATTTTCTTTATTCTAATATTTTTTTATGCAGGTCTTAATAAATCTAAGGGGGAAGCATATTTCTTCTACTAACAAGTTTGAGATGCGGGAAAATGCACTAGAACATGCTGTATGTATGGAACGCTGTTCGATAGGCTTCAAAAAAGGAGAGGATGAAGATGAAGTTTTCTTAAACAATTTGCACTTGTGTTTTATAGTCATTAATTAGTAATGGTAATTCAGTGTGGTAGTTGTTACTTGTAATAATATTTTTAGATATTGTGATTATATGATGAATATTGTTCGATATTGTGGATTAATGGATAAGTATTCATTTGGAATGTGAATGTATATCATGGTTGATTTTATGATATATTGTTAAATATTATCATTGGATTGATGTCGATACAAGCTATATGTGTATTCTAGTACGAGATGTTACCAGTAAATTAAATTTTTTACATAAATATGTACATTGGCGACGGATTGCCCCATCACCAATACTCTATTGGCTGACGGTTTCGGCATCGCCCGCCAATGTTTAAGACTTATGGACGACGCGGGTCATATCCGTCGCCAATGTTTAAGACAATTTAGCCGACGGATTGCCTCCGCTCGCAATGTTTTAAGTCGCCAATGTCTTAAACATTGGCGACGGATTGCCCCGTCGCCAATGTTTAAAACATTAACGACGGATTGATTCCGTCGCCAATAAACCTTCGTCGCGAATCAGCATTGGCGACTGGGGACCCCGTCGCCAATACTTATTGGCGACGGATTTATTGACGACGGATCCGTCCCCGTCACCAATGTGTATTGGTGACGGATTTTGGGCATTGGTGACGGATTTCCCCGTCACCAATGCCCTGTTTTCTACTAGTGGCCAACTATTTTGTAAATTATTTGGTATGTTTTCCACGGCGCGCCCTTGTAACGTGAGTATTTTATTTATTGATCACTTCTTGTTTCTTTATTAAGAGTAGAGCTTTTAATTGCAAATGGAATATGATACTTACCAGATTCAGTATATGCTTAACAATAGAGGGATCAATGTAACAAGCAGCGTTGCAACCTCCATTGCATTTCAATGCAATATTTAATCAAAACCAGCTGCAAAACGACGGACACTTGCAAGTATAAGGTCTTCTCTTTTTCAAGGAAAAACTAGATCAACAGATTTAACAGAACTATTTGAAGAAAATGGTGAAATTATCATTATCCTCCTCGTCACTTGAGAAGAGCGAATCTAATCACGCACGCAAAACACCAAAAGATCTTTCCCGATATATATCATTTATCGTCACTTGTGTGAAATTATCATTCTCCTCTTCTTACACTTCCTACGAAATACCTTGAAAGCCTTACTTTT
The DNA here is from genome assembly GCF_001876935.1 of Asparagus officinalis. Lineage (NCBI taxonomy): Eukaryota > Viridiplantae > Streptophyta > Magnoliopsida > Asparagales > Asparagaceae > Asparagus > Asparagus officinalis. The sequence goes on along the minus strand of NC_033798.1, from coordinate 17,675,816 downwards.
AACCCTCCATCATCTTGAATTATGGGCAAACGGTGCAACTCGGAACCAAGCAATTAGTCCCCTCTGTGTACGTAAAGACCGCGATCTCTGCAAGATAAGTAGTTGACAGGTACCACGTGCAGCCCATTATCCTCACATTGTTTCCAACCGGGAAACGGCACGTGTCATGTGAAGAAAGATGGATAGTCGCCCGTGTTGTGCTCCGCGCGTGCGGGTGAGCCGTGGTTGGTTGGAAATTAAAGAGGCAGAACCGCACAGGTAATAGGTCGGAGCATGAAAGAGGGTATAGATATAATAAAGGGTTTTTTTTTTGTCTTTAGCCCCGTTTGTTTACTTAACTTTATCTTTAAACCCAACTATTATTACTTGTATCTTTAAATCTAATTCTCTTTTTGTATTTGTTTCTAAACCTAATTTTCAAAATACAATACTTTCATATATGGGCCCGGCTAAATTTTTTCATAAATTCTAATTATAGCCTTATAGCCTTTCATGTAAGCGGGCCCCTTTAAAAAAATAAAAAATAAAGAAAAATGGAGAGAGAGAGAGAGAGAGAGAGAGAGAGAGAGAGA
>NC_033798.1:17661666-17671721 GCF_001876935.1 Asparagus officinalis | reverse complement strand
TTTAAGTCGCCAATGTCTTAAACATTGGCGACGGATTGCCCCGTCGCCAATGTTTAAAACATTAACGACGGATTGATTCCGTCGCCAATAAACCTTCGTCGCGAATCAGCATTGGCGACTGGGGACCCCGTCGCCAATACTTATTGGCGACGGATTTATTGACGACGGATCCGTCCCCGTCACCAATGTGTATTGGTGACGGATTTTGGGCATTGGTGACGGATTTCCCCGTCACCAATGCCCTGTTTTCTACTAGTGGCCAACTATTTTGTAAATTATTTGGTATGTTTTCCACGGCGCGCCCTTGTAACGTGAGTATTTTATTTATTGATCACTTCTTGTTTCTTTATTAAGAGTAGAGCTTTTAATTGCAAATGGAATATGATACTTACCAGATTCAGTATATGCTTAACAATAGAGGGATCAATGTAACAAGCAGCGTTGCAACCTCCATTGCATTTCAATGCAATATTTAATCAAAACCAGCTGCAAAACGACGGACACTTGCAAGTATAAGGTCTTCTCTTTTTCAAGGAAAAACTAGATCAACAGATTTAACAGAACTATTTGAAGAAAATGGTGAAATTATCATTATCCTCCTCGTCACTTGAGAAGAGCGAATCTAATCACGCACGCAAAACACCAAAAGATCTTTCCCGATATATATCATTTATCGTCACTTGTGTGAAATTATCATTCTCCTCTTCTTACACTTCCTACGAAATACCTTGAAAGCCTTACTTTTAACCCTCCATCATCTTGAATTATGGGCAAACGGTGCAACTCGGAACCAAGCAATTAGTCCCCTCTGTGTACGTAAAGACCGCGATCTCTGCAAGATAAGTAGTTGACAGGTACCACGTGCAGCCCATTATCCTCACATTGTTTCCAACCGGGAAACGGCACGTGTCATGTGAAGAAAGATGGATAGTCGCCCGTGTTGTGCTCCGCGCGTGCGGGTGAGCCGTGGTTGGTTGGAAATTAAAGAGGCAGAACCGCACAGGTAATAGGTCGGAGCATGAAAGAGGGTATAGATATAATAAAGGGTTTTTTTTTTGTCTTTAGCCCCGTTTGTTTACTTAACTTTATCTTTAAACCCAACTATTATTACTTGTATCTTTAAATCTAATTCTCTTTTTGTATTTGTTTCTAAACCTAATTTTCAAAATACAATACTTTCATATATGGGCCCGGCTAAATTTTTTCATAAATTCTAATTATAGCCTTATAGCCTTTCATGTAAGCGGGCCCCTTTAAAAAAATAAAAAATAAAGAAAAATGGAGAGAGAGAGAGAGAGAGAGAGAGAGAGAGAGAGAGAGAGAGAGAGAAAAAAAAAGAAAAATGGAGAGAGAGAGAGAGAGAGAGAGAGAGAGAGAGAGAGAGAGAGAGAGTAACGTGAGGTTTCCCCTCTCCCCCTCTCTCCCCCCACTCTCTCTTATAAACCCATCAATTTCCAAACCCTAGCTCGAGAAACCTCTACAATCAAATTGAACATAGACAAACACAATAAACCAAAAAAAGATCAATAAAATGAGTATATGAGGATTTCCGGCGAATGAGAGAGCGATTCTGAGTGGTTAATTACAAAGCCTCATTTAACTAACATTTTATCAAAAATAACAAATTTTAATAATTTTTATGAATTCATGCTATATTTACAGTATAACGTGCTATACTTACAGGATAACGTGCTATCTTGCAGAGTTTATGCTATACTTACAAGATAACGTGTCATACTTATAGGATAACGTGCTATACTTACAGGATAACATGCTATATTTACAAGTAATGTATTTCATGCTATACTTACAGGTTATCATTCTATACTAAAATCAAATTTAACTAAAATTTCATCAATTATAACAAAATTAACTAATTTTTTATGAATTCATGAATAATAATGAGAAAATTAGTGTGAAATAATAATATGAAATAATAATGTGAAATTAATAGGTGGTTAATTACAAAACCTCATTTAACTAACATTTTATCAAAAGTAACAAATTTTAATAATTTTTATGAATTCATGCTATACTTACAGTATAACGTGCTATATTTATAGAGTTTCATGCTATACTTACAAGATAACATGCTATACTTATAAGATAATGCACTATACTTACAGGATAATGTGCTATACTTACATGTTTCATGCTATAACCTGAAATGTAGCTTACAAACCTTTGAGCTTTCAGTTTACAAGACAAAAATACGAGCTTTGGAATTAAAATATTTCAACCATCATCAACCAACACATAATAGCATTCTATACAGTTACCCTATGGAGAACATAACATTCATAATTGTTATGGTGTTCGCTCACCCAAGATACAATATTTATAAAATGATACGATAAGAGTCCTAGTCAACTCTCAAGAGTTCTAGGCATTTCGACTCCTAAGTCGAATATCAAGACCTTGGCTCTTTATCAAGATAAGCCCAAGGCACAACGACTCCTCAGTCGAGCATCAATCCCTCGGCTCTTTACCAAGGTAAGCTCAAGACACCACATATGGTCGAATCCTCCAGTACAACTCGACCATCATGGCTAGATTACAAGACCTTGGTACCTTACCAAAGTATAAACCCAAGGTACAATTAAAGAGGTCTCGGCCCCATTGACTCATCAAGCCGACACCCTGGTGTCGACATAAGAGGCGATACCAACCGATACGATAAATCCAGACATGCCAGACAAGTCGAAATCTTTATATCGACTTAAAAGGCGGTTACTAAGCTGAGATAAGACGAGGTTTAATGCCAGTCGGACATGCCGATACTCCTAAGTCGACACGAAAGGGGTGCCAGTCGACCCTTTTTATTAAGGACGACCCTATTTAAGGCTCTCGACCACTCACTGGGCATTTACCAGAAACAACTTAAGGGATGTTCCCTGCTGTCGACTAAGTTGAGGACTCGACCCTGGTCTCAAGCCTCTTCCCCTGAGAAAATATCGACATCTCAGTCCACCTCGAACAAGTATTATCCAGATATTGGCCTGACAAAGTCTCCATGACTTGTTAGCTCAATCACTTCCCGAAAAATACGGAGATACATTCTCCCATAATGAAGTGACTTCCCCTTCAGTCGCCAGTCGACACCTGTAAAGCAATGGACGACTCAGCATGCCCGCATGCCTTCTGCCATGCTCATAAGTCACTTTCCGGATATCGTGGAGACGCCATCTCCCATGCTGAAATGACTTTCCCTCTAGTCGCCAGCCAACACTTGTAAAGAGAGGGATGACTCATCTTCCAGCTCACGCTTTGCCACCGTCATTCTGCATGGTCAAAATGACCAATCTACCATGGACATCCATGATATACATGGATGTTATTCACCATAAAAAAAGGGAGGGACAACCCATGAAAGCAAAGTAAGTAAAAAAGAAGCCAAAAAAGGCAAGAAACAAATAACATTCTAACTCTTCTAGTCCATCCAGTCCGAGAGATAATAATCTCTAATGCACATAGCATAAGAACACATAGCTCTAAACTCCACTCAAGCTCATGTTTATCAACTGATTTAATCATTGGAGGAACTACGAGGGAACCGATCCCCGCCCTCTCACGAGTTATTTCTATCTGTACAGCATGGACAATCAGACCCTCGTTCAAGAACTAAGCGTAAAGATGGAGAAGGGAACGAGCCCTCCATCATCATTCACAACCCCGTAACAATCCTCTTCTGGATTAATTGGCTATTTGATATCGAGCATCAATAGTTTAGCGCCCACCGTGGGGCCTCTTTTCCTTTTTTAAGAAAAAAATACCAGGCTCCAATATAGGATCTGAGCAGCCTCAACCTCGAAGACAGTTGCCTAATTATGTTACCCAAGATCAATTAGAACGAGGGATGAACCAGCTTACCCTATCACTTAAAGAGTAGTTTGTCTTCTTGACCAACGATGTTCTATGGCGAATCCCAGCATCACCACAAGTCACTGTACCACATCCACCCTCTGGAGACTGACGATCAGAAGAACCTCCTTCCTAGCAACGGAATGTCCCACCGCGAACTCCTCATAACCCCTCTAGATATGCGGAGAGCCGCACCAGGCTATTGGACGCCGTATCTCAATAGGAGCGGCACCGCCATCCTCATTCAAAAACCCATGGTGAAAGTTCCAGTCCCAGTCATTCAGAAGGACGTGCCAAAGGAATAGGCTCCAAGAAGTCCCATCATCGTGCCATAAATATTATGGGACATATCTGTTCCATGAATATATAACTTGATGAGTCAGTATCTCGACCAGCCCAACAAGCCGACACCCCAATGTTAGTGCGAGAAGCGGTGACAGTCGACACGAGAGATCCTGACCTCCCAGACGAGTCTAATTCTTTATGTCGACTCGAAAGACGATTATTAGCTGAGACGAGACAACATTCTCACCAGTCGAACATGCCGACACTCCTGAGTCGATGCGAAATGTGGTGTTGGTTGACACGAAAGTCAGCAACTCGAAGATATGACTCTATGAGCCTTGCTTCTCGAGGAAGCTAAAGGATTGCCCTTATCTCATATCTGTCAGCATAGGTGTCTCTTCTCAATATTGTTTAATCTTTAATGATTATCATTAAGTATCACTCCTCAACTGTCTTGAAGACTTGTCGGTTGCTGGCTCCCAATGCTGTTGAAGTGATCTCCCGCTACTCACAAACCAACATGTGTGGAGCGAATGATGACTTATTTTCCAACTCACTCCTCATCACCGCCTCACTACCGTCTTACTGTATACTCATGGAGTGACCAAACTACCCTCGGCATCTCCCATAAATAGAGAGGCTATTCGTGATAGCAAAATGTTCGCAATCTAATATTCTTAAGAGCACACACTACACAAAAAGAAGAACACCTAGTTCTGTTACTCCACTCAAACCCAAGTTCATCAACTGACTTGATAGTCAGAGGTACCATGGGGAAATTTATCCCCGTCCTCTTTGTGTGACACTTAACATCAACAAAGAAGAAAGTGACCCCTTGTAAACTGATATTTAACATCAACAAAGAACGGGGATATTTATTCCCAGTTCTGTAGTTCAGATGATTATGTCGACTCTCTGATTTTATTTAGCTGTGTGATATTTAACATCAACAATAATAACAACAATCATCAACCAGCTCATAACACAAACTGAGAATAACTTTCATTATCTACTTTCAGTGTAACAAACTGAGAACAATATTTTCAGTATAACAAACTGAGAATAATATTTTACTAATCAATTTCCAAACATATATTTATACACACAAAAAATTACATATCAAATTTGGCATCTAGCATCCGGGGATTATAGCTTGAGGATCACATTGATATCCTAAAATTAAAATTTAAGTGGATCAAAAGAATAATAGACTGAATATACAAGTTCAATGATCATTACACTGATGGAAAATATACCTTCAGCAACACTGCCTTTCCATTTTGGGAGTTTTTCGAATAGGCCGTTAGCATCCTTCTTACCACTCTGAAATGTTATTTCATCTTCTCAGTTAGTTCCCAAACAAAACCGAAGGCCTTAAGCCTACATTTCAAGCAGCAGTGATAGCGAGATTTCAGAAAAATGAGCAGAATCAAGGTTAAGCTTTCATTTACTTCATACTCAAAATTCAACTAGAGGCCTAATAGCATTCAGAAAGAAGTAAGGAACGGGAAAAAAGTGAAAAAAATGACATTTTTACTCCTAGGGTGTTACTTCATTCCATCCTTAATTAGCGCCTGTAACATTTGCATCACGAATAAAAATCATCCAACCATAGAAAGAAACCAAAAGCAAGAAAAGGGTGGGGCAGAAGATCTTACTACAAGTAACTTGGGGGATCTTACAAGTAGCGGGAAGGCGCTGGATGATGTCAATGGTGCTGCAGAGGCAGTCGTGATCGACATCTTAAAGGGCGAAGTAGCACCCGAAGCTCGGAGGACCGGTGGATGCTCCAGGCACCACGAATGGCGCGCACACGGAGAGGCTGCAACAGCAAAGGGAGATGGGCTCCGAACGACGGAGTCGGGCGACGACAATAGCGAAGGGAGACGGGCGACGAAGCGATGATGACAGGTGACAGGAGATGGCGGAAGGCGACCGGAGATGGTGACAGGCGACGACAATGGCAGCAAGCGATGGCAATGGCGACGGTGTTGAGAAGGGGGATTTTTGTTTTTCAATTAGGGCTGAAATTGAAAAAGTGACAAATGAGGAGAGAGAATTGGGTTTATATGGGGCGAATGAAAGGGGTATTTTGGGAACTTTATCCTGTTTTGTATAAATACAAGTGATTTAAGTATTATATTTTGGAGATAGAGTTTAAAAATAATACAAAAAGAGAATTGAGCTTAAAGATACAAGTAATAATGCTTGGGTTTAAAGATAAAGTTAAGTAAACAAATTGGCCTAGCTAAAAACTAAAACCCCTATAAGAAAACCCCCTTTAATTACTTTTGATGGCTATCATATAAGCCCCTTAAATTCTTGTTTCAGTTGACAAAACTCTCGTCAAAATAATTCTACACTTCCGACAACCATCATCCTCATAGAGTTTGAATTTAGCTTGCATAGCCTCCAATGTAACAACAATTCCTCTGTTAAAATCAACTTATCGGTTCTCATCAATAGAACGATAAGTCCTCTGAATCATTCAAATCATAATCAATTTATTAACTCTCCTTAGCAAAGTAATAAATGACTAACCTATCAACCCTCTTCAGCAGAGTGATAAGTTTTCAGAACTTGTTCAAATCATAAGTATCATAAGTTATCGCTCTGGTGATAAACCACTTGGCAGTTTTCCTAGCGAGATGCTAAGTCCCCCAAAATCTTGTTCAACATTTTTCTTGTCATGTTAATATCACACCTCTGACAAATCCACTTGTTAACTCTCCTCAATAGAGCGATAAGTCCTCAAAATTGCTCCGATCGTAATATTTTTCCTATCACGTAAATATCATACCTCTGACAAATCCACTTGTCGACTCTCCTCAATAGAGCGATAAGTCCTTAAAATTGCCCTGATCGTAACATTTTTCCTGTCACATTAATATCACACCTCTGACAAATCCACTTGTCGACTCTCCTTAATAGAGCGATAAGTCCTCAAAATTGCTCTGATCGTAACATTTTTCCTATCACATTAATATCACACCTCGGATAAATTCATAATATTTTTCCGATCACGTTAATATCACACCTCGGACAAATTCACTTATCGACTCTCCCTAATAGAGTGATAAGTCCTCAAAATTGCCTCGATCGTAATATTTTTCCTATTATGTTAATATCATATCTCTAATAGTTTAACCCACCCTCCCCATTTAAACCTTTTATTCTTATACATAAGAATAACAAATATTCTTATAAAATTCCCAGCGGGTCAAAACCCTTTCCAGAATTATCTCTAGTGGTAACAAGGATATTTTTTGAACTTTACTTCATGTGAATATTCATACCAAGTTAATACCATACCAATTCTTTACAATCAGCCAGACGATCGACATCCTTGCCAGACTCACCAGACTCGCCAGGGTACTCGACGGATGCTATGTCACGTACAAGGATAGGCCTTCCCACTTCCCACGACGTGAAGGGAAGGAGCACGGTACTCCGAGCCTATCAAGTAGCCGCTCACAGTACGAGCGACCAGTCAAATCCATGTAATCGCTAAGTCTGCCTGCGTGCTCACGATTGAAGCTCACCTCGCCTGCACGAGTCAAGAGTTGAATCCGTCCGTGATCAACAAGCTCGCCGAGCTAGCCGGAGTACCTGGCAGTCACGATAGCACGTATGAGGATGGGCCTTCCCACTTCCCACGACGTGAAGGGAAGGGGCACAGTACTCCGAGCCCATCAAATAGCCGCTCACGGTACTAGTAGCTAGTGAAATCTTCCCTGTCGTTGAATACCGCCTGTATACTTAACTCGCCTGCACGAGTTAAGTTCGATCAAGCTACCAAAGTTTGCCTGAATGACCAAGCAAGTCACCAAGCAATCAACAAAGTTGTCAGACTCGCTTGACTACTAGGCAGTCACAGCATCACGTACAGGGATGGGCCTTCCCACTTCCCACGACGTGAAGGGAATGAGCATAGGTACTCCAAGAGCATCAAGTGTTCGTCCATAGTACAAGTGATGGGTTAAACCCATTGTGTTGCTAGACTAGCCTGCATGCTCGGCTCACCTGCACGAGTTGAGTTCGCGGGACTCGCCTGCATACCCGACTCGCCTACATGAGTCAAGCCCAGTGGTTGTCAAGCTCACCAAGCTCACCAGGACCTCTGGCAGCCGCAATGTCATGTACAGGGATGGGCCTTCCCAGTCCCACGATGGGAAAGAGAGAGGGTACAGTGCTTCGAGCCCCTCAAACGGTCGCTCACAGTACAAGTGAGAAGTATAGTATCTCCCAACAATACAGGGTCATATCCCATGATTCAAGGAGTGACCACGCCGTCTCTCCTCTATTTAAGAACCTCTCCTGGCTACAGAAAAGGGGTTCGGTTGGCTCATGGTTAATTGATTTAATTCAATCAGTTAGCTGAACCACAGCTCCCAACACTCAACGGAATTGACGATAAGCTCTTTGCATGACCTTTGCACTGTAGCATCCTCTCCTAACTTCAGGCCCTGATCGCCATCGAACTCAAAAACTCGAACTCGACTAGCACTAGCTCCTACTGTGTACTGAAGCTCATCAGCAACCTCGGTCGAATCGTCCAAGGGAAGCATACTCGGTGCGAGAACCGAGCGAGGTGTCCTATCACTACCAAAGTCTCCACGTTAAACAAGGAGGGCATTCCCTCCGCTTCTATTATAATTTCGATCCACTAGTTTGTAATAAGCTATTCTTATCAATATAAATAAAATCCCTGTTTCGGGAGATCAAAATTTACACCTACAGAAGATGATGACCACAGTGGGAGAAGCTGTTTCCTCAACATAAATGGTGGTAGCTAAATTCGACGAGGTTCCTGTTGGGACAACAGTGGAGTCCCTAGAAATTGAGTTCGACCAGGCCAAGTACGAAGAGTACCTGTCCTCCTCCTCCTCTGGTGGCGATGCATCCCGCAAACATCACCGAGTCGTGCGTAGAGGCCGACCTCAAACGATCAAAGCCCCCACGCTCGAGGACCCCATCCGAGGCATGGCAGGGGGTCAAACTTCCCTAAAATCGAGCATGGCCAAGCCGAAGGCTTGGAACACTGGGTGAAATATCACCAAATGGGTCGCCAAACGACCCTCGCATACCTCTGCCCAAGAGTAAACGAAGGTTCGCTTTGGCACGGACCAAGCCGACATGATCCGCCCATACACTCCTCTCTCAAGAAGGGCCCAGCAGTGGCAACGACAGCTCCTCGCTCGGCGGAAGGCTCAAACCTTCGCCTCATATGATGGCTTGAACTATTATTCGGGTCTGAAAGACGCGAGACGGAGACTCAACCCTTCCAAGGCTGAAGAGATCACCAAACTAGATGAACTCTCACGCTCAGGCGGAATTCACCCTGACCGCAACATCTCCCATTCTGCCAAAGCCAATGCTCCAGGCGGGCTCGCCAAAATAGGCAGATTTCCCTGAAGCAAATAGACCGCCCAACTCAGGCGGGTCTGCTCAAACAGACGGACCGCCGACATCAAGCGAGCCACGTCAAGTCCGTTCGACAGACAGAAGTCGTGGCCAAACAAGCCTTCACAATAAAGGCAAAGCAGTAGGCGAGACATCTTAAGTTCACACACATGAGCAAGTAGCCGAAGTCCGCCAACCAGCGCAAACTCGTCCAAGTGCGACGACTCACCTGTCAAGGGGAATCCACCCAACTCCAACACTTAACCACCCCTCCCAGGGTGCGCAAGAGGGTTCATCTAAACCCTAATTGTGCGGTCACCTAGCTGAGCCATCTGGCCTTGGGGGCTGTCACCAACCACCCACAGAAGATCTCCGAGGGTACCTAACTTGCAAACGCACCATGCAAGAGGTGAGTCCACAATGTCACTGAGAGAGACTCATTCAGGCAGTGCTCACTGACTGCCAATGTGTGGGAGCGGTGAGGCCCTTGGTATTCAAAAGGCTCA
>NC_033798.1:17648384-17661133 GCF_001876935.1 Asparagus officinalis | reverse complement strand
CGCCGCCGATGATTTAGAGCTCCCGTCTGCTACAATCAACATGACGGACAAGGGTAAGGCCGTGCTTTCTGGTTCTCCAGATTCGGACTCTATCCTGGGGCTTAATTATCCGCTTGTTCAACATGAACAAGGTGGTATATTCCAGTGTACCCGTAGTCACACGGGGGTGAGCATTGGGTTTGATTACTCAACCTTAGCACCTCCCTCCGGTGGTGAAGACGAGGTTTGCTCAGCGGCAGCCACGTCCCAAACCTCGCACTCGAGGCAGGACGCATTGCCAAGGGTACACATGGCTGACACCACGAATGATCAGATGGTTGCCAAGAAGTTCGAAGAGCAACAAGCAACCATCGACTCTTTAAGGCGATGTTAGAACAACTTCTGAACAAGAAGAAGAAGAAGAGAACCCCGCACACCTTACAACGGCCGATGGGGAGTAAAGAGTGGGGGCCTCCTCCCCACCCAGCGAATAAAATGGAAGATAATGTCGGTCCACATTCTGATTACTCCTCCAAGACATCGCTAGGAACGTCGCATACTGGGGGTAGTGCCCGCGACAGGAGGTTTGATGAGTTCCAAAGCCAGCTCAATGCTTTGAAACTCCAGCAGAACATGAACAAGTTTGGGGTAGTCCGACCCTATCCTGTCGAGTGGGATACAGTCCCATACCCACCGAAGTTCAAGCCGATTAGCTTGGTACAGTTCAATGGTAAGGGCTCACCCTCACAGTACATCTACTACTTTATGGTGCAGACCGGGTTCCTCACGGGGAACGACGCTATTCTCACCCGATTGTTCATAGGCACCTTCAATGGGGTAGCATTTGAATGGTTTTGTAAGTTGGAACCCGACTCTATCACATCGTGGGCTGATGCGGAAAGGCTCTTCTTGGCTCGCTTCTTCGACGATGACACCGAGGTGTCGATGGCCACCCTCCTCGCCGAAAAACAGAAGAAGTCGGTGTTGGTCAACGACTTCGTAAAGAGGTTCAGGAGCCGATCGGTCCACTGTTAGGACCAAGTTTCCGAGTCCACACTGATCGAAATGTGCTGCAACAATCTCTTGATCCATATTCTGTCCAAGGTCGGTGCGGAAGAAACTCGGACCTGGAAGGAACTTGTTCGCCAGGGAGAGCAGGTGGAAAATATGATCAAGAGACTGGAGGCCGAAGAACCTCACCCCAAGAAAGGAGCCACGGAGCTGACTGCGCCTAAGAATCCTCCTCGAACAAGAGGAAAGGAGATCATAGCCGTCGATTCCGCCCCAGCACCCAAAACGGCTCAAAGGTTGAAGCCCAGGCAGTTCGAACAACGCCCTCTAAGGCAATACGATTTTAGGGAGGACCAAGTGGTGGCAACATTCGACACTCTCTTCAAGAGTAATCAAATCAAACTACCGAAAGTCACAAAGCCTGAGGAGGCGAACAAGACTAGTGACCCGAGTTACTGTGCGTACCATAGGTTCCTTGGTCATCACACCTCTAAGTGTTACATCCTCAAGGACAAGATTCAGGCCCTCTACGACATAGGGGTCCTAAAAAAGAAGAAGGTACAAAAGTAGGTAACCACGAATATGATCACCTTGAGTTTTGGGACAAATCTCCTAGAGGTTCAGGCTCTGGCAGGAGTAATTCCTATCCCCAAGGCAGTCCTGAAAATCACTAACGATGACCCTCACAATCAACGAGGGAAAGGTTTAGTATCCCAAACCTTGCCATCAGGTTAGCTGATGTGGGTCCATCCGGACCTCCTCAGCGATGAGTAGTGGCCTTCAAAGCCCTCGAGGAAGACCAAAGGTAGACCTTGCAATGTCATTTCTGTTATTCCGGATGGAGACTAGACTGTAGTATCTGCCCTCACCGACTCTGATAAGGAAACTGCCGCCCTCGCTACTAGAGTAGGAAAGGAATTCACCAAAGAATACCCCACAAGGATAGAGAACCCGGTAGGACCTCCCACGAGGCCAGCTATAGCAGCCCCTCCGAATCCCGATAGGTCGACCTCGAGCAATCAGCCTTTCTGATTCAACGTGCTCGCGTAGCTGAAGAGCATCCCCGTCCGAATTACCATGTATAACCTCCTACGGTTATCCGGACCAACCCAAGAAGCCCTTTAAGAAGCATTGGCTGACTCGGAAGTCTTCGCCACCCATTTCTTGAGGGAAGAAGGTGCGGAAGGGAAATGTGCAATGTGCTGCCAGACCACCGAAAGGCAGGTCCCTTACATCACATTCACTCCTGAGGACATACTCATCAAAAGCACCTCTCATGATCGACCGTTGTACTTCACGGGGTACGTCGGTTCCTCAAAGGTGGATCAAATTCAAGTTGACCCATGATCCGCACTAAGCATCGTACCCCTGAAGCTGATCAAACACCAAGGGATACCCCTGAAACGTCTATCCACGACTACCACGACTATCTTTGGCTTTAATGCCACTAGAACTAGGCCACTTGGCAAGATCCGTCTGAAGTGCCGAATAGGCGACATGAAGACAGAGGTGACCTGTCACATCATCGACGACGAGCCATCCTACAACATGCTCTTGGGACGTCCGTAGATCCACAACAACCGGATAGTCCCATCCACATTACACCAATGCTTAAAGTATGTGGATGATTACGAGCGGGTGAAAACAGTAGTTGCTGACAAATAACCCTTCAAGGGCGTCGAGAACTACTTCACAGATTCTCTGCTGTACTAAGATCCTGACGAGCCGTCGATCGAGGAGCTCGAGAGCGGCAACGAGGTGAATAGCAAGCCCGAGTATGGCAATGGCCTTGTCCTGAACGATTTTGAATCAATTGTAATCGGCTATGAAAGCCATAATGTAACCGACGCTGTTCAGGAGGAGGAGATTATCTTGAATGAGAAGTCCGACTTTGCTTACTTATCGTCTCACCCGAGATTTGAAGGTGACAAGCCCAGTAATTCAGTTGCAAGGCTATACAGTGACCCTTCCTTGCACTTCCCAGTCTACTCGTCATATGTCGCAAAGGGACGAACCATTGAGTCTTCACGGGTGGTATTTGTGGTACCAACTCGAGATAAGTATCGGAAAGATATCATCTTTGGACGAATCGATCACCCCTTACGCACATTGTGGGACGAGTCTGAAGAAGAGGAATCCACGCCCTAATTTTCATAATACAGTCAAATTGCGAAACACATGATGAAGGACATAGGTTACGACTTCGCTCGTTAAGAAGGCCTAAACTACCACCGAGGGTGGAAGACGGTCATCCGACCCACCTATGTGCCTAAAGGCAAGCCCTCAAATTACTTCGCCAAGACTCGGAGAGGTTTGGGCTACATTTCTTCCTCATCAGAGCTGTTATGCAATGTCGGCGAGGACTCTGACGATACCTGCTCAGAGGATCGATCGTTGACATCCTCAGCGTAGGACTCAGAGGTCAACGTAGGAGACATGTTCAACAAACTCACAGTCAACATGGCTACGACCGATCCTACAGAAATGACAAAGGATGGACATGTCCCGCTTTATTAGGAAACATCCTATGCATCTTGGGAAGAAAGAAGCGACGATCCCCTATTTGCCTCAACCACTTGTAATGTCCACCATGTATGATTTCTTTATGGATGACAACATGGTCCCCAAATAGAAATGATGTCTTGGTGAGTTTCTTACGAGATTCAGTTTTAAACTTGGCATCTGTAACTAAAATTCTGAGTACAGCCGAGCCAGCTTGGGTGATTAGAGTGGCACGTTCTTTGTCAGTATCTTAAAAAATTAGGATTTCTTGACGTAGATTAAACTGCATGTTCAAATCCACGCCGCCCTCACACCCAAAGTGATGATGAAAAGTGAGAGGTTCGTGGGTGTAAGGCACTGCAAAAGAGAAAGGCACTTAATCAATTAGCATGAAAAAAAAACAAATCAAAAGAGACTTAATTTAATTACAGAGGTTGAACTCCTTGAGAAAGAGGTCATATGCAGAGCTCAGACTCTATGTCAAAATTTTTAACACAGAGTCCAAACCCTACATTAAAATAGTAAAAGGCAGAGGTCTAACCCCGCGTTAAAAATTCAAACGCATGGTCCAAACCCTACGTTAAAATAGTAAAACGCAGAGGTCTAACCCCGCGTTAAGCACTCAAACGCACGGTTCAGACTCTGCGTTAAATATTCTTTTTAACGCAGAAGTCAAATTTTGCATTAAGCATTCGAACGTACAGTTTAGGAACTGCGTTAAATATTCTTTTTAACGCAGAGGTTAGATCCTGCGTTAAACATTCAAACACAGAGTCTAAGCCCTGCGTTACAAAATTCGAGCACAGAGGTCGGACCCCAACACTTCAAATTCTAAACACAGATGCCCAACTCTATATTACAACAACAGAACGAGTTTTCTCATTGATCAGAACTTGTCAAAGCAAGTTTTACTACCATGAAAGTTGGCACTCACCACCGATGAGAGGAATTGGCAGCGGCGGCACATCGGCCTGAGCTGCAGCACCGTTGACGATCGAAGCTGGCAGCAAACTCTGAGCAACAGCGATGGTGGGCTTGGATTGGGAGATGGTCTTCTTCCTGGGCACCATTAAGGGAGATGATCGGAGAAGATGAACAGGATTCTTCAGAGTTTTAGAACGAAGAATTTTCGTTAAGCCTTTCAGAGAAGAACAGACGGAAGAGTCAAATGACTCTTGATTTGACCCCAGCGGTCTATTTATAAATAACTATGACCTGTCAAATCAGGACGAGATTCTAGGCTAGAATTCTGCCAAACACGATCTTTGCGTCAACAATTGTTGAACTTCTGAACGCAGAGTTCACCTCTGCATTTCAATTCTCAAACACAGAGTCCACTCATGCGTTTTAAACACCACAAAATTAACCTCTCTACGACTAGGGCTACGACATAGCTTCAAATAAATAAAAAGAGACTAATGTTGGTCATCAAGGTGACCAAAGTTAAGAAGAAACTGGTTGATGACAAACAACTTTGTAGCCTTTCGGATGAGTGTAGATAGGTTATAGTTAGTGATGATTAAAATCATCGAGTTCGATCCATCAAGCAACTCATTCTTCTGAAAGGCTTAACATTCCCACCAAGATGAACAAAACCAAAAGGTACTCAACCTCACTAAAGAAGACCTCGTTAACAAGTTTGCAGTCGGTGTTTCCATGATAATGTCACTATCATCGGACTTTTTATTACTTAAAGCTCGCAGCCTCACGTCGAGTATTCATCAACGCCTACAAGAATTTTCTGGACAAAGAATATGCATCATCACAGATTGAGTAGAGTATCTTAAGGATCCAGACAAAATCCAAAGAATATACCTCATCGCAGATTGAGTGGAGTATCTGAAGGATCCAGACAAAATCTGAAGAATATACCTCATCGTAGATTGAGTGGAATATCTCAAGGACCCATACAGAATCTGAAGAATACACCTCATCATAGATTGAGTGGAGTATCTTAATGATCCAGAAAAAATCCGAAGAATACACCTTATCGTAGATTGAGTGGAGTATCTCAAGGATCCAGATAAAAACTGAAGAATACACCTCATCGCAGATTGATGGGAGTATCTTAAGGATCCCGACATAATTCAAAGAATACACCTTTTCACAAGTTAAGTGGAGTATCTTAAGGATCCAGACGAGTTCATTATCATCTTCGTCCTTGTTTGATTCAATAACAATGGGCTTTAGCTTGTTTGACTAAGTTCATTGTCATCAAGACACAAAAGTTACCTTGTTTGGTTTAAGAAAGCTGAATCACTACGTTCCAATAACCAAGTCCAAGATGTCTTCGAATCAAGCGGAGTGAACGATCAATCAACAAAATTTCGAGATCCAAAATATTCCTAAAATTCGTCTCATTCAACCGCGAACTTTTAAAAACTCTAGAGGGGATTCTGTAGGCTGTCTAAAAATCAAAATAGATAGTTGATCACTGTCAAACCTCAACCAACAGTTTTGACTTAGAAGATTACAATCTGATGACTTTCATGTCAACAAATAAAAGCTGCAAATGAGGGACTTTTCACATAGATAGAGAGGAGCTACAATTTAATGACCCTTCTGACGATTGACGAAAACTCTATTTAGTGGCGCTTACCATCAACTCTAAGAGTTACAATCTGATGACTTTCACACCTCAAAACAGCTAAAGCAAAAATTACTGAACAATGGTCTTTGTAATGATTTACAGAAGAGGTTATAAGTCATTAGCCCATTCTAAACGCAGAATCCATCTTTGCGTTTTAGTCTTCGAAACGTAGGCAATCCCTGCGTTTTTTACCTTCAGTAAATGGAATGCAAGTGGCCTGTGCGTTTCAATTGTCAGCAGATACCCAACCCTACGTCCCAAATCAAAGCGCAGAGTTAGGACTCAGAACACAAGCGGCCCCTGCATTTTCAATTCTCAGTAAGCACCCAACTTTGCGTCTTGAGTCTAAGACGTAGAGTTAAGGCCTGTAACACCGATTTAAGCGTTTGACTTGTTCAAAAAACACAAGCTGAACAGCCTCAGAACCGTTTATCCCACGTTTTGAGGGATTCTCGTCCCATGTTGGAGCAGATTTAGGGGTTGGTTACACCCCTTATCCCCCTATAAATAACCACATTACTCAACCGAGTAAAGGGGTTGAGTAAAGGGGTTGGATTTTTCGAGATCAGATCATCTAGGAGATCGGCCAGAGAGAAGTTCATAGCAACAAGAAGATCTTGGAGTATCCACCAGCAGCAAAGGATCAAGATACTTGGTTTATTAACCGATTATTCGGTTCAAACAACTCTTTTTTTTTCACAGAGTTTAACACTCGTCTTGAGTTATCAAACTCATTTAAGAGTTCTTAATCAAACTTACCACGCAAGTTAGTTGTTCTAGCGAATTGAGAGTGCGGATCGTCAACGAAGAGCAAATTCGACGCGAGCATTCGAATGAGGCATTCCATCGCCACCGTGAAGAACCTAGAATTAAACAAATGGAAGAATTCAGATCAATTCTCTTCTCTTTTGTAATCAAAAATCCAAATTGTAATTGAGATTGAAAGAATACAAATCAAATATATTTATTTTAATTTTTATTTTTTACTACAAATTTTCCACCAAACATAGATCAAATTTTAACCTTTAATCCTTCTTGATCTACCCCCCATCCTTATCTAGTTTTGAACTAGTTTTATAAAAACACTAGGGAGCAAGGCTCTTTAGTATTCTTCGCATTTATTGAGCACGGAAGTAATGTTTAATATTTGACATAAATATGAGTTATTATCCCACTTTGATGTTAAATTCCTGTCCTTGACAAGGAAAAAAAGTTTTTTCTTTGACTATTTAGGCAAGAATAAGTTCAATATTATCCTTTCTTATTTGAAAGTGAAAATAAGTATAAACTTGTCATACATACCTTTCTTTTTAATGAGAAAGGAACTTATAATTACCTATTCTTCTGGTAATGTTCTCCCCAATGACATCAGACACCATGGTCCAAAACATAAATATTTTAGAAACTTAATGGTTATTAAGATAGTTAAAACGTTTTATAGTTTCATAAGAAATCAAAATAATTTCCGTCATAATCTTTGTGCTCTACAAGATGAACACATAAAGGTTACAAAGTCTAAGGATTTGAGTTCATTTTACCAAAAGATAATGCTACATGTTCAGAGTCTCTAGACCTTGGATTCCAATCAGCTCAAAATTGACTTTTCTCTCCTTTTCTTTTATTACTTTCGCGATCGGCAAGAAGTCATATGATAATTACGATCAAATTTAGATATTAGAAGTGCAAATATTTTTCCTTAATGGTTACATTTAGCTTGTATACAATAATGTATTCATAGGGCATCAAAAAGGAGAGAGGCTTGAAAAGTTTTAAAAGACAGTCTTCATAAATGAGCATGACAAAACAAGTTGCCTATGATATTAAAGGGAAGGGGGGAAAAGAGTATGATAGAACAAGTTGGTAATAGTTTCATGCTAATTGAAGCTGGTTCATGTTTAACAATAGTGTCACGACTTTAATCTACTTTTCTTATGAGATTGCTCATATATATCTCACTTTGACGTATGTTTTTGTTCTAGAATGGTCAGATAATCCATCTGTGCTCTATGTCAAGTACTGAGAAATTATTTAAAAAAAACTTTTTTGGACAATATGCATGCATTGATATATGGTAGAGGAAAATTTTTGCCACTGATGTATTTCCTCCTGTGCTATCGAAAGCGTAGAAATGTTATGAAAAAACATTTCAGTTGAAAATATTCCTGTTTTTTTCTCAAGGCTCAAGTGGATTTTTTTCTAAAGGAATGTAATTTTTCCTCCTGTGCTAGAGGAATAAATTTCATTCAACAAATTTTTGCCACGGAAGTAATGTTTTCTTCTAAAGGCTCAAGTGGATTTTTCGTTTGTGCTTTTCTAAAAAAATATTGAGTTTACTGTTTTAATTAATTTATTACAAATTGCAGATAGAAAATTTTCTATTGTACGTTTGAATAGAATTTATAATTTTAACTTATATGCTATATATACAAATCCAATATCTAATACAGACAAGAAACCTGGTCAACTTAGTACTTCTGTTCTTCCACCGCATATCAAGGAGGTTCCATCGGCTCTGAAAAGTTAGGTTGGGAATCAAACTGCACAAATTTGTTGAAAAAGTGTTGATAAGGAAAAACACTGCATGTTCACGTGTCAAAATTTAGCTTTTGTGTTGATGGAATTTGTTGGATGAAATTTATTCCTCTAGTTTGTTGCACACAACTTGAACAAAACCTTCTTAAAATTGAAATGTAGAATTTATTCCAAATGACATAGAGAAAATTATTCTAAACAGGCCTAAGAAGGAAAGAATCATCTATTTAATTTGCTAAACTCCATTTGATAGTTTTTGTTCCTTTCCCTCAAAGTCGACCATTGACCATGTATGGCTAAATCTCCATAATCTCTTTCAATATCGTTAAGTTATAATCATGATTAAATAGTTACTCTAATATTTATGACATGATTTATACACTTACATTCACTAGACCTATAATATCTAGGGCCAATTGACATAATACTGATTTAGATGCACATCGTATAGTACTCATCATACGTGAAGAAATACAATGCATATAGTATATGACTCTTCAGATTAAATCAAGAGAACCATATATAACATAGAAGATGAACCTCTTTAAATGAGTCATGACTTTGAGTCATGCATGTAATGGCAATAAATTGAACAACATTCACCTGTAGTTTGGCCCATGTGGCTAAGCCCTTAAATTTTCAAAAAATTGTAACTGAGCCCTAAAAGCAGTTCTCACACCTGTATTTGCACCCAGCCTCCCTAAAATACCCCCGCCTTCAACTCCGTGCCTCGAAAACGAGATCCGATCGCTGGCGAAACCTCTCCGTCGCATTTAAGGCGAGATGATGGCCGTTTTGGGGGGAAATTTTGGCGCGCTCCCTCCGTTATATCTCCTGTTAACCCACTCGGCTTTGAAGAGAGTGTATTTATGGTGCAAAGGGCAGATCTTTGCGGTTAGGGCTTATGATCTTCAGCCCCCTACTTGTCCTAAAGTGCCCTTCATAACTCCTCTTAAATCCCCTTCATTTATGGCGGAGAGCCCCCTTATTTGCATGGTTTCCTTGGGTGAGAGAGCAGTGTTCTCAAGGGTAACTTCTGCAACCTCTTTTTTTGAGTTTAAGTTCGACGTGGCTGAGAGGTTGAAGGTTCCTTATGATGCGCTATCAATGGTTTATAAATCTGAAAGGATCCCTGATCTGAGTTTTGAGATCGAGAATGAGGATGATATGGAGTGTATGGTGGAGCACAACCGTAATATCGGGTGTCTGGAGATCCATATTCGAGCTAATATAGATGTGGATGTTTCCAGATGTGAGAACACCCCGAAGCAACCTCCTGAAATGTAAGTTATATTTACACTTAATTTATTTGAAAACTTATGAATTGCGTGAGTAAAATGTGAATAAATGATAACATAGCGAGTTGTTTCAGGTTAAATGTTAGCTTTTAACTGATATATGTTAACTTTCTACCGAAGGTTGTTAAGCTTTAGGGCATATTTGTTAACTCTTAAGGGTACTGCATTATTTAAGTACAAGTCCTATTTGTTATTTTAAGAAAAACCAATTATATTTGTGCAGCATTATGAATACACTGAAGCCAAAGTTTATTGATAGTACTTCTGCCGCAAACCATGGTTCTGAAAGAATTCCAATTGATAATCCCAGTGGTAGCAGTGTAGTGCGTTCTGATGACATTATTAACAACACAGTAATGATTCCTGGTTGGTGGCATAATGCATTAACTGAAGAGGGTCAAGAATTTGAAAGTGCTGAAGAATTAAGGTTGGCGCTGACATACTATTCTCTGGCCAAAATGTTTGATTATGAGTTTAAAAAGAACGAACCAAAACGTATCCGTGTATATTGCCGATATAAAGAAACTTACGAGTGCCCATGGATGTTGTTTGCTTCACCTGTTAAGAATGCAAATAGACTATCGATCAAGAAGTTTGTTAATGAACATACTTGTGGGCAGTACGGGCAAAATACAGGTCGTTCAAGGGCATCCCGTAAATTCATTGCAACACAGTTACAACCACTCCTGAAGGTCCGTCCAGAAATCCGACCCGTTGATGTGCAAAAGGAGTTCCTCACAAACTACGGCCTTAGAATTGATTACAGTAAGATATGGTGGGGGAAAGAGAGAGCACAGGAGAAGCTTTACGGGGATATATATGAGTCGTATGATCAACTACGATGGTAAATGCTGAGCTTTATTATTAACTTGTTAAGTTTCAAAGTTTGCTTGTTAAAACAAATAGTTAACATGTTCCTTGTTAAGTTCATTGATAACATTGATAACATGTTAAGTTTCACTACTAACATGTTAACTCTTGTAAATAACATGTTAGCTTTTGTTAAGTTACCCCAATAATGTGTTAGCTTTTTTTGGTCGCTTGTTAAGCTACACGGATAACATGTTAACTTGTTGGTTTGTTTCTTCTTACACGACTAGGTATGAGCGCATGGTAAAAGAGACAAATCCCGGCAGTTACATACATGTTGACCAGAATGAGGGGAGGTTTTCGAGACTCTTTGTTTGTTATGCTGCATGCATCAAAGGTTTCTTGAGTGGATGCAGACCCCTTCTATTTTTGGACGGTACATTTTTGAAGGATCGATATAAAGGTATTCTCCTCTCGGCCATAGCATACGATGGGAACCAAGGTATATTTCCCTTAGCGTATTGCATATGTGATCAAGAGAATTTGATGAATTGGAAGTGGTTCCTCCAAGGTCTATGGTCCATACTTTATGAGAGGGCTGACCCTTACAATCCTCCCCACCAATTGGTTAACATATAAAATTTTCTTGGTAGGTTATTAAGCTACACCTATTACATGTTAACTCTTGTAAATAACATGATGGATAACATGTTAACTCTTGTTAGAAACATGTTAATTCTTATAGCTAATATGTTAACTCTTGTGGAAAACATGTTAACTCTTGTTGCAAACATGTTAACTCTTGTGGCAAACATGTTAACTCTTGTGGCAAACATGTTAACTCTTGTTGAAAACATGTTAACTTTTGTGGAGAACATGTTAACGCTTGTTGATAACATGTTAACTTTTGTTGGAAATATGTTAACTTTCTTTGATAACTGTTAACTCTTTGACATAACAAAACTCTCGTAAGCAACATGTTAACTATTGTTGATTACAAGTAAATTCTTGGTGATAACATGTTAACCCTTGTTGATACATGTAAACTCATGATGATAAAATGTTAAATCTTGTTGCCATCATGTTGACTCTTGTAGTTACCGGTGTATATGAACTAAAACATATTTGGGTGTATTTAATACTTTTGTAGTTAACTGTGTACATGAACTGAAATATATCAATGTCAATATGAATTATAATGATTCCTGTTAATTCTTGTTGAAAACATGTTAACTCTTGTGGAGAAAATATTACCTCTCGTGGAAAACATGGTAACTCTTGATGCAAACATGTTAACTCTTGCTGCAAACATGTTAACTCTTATGGATATTATGTTAACTTTTGTGGGAAATATGTTAACTTTCTTTGATAACATGTTAACTCTTGTGGCATACATGTTAACTCTTGTGGAGAACATGTTAACTCTTGCTGATAACATGTTAACATGTTAACCCTTGCTGATAACATGTTAATCCTTGTTGGTAACATGTTAACTCTTGATGATAACTCTTGATGATAACATGTTAACTTTATCCGTATACGGTATTATTTAACAAGTGAACCTGACATGTTATAAACTTTCTCCATATTTAACAAGTGAAGATGACATGATATAATTGTTAACTTACGAATCTAACATGTTATAAACTTTCTCCGGGCACTAGTTCATTAGCTGTTAATACACTATACAAGCTAAAAATTATGAAGATTGTTTACAGTTGTTTATCTACATAGCATTCTTCCTTAGGCTGTAACATTTGCGGCTCATAGCATTCTTCATTAGGCTGTAACATGTTAACCCTTTCTATTTCTGAATTCCTAGCCTTCTTTTCATAGCATTCTTCATTAGGTTGAAAACATGTTAACTCTTGTGGCAAACATGTTAACTCTTGTCGAAAACATGTTAACTCTTGTCGAGAACATGTTAACTCTTATAGAGAACATGTTAACTTTTGTAAAAAACATGTTAGCTTTTGTTGAAAACATGTTAACTCTTGTTGCTAATATGTTAACCCTTGTAGATAACA